>NC_137877.1:27177136-27427136 GCF_963924005.1 Protomyctophum bolini | reverse complement strand
AAACAAACCATGGTTAGTGGTTGGCTAGAAACATAAAATACATTTCAATTGTTTGTTTGCATGCAAAATACGTTTTGCGTTGAAAGATAAATCTATTTGAGACTAACAGCCCATAGTGTTTAAGGTTGACAATCACAGCCTTAATAATCCATTACGTCTCTCAATTTGATTACATTATAGAACACTTTGTGGGGAAAAGGCAAAAATCAATAGAAAACAGTCTGTTTCACTTGGCTGGGTATTCATTAGTTGCGGCAACACTGGCCCACTGGAGGATTGTCACACCTCCTGCACCGTAGAATGCATGGACTCACCTCTGTCTCATGGCTGTTTGTTGGGTGACACCAGCGACTAATTAGTGGTGATATAGTCCCTGTGCTGACCCTAGCATCCCTAGCCTGAGGCGAACGTTCGCTGAAAATAGCAGCTATTTTCTCTACAAATAACTTTGATATTGAGCGGAAAAAAGGAGCAGCTGAGGGACCCCAGTCAACAAAGTATACACGGTTTAAATTCAAGCTCACAATGTGATGCGTTGTGAGCTTGTACAGTAGAGTAGATCAACTATATAGGCAAGGAGATAGGGGGAAAATATATGTCAGAACAAGTCTTGAGCCACCCGGTCAACAAGTACGGTATTAAGTACGGTATTAAGATTCTGTACACTCCCTGTCCCTGGCCAGCCGGGGATTAACTTTTTGAATTTTCCCATTATTCTGTATCAAGTTGTTTGATACATGACGAAGAATTAAATTTTAATTTACTTACGCAATAAAGCGTAACAGTGTTATTAGTCGGCGGTTCAACCCGGACAGAAATAGTTGTTCTGTCCGCACCCCTGTCTCCTTTCCATTAATTTTCTGTTCTTCCTCCTTCCTCCTTCAGCTCACCTCTGTTTTAGCTATTCTTAGACCTGACTCAGTCTTCACTCAGTCCCAAGGGGGACAAGGTTTACTATTTAACACTCACATTTACGGCAAAACGGACTGACTGACTGAGATCGAGCCAGCATCTGTATAGAAGTGTACATCTGTGGTTCTCAATGTGGGTTCTGGGCACTAGGGGTCCTTGAGGGGGTCCCTAAATAAATGATTTATAGTTCATCTTCACCATTTATTACATGTGAATTGTGAAGTAAATACATAAAAAGAACGTACAAGAATGGCTATTTTGATTAATTTCACCGTAATATCTGTACCTAGTATCTACTATCTACAGTAGTACAGTACATACATACAGTAAAGAGTAAAATAATTATGCGTGCATGCGTGCATGTTTATTTTGCTCCCCCCACAGTAACCTGTGAATAATAAGTTACGACACCAACACTTCTTTGTCACCTAAGGATTCAAAATAGAACCCAGAAATGATGAAATAGGTCCTGCAGTGCCACTGCCTGCAGGGACATTTACACTCTCAGAATTACAGCAACACTCAATGTGACTGTGCAGACAGAAGATGTATGTAACTTCACAAGAGGAACCACTAATGAAAGCATTATGGTAGATTTAGCTGTGTGCTGTTTGTCTGCTAGCGGCTGTCTGCTGGTGATTCATCGATGCACCAATAAAAAGCACGTCATGTACTCACGCCCGAATCCATTTCAGTCTGGGAATACATCTCATTTTCTCGGCTCATTGAGGTCTCAGTGTGAAAAACTCTGAGATGAAGGGGGTGCCTTTTCAGAAGTACTTTACGCGCCTCTCAAACACTCTGTGTCTCACAAGTCACAACGCCATCTGCATTATGTGACTGGTGTATTTGTATAAATAAAGAATATGCATCTCCTATCACCTGTACAAAGTTATAAAAATGGAACCAAATGGACCTGTAAGGGCCACAAAACAAACCGACACATACTGTACATGTGATGAAGACCTGAGAGTCGACACATTAGTCATTTGTTTCTTTGCCTTGCTCAAAGAAAGAAATGCGGTAATTATATATATTTTTGTTTTATTTCCTTTATATTGTCTGCACCACTGGGGGATTTATATATTATATACACCAGTATACAGTATACATATATACACAGTATAATTTACTGTATATTTTATATACAAAACTCATTACAGTAGTTTCACACTTACACTTACAAAACAAAAGGAGATGAATAAAGAAGAGCAGGTTATGCACAATCAAATCATTATGTTGCTTGAAAAACCTAAAGAACCTAAAAGAAAGTACCAAAACGGAACCAAATCATTAAGATTTTAGTCGGAAGCTATGACTCACTAGTGTAGGCTAGAGCTATTAGTCATGACTATTTTGCAGATAGTTTCATGCTTGCCTACTCATAACAGAACAGGTAAGAATCCACAAGCACAACATACTGTAAATTACAGGTGTTTTGCAACCCGTGTTTTGCTCAGCACAAAACAAAAGTAACACAAGAACATGATGTGTGTGAGACATTTGTTAATGTGAAGAATCTGCAGTTGAGTGTTGAGTTATAGGAGTGATATGCCACTGTAAAAGTTGGTCGAATCAGATGATCTTCAATATCATTAGAAGCGCATATCCCCATATATGGAGTACGCTGATGCCATCAATATTATTTGGCATGTCTGACACGGAACATTAACATCAATGATACTAATGATGCTGACCCTGATACCGTGTGTGTGTGTGTGTGCATGCGTGTGACTGTATGTGTGTGTGTGTGTGTGTGTGTGTGTGTGTGTGTGTGTGTGTGTGTGTGTGTGTGTGTACATGTGTGCGCGCGTGTGCGTGTGCATGTGTGTGTGTGTGCGCGTGTGTGTGTGTTTCAGATGGGCTATTTGGTCAGTGTCGGACCTCAAAGCAGGACCAGGTCCATTATCAGGCGACTGTTCCAGTTCTGAAGAGGATGCAGGAGGTCCTCAAACAGCTCATGTCAAAAGGTAAGGTTCTCAAAAAGCATGCTTGATATATAGTGAAAAGCATGCACTATTATTATGTTGCGTATAAGCCCTATTTTATACTTCAGCTATTCGAGAATAGCAGATATATTTTCGAAAACCTTGTGTTTTAAATATCTTGAAAAATCTTTTGAACATTTTTGAAAAACATTAACCAGGGTTAGATTGGTTCATATGGTGGGAATCACTCAAGACTTACACTTAAAAAACAAGTTTCTATATAATATAATTATGATATAATATATTTTTAAACTTCATGAGTAGAAGTGAATGTGATTCCTGACTGCCACCTCCGCCAGTTCCCCTGGAGGCTTCATGAAAGCAGCAGGCTGCGATAAATCTAAGACACTGACGAGGTCTGGAATCCCACTGAAATGTTGAAGGAGTATTGATGTCACAGCTCTCTGTTTCCCTCTCTGTCTTTTATTCCCAATCAGTAGAGCTTTCACGGATTAGCATTCTATAATTGCACAGGGCAGATGTGACAAATAACAGTGGTTCTTTAACTGTGGTCTGGACTGGTCTATGGCCTAATCAATACATAGAAAAAGTTTGAGAATCACTCCTATAGAAGTGTGTGTGTGTGTGTGTGTGTGTGTGTGTGTGTGTGTGTGTGTGTGTGTGTGTGTGTGTGTGTGTGTGTGTGTGCGTGCGTGCAGGTCTGTCCTGGCAGGATGACATCACCCAGTACATTGTGTCCAAGGAGCTAAAGAGAGTTCCTCACACCACACGCCCTTCCAAGCCTACCTCTTCATCTTCCACATCCTCTTCTTTTCCTCAGTAAGGCAATACACATTTTAATCAACTTAAAATTTGATTTTAATCATACAATACAGTATCCTATCAATCCATCCATCCAGCCATCCCTCCACGCATGCATGTAGTCCAGGAAGGAAATGAGACCAGTGTCTGTGACATCATGGACACTGAAAAAATCTAAAATATCTAAAACCACATATTACACACAAAGACCCCAGGAAAGTGTTCTAAATCTTCTAAACGTCAACATATATATATTTTTAGCAAAAAAGGGTGAAGTGTAGTACTTAAGTAAATATCAGTTTCTTTCCACCACTGGCCGTCCATCAAGATGCAAGTTTGTATCCACTCCTTCATACAGTAGCTCCCTCCATTCAACCCTCCCTCAATTCTCCATGCAGTCTCCCCTGTCTTGCTCTTTTTTAACCCCGCTTCCCCGTCCCTCCTCTTTCCTTTCGTCTTGTTTTCTGTGTTGCCAGGTCCAAGCAGCACAACCACCACCACAGTTCCAAGTCAGGGCCCATGCCTCCCCCTGACAGCTATCTGGACTACATGATTGTGGAGCCTCCTCAGTCCCCGATACGCATGCATGCTGCCTCCATGGACCCATATGCATATCCCCAGGTACTCACGCGCACGCACGCACGCACGCACGCACACACGCACACGCACACACGCACACACACACACACACACACACACACACACACACACACACACGGATCCAATGGGGGCCCTTGGCCTTAAAGGGCCACTTCAACCCCTTTGCAACCAGATCTTATTTGAATGATGTTTGGGAGTCAAGAAAAACATTCCCTAGGTTGTATGCACGCACACATCACCATACCCTCTCTCTATCTGTCATAGCACAGATACCAGGATGAGGTACAGAGATCCCTTCATCCCATTAGAGGAGGAGGAGGCTATGTCCGGCCCCCACCACGGTCCCAGACCAATCAGAGAGAGCGGGAGCGTGACAGGCAGTTGTTGCAGGAAGCCATATCTCTGTACCAGCCCTCTTCTCGCCAACGAGGGCCAGCTCCCCTGACACCTGCAGGTGAATCCAAAACACTTCAAAATAGTTGAGCGACAGAGAGAGAAAGATGAATTCCAATACCCCAAATCTCAGCCACTTGCTCACTCACACTCGGGCACTCTAGCATGGTGGTGTTACAGTGAAATTGTTGACCTGCTGAAATATGTGATAGACATCTCATAATGTCACTGTCCGAACGTAAATCATTGTGGTTTGATTAATAGTTCAACCTGTATTTAGGCCACGTATTTAAAGACATCCATGCAAGTTATGTGAAGTCCACAAGATGGTCACATTATTTCGGCAGGTCACCAATTTCACCGTAACACTGCCATGTTGGAGTGACCATGTGAGTGAGAGAGTGGCCGAGATTTGGGGTATTGGAATTCAGGAGAGAGAGAGAGAGAGAGAGAGAGAGAGAGAGAGAGAGAGAGAGAGAGAGAGAGAGAGAGAGAGAGAGAGAGAGAACTACAGTCTTTGCCATTATGCTGTGAGCAGACCTGCCTTACTATGAGGACCTGGAACTCATGCCGGTTGACTATGTGGAAGACTACACCCTGGAGGAGAGAATTGGTTCTGCAGCCAAACAGCCGCCCCAGCCTCAGCATAAGAAGATTCCTCAAGACTACACCCCTTTGTCTGGACTCAACGGTGAGAGTTACTGCATGTGTTCATGCTGTGTGTCATTTACTTCAGTGGTTCCCAAACTTTTTCATGTCAAGCACCCCCAAATTGACGCTAATTAGCCCGCGGACCGACCCCCCATTTGAAAAGATATGCCAGGGACCCCCATAAGAGAAGATTTTATGGCTCTAGCAGTGATTCTCAACCTGTTTAATTTTAAGGACCACTGCATTTACTTTGCACATATGCTTTTACTCAAGCCCCATTCTAGCTTTGGCACATTAAAATGGCTATAGTTTGTCTTACCTTTTTAACACAAAAGACAAAACAACTGGACAGTATAAAGGCAGCCCAGCTTATGACATGTACTGTATGTGCTGTGTTGTATCAGATGACTTGCAACAGAGGATGTACAATGTGTTGGAGAGGTATGGAGTCAAGCCCAGAGAATTGAGTGAGCAGCAGCTGTACCGGCTGGCCCTCATACTTCAGCTCACGCAGGCTGACAACTCACGTAAGTCTTGTCTGCATCGTTGAAATCAATTCCTGATTTCACTCTGCGAGTGTACGCGTGGAATGGTTCAATTCATATACACTCTCAGAATGACCGTAAGAATGAGGTATTTTTCTGTGTCACATGTCAAAATCAATGTTTATTGACCTTTCAAAGTCACTCGAGATCAAAGGTCTTGTTGCAAAACGAAAGACTGTAATTATGTGAGTTGCTATTGGTCAATAATAGTAGAAATGTGTCTATCTTGAGCGGTTTTGATTAATGACCTTTGATTGATGACCTTGACCCCTGAAACTTTAAACAATAACAATCTTCAATGGATATAGGATTACTGTATAGCTCAGAGATAGAATGAATAAGATTTGGATGGGAAAGGAACTAGTCGGAATAACGTGTTCCTTACGTCCGGCCGGAGAAACTCTCCCCTGTCAGGTGAAAAGAAGCAGCTTGGACACCTCATGCATAGAAGAAAGCATGAGGTCAGTCCGCTGCCACCCCAGGTTGGCAGAGGAAGTGTAGCGCCCAGGATTACATTAGATAATTGACACTGGGTGAAAAAATGGGTTACAAAATTGTGGGATAAAACATTTTAGAAAAAATAATTAAGAAGATTTTGTTCTTACTTAGAATTAAATTGGACTATCTTTTAGCACGGCTATTTTGATTGATTCATGACCTTGACCCACTTCCTTGCAGAGGAATAAAATGAATCACTTTGTAATTAGATTTAGTTTGTTTGTTTTATGACACTATCGCATGATGATGATGATGATGATGATGATAGTGATATCCTTGTGACCTTTCAGATCCATATGAGAAAGACCTCATATCCCTCAAAGAGGTAAGCTGGCATCCATCTAGAAACACTGTCGATGATGACGCACTCGCCATTTTGTCACGCTGACAAGTCACCTGCTTCTTCGCAGACCCAGCAATTAAAAACAGACAAAGTGTCAAGTGTGCCAGCGAAGCCTGCCACAGCGCAAAGTGGTGCTGCTGACGTGCCGCCTGCCGCCTCCACTGTGGCAGCTTCAGCTCCAGCACCCGCACCAGCCAAGAGCCCCAGCCTAGTGCCCTCTGTCCACCCTCAACTACCCCAGGCGGCCCCCACAGAGGCCAGGCAAGTGTTGAAGGACCAGCGGCTGCCACCGGACGAGGGACCTGGAATCAAAGAAGAGTATGGTTACATAGTCACCAACCAGAGGTGAGCACTCACACCTCTTCAGTCCTTTTATTCCTTTTGTTCCTAGACTTGGAAACAATAGCCAATCTACAAACTCAAAATCACAGTGTGTAGGAGGAGCCAGTGGATCTGCAATTTAGAAAAGTGTAGAAAGTATTTGATTATGCATCTATTTTTACATTTGCAGTGTACAGCGACACCCTTTGTAGTAGGTGAAATAGGTGAGACTGACACAAATATAATGCTATTACTGTAGTATAATAATATAATTTATTCTGGCATACAGCTGTTGACAGCTGTCTGATAGACACCTATCGCCCACCTTCCGGACCATGGCCACGTCACTCTGACACAACCAGAAACAAACGCAATACGCCCAGATATAGGCATGTCACTATGACTCAGATAAGCAAACCCAATAAGCTCATAGGCATGTCATGTCAAGTCAAGTCAATTTTATTTATATAGGCTAGCACATTTAAAAACAACAGCAGTTGACCCAAAGCGCTTTCCAGAAAACGGGTATAGTCTATCCTCAGTGCAATATTAGAACATGTAATACAATAATAAAACAGGCCAAACAAACAAAATAACAACCAAAACAGTGAACAACAATAAACAATAACTTCTCACTGTGTTGGATTTAAAAATCTCCAGTGTGGGGCTATAGCCTTGATGTGGAATGGAAGATCGTTCCAAAGTGTAGATGCAGGTACAGAGAAAGCCTGATCACCTTTGGGTCCGAGTCATGTCACTATGACTTCAGACAGAACTACCGGTATAAAGACAATCGATACACCCACCGTATATATATATATTTTTTTAATGATAATCGATTACTTCGATTAACTATTGCACCCCTTTTCTGAGTAGAATGAGTACAGTATGTTAACAGTGGTTTTCCTGTCCTCGTCTAGACCTCTGACACTGTATGACGGAGTCAAACTGCTGGAGCAGCTAGCCGCCAAAATAAACCTGAGCACCAGTAACTTCATCATCAGGTAACATCACTGCCACTGTGTGTAAAGCCTCATTTATACTGTGTAGTATGACAGTGTAGTTTGTCAAAAATAACTGATCTACAAGCGACAAGCGACACCCTTGAGCAATGGTGTAAGCGTAAGGCCTCATTCACACTTATCAAACACTAATCAAGCAAATGTTTGGTTGTTTTTTATTTATTTTTTATGTCACCACAATGCTTTTCCAATGAGAGTCACATGGTTTGACCAAACATTTGTGTTTGATTGCTGATTGCTGGTGGTGTTCTGCCCCTCCCCCCCCGATCAAACAAAAATGTTTGGTCAAACCATTTGACTCCCATTGGAAAATTGGCATTGTGGTGGCCTTCAAAAAGAAAATGACCAAACATTTTCTTGATTGGTGTTTGATATGTGTGAATGAGGCCTCAGGGAGTGTCTGAAGGTGCAATCCAAATCAAATCAAACCAAACTTTATTTATATAGCACATTTCCAACAGCCAAAGGCCGACCAAAGTGCTGAACAAGGAAAAATACAACATGGACATCGAAGGCAAGAAATAAAAACATACATTGACAAAGAGCAACAATAAACATGAACAAAGGAACTCAAGTTTGGGGAAATTTACGTGGAATGGGTATTTACCACATCGTAGTACATAACTTGTTTAATTATTGAACTCTGCTAAGAAACAAATCGCAATGATTTTCGTTCTAAAGGAATTCAACTGTCGAGGGCTCTGGTTTCAATCATTGGAAAGGGTGGTGGCTGTGTGTGTGTGTGTGTGTGTGTGTGTGTGTGTTTCCAGTGTGGTGGGTCCTGCATTGACATTTCGTATCCGTCAGAATGAACAGAACATGACTGCTGCTTCGGTGGCTGCTAAAGCTGGTGAGACACACACACACACACAGTCACACACACACACACACTAAGG
Organism: Protomyctophum bolini; assembly: GCF_963924005.1. Taxonomy (NCBI): domain Eukaryota; kingdom Metazoa; phylum Chordata; class Actinopteri; order Myctophiformes; family Myctophidae; genus Protomyctophum; species Protomyctophum bolini. The sequence continues at coordinate 27,418,205 of NC_137877.1, read as the reverse complement.
CTGTACCCTAGCCCTTATTTTAGGACTCGAACTTCGGCAGGAATTTTCGAGTGAACATTCAGACCAATCATGACAAACTGAATTTTTCGGGCCAAACAAAGAATTAGAAAGTAGATAAAACGGCAGGTTACAACACGTTTTGTTCTTCTTTGTAATTATTTGGTCCAAAATATTGTGTGTGTTACTGTGTTCATGATCAGAGTTGGCTTTGCTTAAGTCTTTAAATAAATATGTTTTGAAATGCCTATAGGAGAAAATGAAATGGAGAATAAGTTCCTGGGTCACTCGTCGTTCTGAAAGGGGGAGGGACTGCGACGCTCTATTGTGCAAAAGGATGCCTGTTTAACAGATTAAATGTAAGCAGGGCGCAGCAGGGAATCGAACCCCATCCCAGTAAACCAGGAGCTCCATGCCTGTGCCAAAGTGCTTTGTTTGCGACGCAACGCAAAAACCTACCCTTGTAGGAGCCCTACCCTACCAGCCCTACCCTACCAGCAGCAAAGAATACAAAAACAGATACTTACCGTGAACCATTCTTACCGTTCTTCTGCAGATGACAGGCAGTGTCCACAAGTTAGGTGAAATGAGGTGAAATGACAGAACCGGCCGAAATTATGGCAGTCGACGCAAAAGACGCAACGCAAACGAGTGCAACAGCAGGCAGCGTGACGCGACGCAACCGCAGGAAGCCGGAACGCAAACGCAAACGAGAGCAACACCATCAGTACCCTGCAGAACCACCAGCGACAGCAAAGGACAATAAACAAGATTTGTACTCACTGCACAGCAAGCAGCTCTTCCCAGCAGCAGCTATAGTGTACAGTTCCTACCTTAATGTCTTGTGCAGGGAGAGGGGCATCGGTCTGGGACACTTCACATGGGCTCCAGGGTGGGGGTCCTCGGAAGCCTAAATTGGTGGGGCTGTGGGGCCCACAGACATGGCTCATCTCAGGGTCCAGGGCTTGGTGCTGCCTACTCCACTGGTGCAGTGACTCTTCATATTCTGGAATTACATGAAGAGAAAAGATAAGTGTCATTAGTGTTATGTAGGCCTACATCACATTAGAAACACATGTGGCTGTATAGCCAAAAATACTTTATAATATATATATAATTATATAACATGACATTATAATAGAATACATCAATATTAATTATTAAACCAAAAGTTCAAACATAAATCAAATGCTTTCAAAATAAACAAACAGTTAACCAGTTGATCCAAGTTAAGACACCAAGACTGTATGACTCACCGAAGAGTAACCAAAGGTTGTCACAGTGAACAGGAACCTGCTGCCATGCTGCTGCCAAACATTTCAGCCATCTTGCATAGGTGGGAGTGGGAGTGGGGAGTGTAGGAACTGATGTCACCTTTATACTGCCTTGATTGACAGTTGACATGGGTTGCCATTTGCGGGTTGCCATGTTGGCTGGGTTACATTTACATTGCCAAGGTAAAAAGCAACAATACAATCAAAACTAAATGTATGTACATTTTAATTGCTGATTGGCTGATTGGCTGATTGGCTGCAGGCCCATCACCAAATTAATGTGCACAGGGGATTTTGGAGAGAGACAGCACAACAAGGAGATAGACACAACTTCTGACAGGAATGCACAAGAAACTTACTTTTTAACATATATAACATTCTCGCCGAGATATATTTTCGAGTTAATAAAAAAGGGAAAAATATATATATTTATTTTTATTAAAAACAAAAAAAACGAATGGTTCAAACCCATTAATTAAGATTTTAGTGCCACCCTAACGAGCGAACATTCGAACCTTGAATGTTTGGGGACAGCCTTAACACACACACACACACACACACACACACTCAGAGAGGTCAGAACGTGCAGCACAATGTGTTTGGTAACAGCGATGAGGAGGACAGTGGTGGTCCTCTGCCTGTCAACCAGGATGGAGAGATGATACAGGTTTGTTTACCCCAGTCACTGATACTAAAATCTGATATTTTATTTTTAAAATGTTCTATGAATCTGTGACTTGACACCCATACTGTTATAAAACGAAAATAAAATATATCTCAAAACAACAACAAAAACAGTTTATGTCATTTATTTGTGTGTGTTTGCTTGTGGTCTTATTTACAGTATCTGAGAAGAAGTTTCTGGAGTCTGAGACCGGCCTGAAGATCGTGCAAACTGGTGTGGGAGAGGTACGCACGCACGCACGCACGCACAAACACACACACACACACACACACACACACACACACACACACACACACACACACACACACACACACACACACACACACACACACACACACACACACACACACACACACACACACATTTGACATTGACAGTTCACACATATCAGCCATTTTGCTCTTCTGCCAGGCTCGTTGGGTGGGAAACTGTGTGAATATGATCCCTGCCCTCCCAAATTCTCCCCCTGGCTACATATGGCGCAGTTGTCAGGGATACTCAAAGTTAAATCATGCCTGTCTTGAGTGTCTTCATGCACGTCTTCCTTCGTCTTTTCATTTACTTACTCTGATCAGGAGGGCTTTAGCCGGCCGGACTGGCTCTCACGCCTTCTTCACAGAAAATAGTTTCAGGAGCTATATCCACTCTCTGTTCCACGCCTGTGATTCCATGCTCTGCAGACTGCAGCCATACGTGTTGTACAGATTCTACAGTGCTGGAGTCTCTTGGTCATAGCTTAGCGACTTTACGGTGACTTGTTTGACCATTCAGTACAGATGCCTGATGTGACTTGTTGGACGATTCAGTAAAGATGCCTGATGTTTGAAGGCATGCGGCAGAATTCAGTTTAGTCAGGTCTAGATGACTGGATAGATATGGAGTGAAACTGCTCAGACTCCACAGAACACCAGGAGCTGTCGAGGATGAGGGTCCGTCTTAGATGTGGTGAGTTGTACTACTGTGCAGTGGTGAAAGGTAACTAAGTACATTTACTGTACTTAAGTACAATTTATACCTAACTTCAGTTTGTCAAAATTTCAGTAGCCTACTTTATTAACTTCTACTAATCTACTCCACTACATTTCAGAGGCAAATATTGTAGGCTACTTTTACCTCACTACAATTTTTTGAAAACTTCTTTGTAGATTTAGATCATTATTGCAAAACATACATTAAGAACTTCAGCCCTATATCGGGCCATTTGAAAATAGCCAATCTACAAGCTCACAATGCGTCGGATCTGCTATTTTCAAAAGATTTTTTTTTAAACTTGAAATGACAAAGAATCACGGCACCCCATCTTTACATTTTACAAGAGTGAAAGTGCTACTCAGGCTTTTGCTATGTGCCACAGGAAACATTTTAGTGTTACATATGAAACCTGGTGTGAACACGCTAACAGCGGGGTATGCCAAACTGTTACATATCATAAAACCTGGTGTGAACACGCTAACAGCTGGGTATGTAGTGTTACATATGAAACTGGTGTGAACACGCAGACAGCGGGGTATGCCAAACTGTTACATATGAAACTGGTGTGAACACACAGACAGCGGGGTATGCCAAACTGTTACATATGAAACCTGGTGTGAACACGCAGACAGCGGGGTATGCCAAACTGAACAAGCAACACTGCTGAGCAAGGAGGACTATAATTATGTGTGGTGATGATGATGATGTGCTTAATGAGCAAGATCGTGTTCATAATTGTTTTTGAAAGCCACTGCCTAGCAGGTGCTAATCTTTGCAGTCTGTGTGCGTGTGTGCATGTGTGTGTGTCGTGCGTGCGTGCGTGTGTAAGGGCCATTGGTTCCATTCATATGAACACGGGCAATTTTACTGTGTTGAATGGCATAATATATATATATTGTCCATTTAATCTCTGGTCAGCAACTCAGCACAGCTAATATTGAAAAGGTTCACTTTGAAGGAACTCGATCACTAAAAGGTCATGGTGGTTGTGTTGTTGTTGTTGTATTTTCCTCTCCTGTGGTTGTGGATTGTGGATTAAGGTTAAACCTGATGTTGTGATCACAGCAGAACTGTCAGGTGTGTGTGTGTGTGTGTGTGTGTGTGTGTGTGTGTGTGTGTGTGTGTGTGTGTGTGTGCATGTGTCTCTGCCACCACCTGGAGTGTAAGTGGCCACTGCATATCACCAAGGCGACCTCCCATAGCATTCCACCGGTTGCCATAGCACCTGATCTTTTCCAACCCCCCCACTCCGGCTGCTATGACAACAGTCACAGGCGTCATTACTCCCATTATCTCCACACACACACACACACACACACACACACACACACACACACACACACACACACACACACACACACACACACACACACACACACACACACACACACAGATGTGGGAAGCGCCAGCTTTGTACTGGGATCAACCTGCCTGAGCACGATTGAATCTGTACGTGTGATATTTAGCAGAATGTCATCTTAAGCCGGTATTGACATAGTCGTGTTTGTTATCAGAATGTGATCATTTTAAGATGGAAACTATTACCTTTATATGGATACTAAAGAAAATAAGAAATACATTTTAATATTAATATTTGTTTTTGGAATTGTGTATATCCATCCATCTTCAACTCCTTATCTGTAGTCAGGATTTAGTTTGTTCATATTATTATATTAATGGTTTTAAACCCTTTTCTTCTCAAGGCCCATAATCTATTCAGAATTTGAACCACATGGACTACCATTTGATGAGATTTAGTGCCTCTCAACACCGAAAACTACAGAATATTTTGCCATTAATCAATGCAGCTCTGATAAAAAAAATAGTGTGCAATTGTTCCATAGAAAGGGCATGGTGGAAAAGGTGCAGGAGGCAAATGAAAAGAACAGAACTGGGGAAGGACTGGAGAAGCAGGCATTTATAGGGCGTTGACACCCGGGCCCAGGTGCGAGCTGATCATCATTAGTAGCTCTGCTCCCCCAATCCTATTGGATAAAAGAAACAGAGGTTACTATAGGGTAAACACAACATATACCAAAACCAGAAAACCTAAGAGTAATATATCACTCATTCTTGAGATGAGGGACAAAAGTGGAAAAAACATGTCCCACACATAAGAGCCTTATTTTATGTAAAAAATAAATTGATTCATAAAAATAAAAGCACTTGCAAAGTTAAGTGTAATACAGTTGTGTATTATTATGCCCTTAATTTCATTATAATTGTTTTCATATTCCATCTGAATTAGTTAAAAGCAGGCCCTGTACCCAAAAAGGCCTGTATTTAGCCTGTCCCCAGCAAGTGGCCACAATTTCAAACTGCCAAAAAAGTGTCTAATACTGTCACAATCACATAAATATACATACTAAATTAAAGTAGATTGTCAACAACATAGCAAATAATATACACAGTTAATTTTAATTCATATTTTCTATTAAATATCTCATATCAAATGTTCGTCCCACGTCTCCGTCAACTCCGTCAGGTTTTTTTTAAAGTCTTAAATTAATCAGAAAATATTGTCGACAGATTTAGCCTGAAGACTCCTTTTCCAAGTCCCATTTATATTTGTTGCAACAGTGGAGTACCTGGTCTGACAAGCATTCAATTGTTTGATATTTTAAACAAACAATGTTGATAACAATGTGGTCACAGCTTTTACATGTCAACTCCGTCAGGACATTATTATGATCTTTGTTAAGAATTCAAAAATAATGTTTATTATTTTAGTTTAGGGGTTAGGTTTAGCTAACAAAATTAAGCAAAAACAAAATGGCTACATTGTACTAAAGAGGGTTAAGATGAAAACAAATGCCATTTTGTCAACTCCGTCAGACGTCAACTCCGTCAGATTTTGTGTCTGACGGAGTTGACGTGTATCTGACGGAGTTGACAAAAGTGTTCCTAAAACAATAAAATTATTGTTTTTGAATAATGGGCAGTATTCTAATTTGGCACACAGTTAGAGCATGCCTTAAGGAACATTTTTGGCTATGGGGCCATCACAGATTTGTCTCGTGGTGACCATGGCAGCCATATTACAAAAGAGCCGCCACCTGATGTTATTTTACAATAACTCAAGTTCTACACCACCTAGGATCTTGATTCTGGTGACTAAGACCTCATTTTCAAGGATGAGGGATACAGTGGTACAATTTAGACTTTCCCTGTGACCATGGCAGCCATTTTTCAAAATGGCCGCCACCTGCTGTTATTTTACAATAACTCAAGTTCTACACCACCTAGGATCTTGATTCTGGTGACTAATCATACATTTTCAAGGATGTGGGGTACATTGGTAATATTTAGATTTGTCCTGTGACCATAGCAGCCATTTTTTTTTCAAAATGGCCGCCACCTGCTGTTATTTTACAATAACTCAAGTTTTAGACCACCTAGGATCTTGATTTTGGCGACTAATCATACATTTTAAAAGATGAGAAATACAGTGGTACTATTTAGATTTGTCCTGTGACCATGGCAGCCATTGTTTTTCAAAATGACCACCAACCTGCTGTTATTTTACCAATAACTCAAGTTTTAGACCACCAAGGATCTTGATTCTGGCGACTAATCATTACATTTTCAAGGATGATCTTTCTCTGGGAGAGGTAAGGGCTTATTTCAGGTGCAGGTTGAGTTTCTACTGACAGGACATTAAAAGGAGGTGGGCTTTCTGGCCTTTGACTTGCCCCTTTCAGGTACAGATGCACAGTTTGACTTCACTGGCCACTGCAGGGAACTGTGGGGGAGAAACTTTGGTCTCTTGACACCCTGATTAGGTTCAGGGTTTTTTTTGGTGGAGACTTGCCTTTCATGACATCTTTGCTGCAGCAGATCTCCTTATTGCCAGTGGTGGCACACTCTGGGTCTCTGGGGCATTGTATCTTGGTGGCCTCCTGCCAGTGTTTCTCCATCCTTCTCCTGAGCTCTGTGTTCTGGGGCTCTGTTATAGTCAACTTACATTGTCTTGGCTGGAGATTGCTTTCCTGCAGGGTCCAGCCCAGTCTTGTGCAGATGGCTGCTGGCCCACCTGGAGGCCCCAACCTCACTTGTTCGGTTGGTGTGATTAGGTGGGGTGGTCTTCCCCAATCAGGATGAGGGGTTTGACCCTTTCAAACGGCAGTCTGGCCAAGTGTCTGTATTTAGTTGTGAGTTTAGATACAGGATACGATTGCTCACCCAGCCCCAGGTGACATGAGGTGAAGGCTCCTTTGATTTGGTAACATTGCTTTGGTTGACATGCTGGGGACACAGAGAAAGACACTGATGCCTTCAGTGTCTGCACATCCTGCCTGATGGTCCTGAAGCCAAATCTTCTGTCTTCAGTCTTTCGCTCACTGTTCACTGCTCACTGTTCACCTCACCGAATTTAGCCCAAGGAGTTTGACCCCTAGTTTGGCCATAGACCCCCTAGTTTGGCCATAGCCACTTGCCCAAATGTGCCGACATGTGCTGACCTCATCACATCTGTGATGATGGCTATGGCCGTTTTTAGCCAACGTAGTGTTTTTTGTGCAAAACTAATGCTTGGAATGGATCCAGAATCATGAAAAGCCCCTAGTTTGACATGCCACATGCTACTTAAAGCATAATGAAATTTAAAACATTTAGCCTTATATTGTTTGTTGATGGTACCCAACTTTCAGCAGCTGTCAAACATGCCCCTAGGGTGGTCAAATAGAAACCAATGTGGGATATGTTAGTAGACACCTTTACAAACATTGGTGAAGAAAATTCTTGGTAAGAAATGTATTCACAGATTTTATATTATTCTGATAATATTCCCTGAGTAAATTGGTAAAATAATAGCAGGTCCACCATTTTTTTAAATGTCTACCATCCATGGTCACAGGATAAATCTAAATAGTACAACTGTATTCCTCACCCTTGAAAATGTATGATTAGTCACCAGAATCAAGATCCTAGGTGGTGTAGAACTTGAGTTATTGGGAAATAACAGAAAGTTGGCGGCCATTTTGAAAAATGTCTACCATGGTCACAGGACAAATCTAAATAGTACCAATGTATCCCACATCCTTGAAAATGTATGATTAGTCACCAGAATCAAGATCCTAGGTGGTGTAGAACTTGAGTTATTGGGAAATAACAGAAAGTTGGCGGCCATTTTGAAAAATGGCTGCCATGTTCACAGGGCAAATCTAAATAGTACCACTGTATTCCTCATCCTTGAAAATGTGGGATTAGTCACCAGAATCAAGATCCTAGGTGGTCTAGAACCTAAATCAGTTAAACTTGTCAACTCCGTCAGATGTTCGTCAACTCCGTCAGACGTTCGTCCCGTGATGTTTTTGTTAATTTCCAAAGAAATAGAAAATTCGCTGTCAAATCTTTTGTGCTTATGTATTGAAACACCAACTGAAATGATACGTAATGATGATTTTTCTTTTTTTTTACATGGTTTTCATGTTATAATATTGAAAATAAAGGTTGAAATGACGGTTTTGAGAAATTGGATATTTCATAATAGTGTGATATTGGAACAAAATAATATTAAAAGATTTGTATTACTTAACTTGATTACTGAAAGCCATTATAAGATAACTGAGGACTTTATATTATTGTTGAAATGATAAAATTCAATTAAAAGGGATTTTAGTGTGTCTGACGGAGTTGACATGAATCAGGTATTAAGTGCATAAATGTCCCATTTTAGAAAGAAATGTTATGCGAAAAACCTGTTCCTTCTCAAGATTGGTAGTTGAGACCTGTGTCTACAAATACATCTATTTGATTTGAATGTATCTTAAAAAAAAAAAAAATCCAGTTTGAAAAAAGTTTTGTCCCTTATCTCAAGAATGGGTGATATATCATAATATAGGGAACCGTAACAAATTACAAAAGATATTAATATTCATGCAGTCTTACCAGCATTGTATTGATATATTGATATATTGATGATTGATTTGACATTGGCAATTCAGCATTGGCATTTAATCCACATCGTGGGCAGCGCTGTAGGTTACTTTGGGAGTCGGGACGGTTAATACAAAGTTGCAAACTCTTAATAAAGTAGGCTATTAAATCAAACATTTATGAAACCATCACGGTTTCATGTTGTCAAGGAGGAAGATGATAGCATCCGTGGATGGGTCCTCTGTTCAATGGTTCTTCCAGCTAGCCCGTATGTGACCTTCTTGCAAGCAAGCGGTGCTGCTGCTTGCAGTGCGTTACTCAGCACCACCAGGAAATATACAGAGAGTCAGACTAGTCGGATCATTTTTATTTATATTTACACTTTATTTTCAACAACATGGCGGACCCGAATCGAATCCCGACCACCAATTATGCTAATGTTTCTGGCCCGTCTGGCCCGTCGGTATTCGGTAAAGATTTCTGTCAAGCATTTGTGCTAATGTCAAGGCACAGTTAGGTCTTCTACTTATTCTGTGGTGTACTGCTTCACTGTAGAGTTGAGAGGAAATCCATTTATAAAACTTTATAATTGGTAATATTGATAATCGGATCAATATTATTTCCCTGCTCAAATGAATTTGTCAGTAGTGTTGTTCCACTGGCTTGTTAGTTTAACGTGTCGTTTAGTTTAACTTTTGAAGGGAACATACAATATCAGTTAAGAGTGTACACTGCAGTAGCTAGAGACGGCGATAGCATAGTCTTTGTTTATCCAATCCAATCCAATCCACTTTATTTATATAGCACGTTTCAAAACTCAAGAGTTTACAAAGTGCTGTACAGGAGAAAAATAAAAACAAATGCACTACAGCTACCACACAGAAAAACAACAGCGAGAAAACAAAGTACAAACAGTGAAAACAAATGAGACAATATACATTATATACAACATATACAAGGACCGAAGGAACTCAAGCGGGGTTAAAAGCCAAGGTAAAGAGGTGGGTCTTTAGGTCTTTACACAAAGAAAAGACACACAGGACAGATAAGGAGAGCGATCATTAGCAGGCCACTGAACATGCCCCTATGGCGTTAATAAAATGTCATCTTACCAGGAAGATACGAGGGTATGACAAACCATAGTGACATAAAAAGTTGTAGATACAAAGTTTCTGCCCAGAACACCAATATCCATGAATTCATGCATTTTGGACAATTTCACTTTTAACACCCCTAACCCCGTATTCCTCAATCGCTGCTCAACTTAACTGTATGATGTTGATGATTTTTTTTTGTTAAGTGAGAACCTAATAAGATCACTATAGAAACATTTCCTGTCTGTGTCCCGGTCTTCCTAGAGGACAGATGCACAGGGTCTCCCGCGGGTCACCCGGGTTTCCCAGGGGTCCAGCGGAACGGTCATCACCCTCGTCTCCATGGCAGTCGTCGGAGGAGTGCTGGTATTGGCTATGGCCATTGCTTGTCTCAGGCACCACGCCCAGCAACTGGCCAATGGCAAACTTGGTCTGGGACCAGAGGGAGGAGTCGAAACACATTTTGACTACCAGGTATTCGATGAGAGTTTCAAGTCTTTGTTTGTTACTACTGTAGTGTAGGAGACATAAAAGGCGCGTTCGGAAATAGCGCACTGAGCACACTGTGCAATGCAAACTAATAGGCGAGTGTGCTCCGGTGCGGTATTTCCAAACACGCCCATAATGTCAACATCCTGCCAGCTGTGTTCAGGGCAGCTGTGTTAACTACAGCCTGAATCTGTCTATAAAGGCCTACTTGTAAGCAATTGGGTGCTATGAACATTTAGTTGAATCTCTAAATACAAGCATCCTATGCGTTTTTTTAAAGCTAGGGTCCAGAAAAGGAGAGACCAAATTCAAATTGGTTTTGGGCATTAAGAAAGGGTTCATGGCGCAGTAGTTTTTTATTTATTTATTATTTATAAGGATCCCCATTAAAAGCACAGATATGGGGGTTCACATTATCAAAAATATACATTTAAAAATATTACATTAAGGAAAAGAAACATTAAACGTTTCAGTCCATGTGATCCATATCTGATGCGTTGTCTTCCCGTTCAGGAGTTGTGTCGGCAGCACATGGCGTCCAAGTCCTCCCTGTCCCGGCAGGACTGCGGGGTGGGGGGCAGCGTGGCGGGGTCCGCTGTGGCGGCGGGCGCAGGGGGTCGACGAGGGACGGACACGTCCCGCGTCAGCAGCGTCTCCTCCCAGTTCAGCGACGGGCCCCAGCACAGCCCCTCCTCCACCCACAGCTCCACCCCTTCCTGGAGTGAGGAGCCCGCGCAGTCCAACATGGACATATCGACTGGTCACATGATACTGGTGAGAGAAATGCTGCATTAACCCAAGCATTGATTCTACAAATGTTTTCTAAAATCATGAAAAACCTGTTATGACTGGTGTGGTGTGACCCAAAAGCACAACAAGGAGAGGCAAAGCAGAGTAAAGCCCACCCGGGCGGATGTTTATTCACAAACACGGGGCCCTCAGTCTAAATACTGAGGGCCTATATGTCTGGCTGTCTAACTTTACCAACCGTAGACCGTAGACTGAGGAAGAACTGGCGCCGAGCTGCAGACAGGCCTGGCTCTTGTAGGCTCTTGTAGGTGCTGTGGAGTGCCCTGGAGCCCTCTGGTGGCGCTGAAGTGCCCAGAACACCCACAGCACATGGATGTGGAGGTGATGGAGAGCGAACCGTAACCAAACCTATGTTTCTATATCAGTGGTTTGATGTCAAGGAGCCCCAAAAGTATATGTAATTGGCCGCTGACCCCTTTTGTGCATATTCTGTAGTCTGACGTTATTTTCCAAGTCTGAAGATACATGAATGTGCAAATTCAGTAATGTAAAAAAAATAATCCAAAACACTTCCTAATACCTTGCAGACTACTTCAGATTTTTCTTTCGAAAAATCAACTGGTCTACGTAAACTGGTCGTGCATTCAGTATAATTATGTCTGAGGATTTCACTGTGTGTGCGTTGTCCAGTTTTTCTCCATTGCATCCTGTCTTCCCTCAGACGTACATGGAGGACCACCTGCGTAACAAGGACCGCCTGCAGAAGGAGTGGGAGGCCCTGTGTTCCTACCAGGCGGAGCCCTGTTCCGTCACCATGGCCCAGAGCCAGGCCAACATGGACAAGAACAGACACGCCCATTCTCTGCCCTGTTAGTATCTGCTTATACCACTGTTACTGTGCCTGTTTGTCTCCACACAATGGATGCTGTCTAGAGCTGTGGGTCTTAAACTCTTTCATGTCAAATTGTTAGGCCTCCGACCCCCCATATGAGATTTGTGTTGTTAAAATGTTTCAAAAATATTCTTTTCAATATGTCCTATATTCAAGTTGGTTTAAAGGGATAGTACACCCAAAAGATTACTTATTTTCTATCGATTACTCACCCCATATGAAGCCTTGAATTCATGGAGATTTCTTTTTATTTTTGGGTCGCATTCCTAAACCAATAATTTGATGACTGGCGTAATCTCCGGTAGGAGACTCAATGGCGACTCTTTGAGTCTCCTACCAGAGACTCTGCCAATCATCATCAAACTAGAAAGGTGCAATTTTGGGAAAATTGCAGGTGTGTTTGCACCGAACCACACTTATGATATATGATGATGATGTAATGACATCACAGGGTCCCTAAAAAGTTTATATGGTGGTATATATAAAGTCGGGCAATTACTAATTATTGCATCATAACTACCCTAAACAAACATTAATAATGTGTTTGTTCTCTCCAGATGATCACTCTCGAGTCAAGCTGAAGTTGCACCAGAACCCCAATATGGAAGACTACATCAATGCCAGCAACATCGTAAGCATTATTATTATTAAAATTATAATTATAATTATAAAAAGTGTGTTGAAAAGTGTGTCGAAAACAACTAATCTTTCTATTTTTGTTAATCTACAGATTGACCATGACCCTCGCCTAACAGCCTACATTGCCACCCAGGGACCCTTGGCTCACACTGTGGCTGACTTCTGGCAGGTCAGTACACATTCCCCTCCACCATGTCCCTCTACCAAGTTTAGTAGATCATCACTGTCGGGCAGAAACCTTGTATCTCTACATTTCAACTTTTCATGTTGAATTCATGCCCTACTTCGTCATACAGTATGACAGTGTCATGCTAAAGTTTAGAAAGTAGCCAGGCTATACACCCTCACGATGCGTTGTGATGTGAGCTTGTAGAACGGACATTTCTTGAAAGAAATGGTATGTGGAAGTTATTCTCCTATGATGACAGGCCCAAAATAGGGAGGTCTATGAGTTATATTTTTACCGATGAAAATGTGTTAAATATTTTTTTACAAAAGCTATAAAACTACCATTGTACCACAAATACAAACTAATAGGAAGTTATTATCTAATCAGTGTGATTGACAGGAGAGATGATCAGAGGAGCAGAGTTTTAACCACTATCATTTTTACATGGACTGAAGAGTGGATGGAGTTTCTCAGTGAAGTTGCAGTCAGTGAAAGAGTAGATGAGAACTGTGACCTGACCTCCACATCATAAAAGTCGACCAGACCCATCTCATAATAAATCCACATTCCACACACACTCCCACTTTCTGGAGCTTCTCGATTACAGGGAGACCAGGATGGTCAGCTTTAGCATTGTACTCATTTCCATTTAACATAATCCAGTAACCATTGTCTGGCCTCAGTGTGATTGATTAACCTATACCTCATAGTAATATCTTCCTGATCAGAAGCTTTGTATTCATAAGACACACACGAGGGTAGAATGTTGCTGTGTTGTCTGGGAGATTCTTCTTAATGTCTCCGTGACACACTTGTTGGTCTTCAGTTTGTTAGAGTTGCTTCAGCTCAGAGCATATTTTTTAACCCGGTGACTTTCTGTTCCAGCTGCTTTATTTTCTGCTTATCTTCAAACACATCAATGAGCTGCAGCCTGGCTTAATTCTCTCAATACAGCTGCTCAGAGCAGTGAATATGTGCACACTGTCTGCTATCTCTCTGTCTGCATCTTTCCTGCTGAGCTATACTGAGTGTTTGACCTCCTTAATCGTCAGTTGTCTCTCCCGGATCATCTGCTGAACTTCAGCCTCTGTGTTCTCCCCCACATCCTTAATTATTTCATTCGTATTCCTCTTTCAGAGATACAATTTGATTTAACTTGTAGTCTGACTACAATTACAATTTACAATTTAGGCATTTAGCAGACGCTCTTAATCCAGAGCGATTTACATTAAGCAAGAACAAAAAAACAAAAAGCATGGGAATACATCACATAGGAACATGTATCATGAAATATGCGTAAGCTAAGAAAGTAACAGTGGAATATCTATATAATTAAACTATACATATGTACTATGACGTGCTATGACTACATACAATGCAATTATAGTGCTGTCTTCATAACATGCTATTAGTCTGTGTCAAATGCTATCTAAGTCTACAGAAATGCTATCTAAGGGGGTGGGGTAAGTGCTATGGGCCATGATGGAGTCTGAAAAGGTGGGTTTTCCGACTATGGCGGAAGATTGGGAGTGATGCTGCAGTTCTGACTGCAATTGGAAGTGCATTCCACAGTTTTGGAGCCAGAAGGGAGAAGAGTTTGGGACGTGTGGAGCGTTGTCCCGGCGTTTTTAGTGAGGGCTGAGGGTACTTCCAACTTCCCTGCGTTGGCTGATCTGAGTGCGCGGGAGGGTTTGTAGGGTTCGATCATACTTGCAAGATATGGGGGAGCCATACCGTTGGTTGCTTTGAATGCCAGCATCAGAGTTTTGTATTCTGTGCGGGCAGCGACCAGGAGCCAGTGGAGGGAGCGGAGCAGGGGGGAGACATGTGAGAATTTTGGCTGGTTGAAGACCAAGCGAGCTGCGGCATTTTGGATCAGCTGGAGAGGCTTAAGTGCACATGCTGGTAGGCCAGTAAGGAGGGAGTTACAATAGTAGAGTTTTGACAAGACTGTTGTCTGGATTAGGAGCTGGGCTGATTCCTGGGTTAGGAACGGTCTAATTCGTCTATGTTATAGAGTGTGAACCTACAGGACTCAGTGCAGAACTGACAAACACACACATGGTCAGTCTTACAGAACAGCTCCAGAGGTCTGTCATAAAGTTATTCTGCCTACGTCTTACGGCTGTGTTTTTACTTTCGGTTTTGATACGTCATGGTATCATGGCTGAGGGAAGTAGGGGTGCTGGGGGGGCTGGAGCACCCCCTCCCGCCAGGCACAGCCCCCCCTCGGACAGGAGACGGAAAATTATAATTATTTTAATCAAAACTGATTTATGTTAGTAAGCCTAATAAATATGTTATATCCTGGTTAATTGCCTTTGTCAGTTTGCTCATGCGTGTGGAGAGGGAAAGTAAAAGCCACTTTTTTGTAAATTAATAGAAATTGCATTTTGCCATGTCTTCAGCTTGGCTGGAAAATTGAAATGTCTTGTCTGTCTATTAAAGGTGTATGTGTGGGGCATTATACATGATACAGTGTACAGGTGTGTTCTATTTATTGTCTGAAAATGTGTGTCTAAACAGTAAACACCTGCGTTTTCTGTGCGTGTGTTATGGATCCCCAGATGGTATGGGAGAATGGTTGTACTGTGATAGTGATGATGACCGCACTGGTGGAGGACGGAGAGAAGCAGTGTGAACGTTACTGGCCTGATGAAGGCTCTTCTCTCTACAACATCTATGAGGTAACTCCCCCCTTTCATACCTGTAAGAATTATTATTTCTTTTTTGGTGGTGAAGGTGAACTATTGTTTAGGGGCCATTGCAGGGGGTACCCAGCTAAATAATTGAGAGTTAGGAACCATTTGATTCCATTTGTAAAATGAACACTGATGATTTTTGCAGTGTATTGGGGGCCCGGAGATAAATCATATCACATGGACATCCATGGCCTATAATGCATATATCCAGCTGGGGTCATTGAAATTAAAAAGGCTGAGAATCTTTGAACTAATTGTATGCTGGGGGAAAAAAACCCACATTCATGACATTTGGCACAGCAGCCCTACATTGGTAACAGTTAGATCATGGGATTGTACTGAATCCAATTACTGTAATCTTGGGACCCAAACAGACAGAAATGTATTATGAATGAACCACTAAAATAGTGAAAAGGCTATGAGCTATAAGCTCACAGCATGTGGCCATGTGCCATGCTGTAAGCCATTTTAGAAAAACCAAACATTTTATGACATTTTATAAAATAAAATAAATAAATACAGCAATCCATTGGTGTGTGTGTGTGTGTGTGTGTGTGTGTGTGTGTGTGTGTGTGTGTGTGTGTGTGTGTGTGTGTGTGTGTGTGTGTGTGTGTGTGTGTGCATGCATGTGTACGTGTATGTCCGTGTGTGTGTGCGTTAGGTTAACTTGGTGTCAGAGCATATCTGGTGTAAGGACTTCTTAGTGCGTAGTTTCTACCTGAAGAATGTCCAGACCCAGGAGACCAGAACTCTGACTCAGTTCCACCTGCTCAGCTGGCCTGCTGACGGCATCCCCACCTCCACACGACCCCTGCTCGACTTCCGCAGGTAGAACACTATCCAGAAATGCACGCACGCACGCACACACGCACGCACGCACGCACACACACACACACACGCACGCACACCAAAATAAACTGCTAACACTATACTAAGACTGGGATGAGATGTGTAGTATAGTGTATAGTGGTGTCTGGGCTTGAATCTTAACGATGAATCCCATGTCATCCCTTCTACTTCTCCTTCTATCTTCTCTATCACTCTACCTGTTTCTCCATCAACTCTATCACTCTACTCGTGTCCATTATCAAACAATGCATAATTACTTTACATTTCACCTCCACCTTTTTCTCCCCCTCCTCCTTCTCTGTCTCTGTCTCTCTCTCTCTCTCTCGGTGCTCAGTAGGTTGATGGGTTTGCATTGTAACGTCTCCCAGTGTCATTTTTGTGGTTTGCAGCTAGTACTCTGTCTCCAGTTGCATAGTCACAAAAATGAGCATTGGCAGGTGTGACTGGCGACTGCAAGAGGGACAGTGACTCCATGGCTTTCTGTTCTCTCCTATCTGCCTCCCCTGTTCTCCATCTCATTTTGACCGTACTCCCTTAGCCTCCTTATTCTTGTATTCGTATATACTCTCCTACCCCGCCCCTTAGCTCTTGAATCAGAATCAGCGCTATTTGTTATCTATTGTATACCTCTGTTTTGTTTTCTCTTAGCTCCTTGTGTTTTTATCAACTGCTTAAAGCGGTGGTTCTCAACCTTTTCTGGATGAGGGCCCACTTGAAAATCTTAAAAGCGTTCACGGCCCACCCATCTGACCAGTTAACGCAGCTGCCGAAAGGCTTCTGACCATCTAATTGGTCAGATGATTGGGCTGCGGGCTTATTCAGAGCATGTTTATTTGCATGGTCAAGCAATCTATTATGTTCTGGCTTGGATAATGGAACTAACACAGTATTATGTAAACTCAGTTTTCAAGTTTTGACCATGCATTTTTTTTGTACAGTATATTGTTATACCTATTGATGTTATATGTATATTACCGGTATATAATATTTGTGTTTTGACAATTATTTGGGGGACATATGCTGTACCATCACGGCCCACCAGTGGTCATAACTAATCTCTCTCTCTCTCTCTCTCTCCTTCCCGTATTCTCTGCCCAACCCTGTTCCTCAGAAAGGTGAATAAGTGCTACAGAGGTCGCTCTTGCCCCATCATTGTTCATTGCAGGTAATAAGCCACAACTCGGTTTTAACATGAACCCTAGCATCCCTATTCTGGCAGCGAACATTTCGCATGCCACCAAAACAAGATGGATCTGTGTGAACAGTTAGTGACTGAAGAACTCTATAAGCAGTATTTGTTTAGATCTTAATGGTGTCCTCTCTCTCTCTTGTCTGTCTCCTTAAGTGACGGTACTGCACGAACTGGCGCATACATTCTCATTGACATGGTGCTGAACCGAATGGCCAAGGGTGAGACACACACACACACACACTAAGGCTGTACCCTAGCCCTTATTTTAGGACTCGAACTTGGCCAGGAATTTTCGAGTGAACATTCGGACCAATCATGACAAACACAATTTTTCGGGCCAAACAAAGAATTAGAAAGTAGATAAATCGGCAGGTTACAAGTACAACACGTTGTGTTCTTTGTAATTATTTGGTCCAAAATATTGTGTGCGTTGTCATGATTTGTCACGACAGGAGTTGGCTTCGTATAGGACGCTTAAAGGTCTTTAAATAAATACGTTTTTAAATGCCTATGGAGAAAATGAAATGGAGAAAAATGTCCTGGGCCACTCGTCGTTCTGAAAGGGGGAGGGACTGTGACGCTCTATTGTGCAAAAGGATGCCTGTTTAACAGATTAAATGTAATCAGCATAGGGCGCAGCAGGGAATCGAACCCCATCCCAGTAAACCAGGAGCTCCATGCCTGTGCCAAAGTGCTTTGTTTGCGACGCAACGCAAAAACCTACCCTTGTAGGAGCCCTACCCTACCAGCCCTACCCTACCAGCAGCAAAGAATACAAAAACAGATACTTACCCAGTTACCGTGAACCATCACGTTCTTCTGCAGATGACAGGCAGTGTCCACAAGTTAGGTGAAATGAGGTGAAATGACAGAACCGGCCGAAATTGTGGCAGTCGACGCAAAAGACGCAACGCAAACGAGTGCCACAGCAGGCAGCCCGACACGACGCAACCGCAGGAAGCCGGAACGCAAACGCAAACGAGAGCAACACCATCAGTAGGCTACCCTGCAGAACCACAGCAGCGACAGCAAAGGACAATAAACAAGATTTGTACTCACTGCGCAGCTCTTCCCAGCAGCAGCTATAGCGTACAGTTCCTACCTCAATGTCTTGTGCAGGGAGGGGGGGCATCGGTCTGGGACACTTCACATGGGCTCCAGGGTAGGGTGGGGGACTGGGGTCCTCGGAAGCCTAAATTGGTGGGGCTGTGGGGCCCACGGACATGGCTTGTCTCAGGGTCCAGGGCTTGGTGCTGCCTCCTACACCACTGGTGCAGTGACTCTTCATATTCTGGAATTACATGAAGAGAAAAGATAAGTGTCATTAGTGTTATGTAGGCCTACATCACATTAGAAACACATGTGGCTGTATAGCCTTGTCAGCCCCCACAACCCATATTTTATAATATATATAATTATATATTATAATAGAATACATCAATATTAATTATTAAACCAAAAGTTCAAACATAAATCATAAATCAAATGCTTTCAAAATAAACAAACAGTTAACCAGTTGATCCAAGTTAAGACACCAAGCCTATATGACTCACCGAAGAGTAACCAAAGGTTGTCACAGTGAACAGGAACATGCTGCTGTCAAACATTTCGGCCATCTTGCATAGGTGGGAGTGGGGAGTGTAGGAACTGATGTCACCTTTATACTGCCTTGATTGACAGTTGACATGGGTTGCCATTTGCGGGTTGCCATGTTGGCTGGGTTACATTTACATTGCCATGGCAAAAAGCAACAATACAATCAAAACTAAATGTATGTACATTTGAATTGAAAGTCAGAATATTCAATAAATCAGTGTCACACACACACACACACACACACACACACACACACACACACACACACACACACACACACACACACACACACACACACACACACACACACACACACACACACACACACACACACACACACACATATATTGTCATCCCTCCAACTCAAAGCCCCATGTCCACCAGCTTTGAAGTTCACACATTGCACAGCAGAGGGTGCTATAATCACAATATTACACTGTGGTTGCAGAATGTAGTGGTTGGGCCAGATTCACAATTACCACAGTTAGGTGGAATTCATGAACTTGAACTTGGCTGACGTTGGTCGTAAAATCCGCTCATTTCCAAGTCAGCTCAGAGGGTGCCGTACCAGTGATCAAGGCATGCGTATATGTATTTAGAATGCTTTGGTCTTCATGCTGAATCAATCAATCAGTCCCCAAACAAGAAAAGATATGTATGTGCCCAGCATTGTCAACACACACATACATAAAAGAAGAAAATGTGTCAACTGCTTAGCTTATGTTATGCTGATGCAAATTCCACTGGTTTGTATTTGGATTTATATTGTAGGGTAGGCTATGTAGTTGCATTCAGAGCTGAATTATTAGGTCGCTCAGCATGTTGACAGACTCAGCCAATTAGTTTCACGCAATGATTTAAATAGATTAGCGTGACTTAATGTCGCATGATTGAGCACCTATCTGCCTCCATTTGCATCGTGGTATTAATTTATAATAATGTATATTGATCACATGGACGCCACACACAGAATATAGCCTAATAACTCGGATTAATCCCTAAAAGAAAGAAAGAAAAAAAAGGCAAAACTGGTCCTATACAACAGTGATATGATAGTAATCCAAAGGACAGTCATCCCCCCATTAACCAATGCAGCTCTGATAAAAATAACATTTTACCTCTGCAAAGGCGAGTGTGCAATTGTTCAATAGAAATAGCTCTTATAGGTAGGCTAATATAATTAAGGGTAGGCTATAGCCTTGGTCGGATTAATACGCTATCATTACGCACTTCATTTACACCTGGTCGTATATTTCCGTGAATCTGGCCCAATGAGTGTAAAAATGTAAATTTACGATATACTATTACTGTGCCAGAGCCTATATAATGCTGTGTTCTTACTGTATTTTTAAAAGGTGCTATGAAGCAATGGATGGGAAATGTCATTACAGGGAATAGAGTTTTCTTTTCTTTTGCGGATATTTAAAATGCAATGGAGATTTGAAAAAAATCCAATTGACAATAAAACTAATTAGCAAATTATACTTTGCATTGCAATGCATTGTGAGGTTATGTATGTGACACTTTTGACATGTGACTCCATCATACTGTTGTTGTTAGGAGTGAAGGAGATTGACATCGCTGCCACATTGGAACACATCAGAGACCAGAGACCTGGCCTGGTCTCCTCCAAGGTACCATTGTGCTTTCTGTGTGTGTGTGTGTGTGTGTGTGTGTGTGTGTGTGTGTGTGTGCGCTGCTGATCCATGAAACAGACATCCACCATCGTCACAGCGCACTTCTCCACTATTCTCTTTCTATCTCATCTACTCTAGTTTAGATGAAGGGCCACAGTTTATAATGATGTCTTTGATTTGGTCTCTGCCTCCTCCCCTCCAGTGTAAATTTTGTTGACTAAGACTAAGACTAAAAGACTATGGTTTTCCAGAAGTCTAAATATGACTAAGATGAATAAGATAAATGGTGTGTTATTCAAAATACTTTTCAGAAGACTAAATAGGACTTTGGTCACCACAGAAAGCTTTACTGCGATTAGAACAAATCCTGCTGCACATTGTCGGAAAGTGCGCTTTGTTTGGCAGCCGTGAAGCCTCATTCGAATCCTAATGGGCATCAAAGAACCGCATTCTACTCCGCCAAAAAACGGGGGTTTTGCTTCGCTTCCAAACGCACTTGATTTCGAGAACGTCAAATTAAAGTATTTATTATACTGAAAACACTAGGTGAACATAACGGGAACAGAACACCATAACAACATCTATAGTCAAGCAGGGAACATAAGGAACTGAGGGTTTAAGTAGACACAGGGATCACACACAGGTGAACAGAACAAACAATCAACACTGGGATTGGCTAGGAGACTAACAGGAGAAAACTAGTAATCACAAGGAGGTAAGACAAGACAGGCAAACACAACTAGGCAGAACAGGAAACACTAGGGCATCACAACATAATAAAAGTATACAGATTATAGTTCATGACAATACAGTTCGTGAAAATATGCATACTAATTTTATATGATGATCGGATATCCTAATCTATAGGAGTACAGATTGTAAAGTAATTAATCATTTTGTGCTCCCAGCTCCATGTGCCTCAGCCATGTGCCCAAAAAAAACAGTGCATGACGACACACATGCATCCACGTTACCCTCAAGTCCTAACTATTAGAAGCAGAATTTGAACACCAAAGATTTGAACTGACTGTGTAGTTTATGAATTGAATAAACATTGATAAAGTTCTCTGCTGCGTTTCCAATTGCTGCGGATGACATTGTAGTGAAATTAAAACGTCTACCAAAAGAATTAGGTGTGAATGCGACCTAAGACTAAATGGTGCTGCTCCCATCTGTGCCTTTCTCCATTCAGGACCAGTTTGAGTTTGCGCTGACAGCAGTAGCTGAGGAGGTGAATGCCATCTTGAAGGCCCTGCCACAGTGAGTCACATCATCCCAGGACACACACGCACAAGAAGAAAACCTGCACATGCACACCCATAGCCATAACCAAGGACACGGCATGAACAGTACCCCTTTCATCTATCCATACGCACAACATGTACATTATCAAAACTGGTCAGCTTGTTGTAAATATGAACCAACAGCTCCTTTTGTGTTCCTCAGAATTTAGTTTCCCAACTCCTTGGTTTCTGGGTTCTTTAGATTTTTAAAACCTGGTACTTTCTTCTTTATTTTTTTCAGCATTTAGCAGAAAAATCAGATGTCAGCCATTAGTGGCACAGTTGCATTTTATTCCACTTGTATCTAGAACAGCCTTGCGATATCTTCCCAGTTAAGGGTACGGTCATACAAATGCAAACTACTCACTTCCATTCTATGCGAGCAAAGGGGCATCCCTCCTGTGTGTGTGATTGTGTGTTTGTTTGTGTGTGTGTGTGTGTGTGTGTGTGTGTGTGTGTGTGTGTGTGTGTGTGTGTGTGTGGTACTTTCAACTTTCTGCGCACACATGAAAGGCTGCAATGCCCGGCACTGCCTGTCGACTGCTGCAAAAATCAAAAGAACACTTTCACTACTCTATACAAAGACGGTTTTGTGAAAGCCTATTTTCCCTAGTGGAAAGTAGGCTCCCCCGGCCCCACCCCACCCCACATATGAAATGAAAGAATAGTTACTCCACTGCGCCCTCTACAGATCTTGTCAACAGAAAAACCCAATTGACCACACTTTTCCTTACGGAGAAATATTTTCTTTTCTGGACAAAAAGTGCATTTTATACGTGTGGTGGGGGGCTCAGTGCGTCCACTAGGGACCATAAAACCATCTTTGTATTGGTGAGTAGCGAAAGTATTTATATTTTTGCAAAAGTCAACAGGTTGTGCTGTATTTCATGCGTGCGCAGGAAGTCGAGAGTAACATATAGCGTTAAGGAGAGTCCTTAATGGACCAGAGCTAGTCATTCACCTACTTTCACATGTGTGACCGTACCTTAAGACTGTAAGGAGATTATCAGATATGTTTAGCAAAGAGGAATTCAATCTAAATGATTGTTTTGCACATGTGGATCCAGCTATGCTTTCCACATCAGGTATTGCCTTTAATTATGACAGCACAGGGAGAGGGGCTGTGTGGTGCAGTCGTTCCTGTACAAATGAACATTTATTTATTTTGGGATGGATCGTAATTGTTCTGTGTGACAGTGTCGTCAAAGAGATGGTACATTACTTAGTAGTACTTAGAAAAAAGATTCTTCCATACCACATCACATGCCCTTGTATCAGGTGCCTGTTTTGTTGAATATCCCAGTGGTGTGTTTCTGAATTCTTTGTTCATTTCCATGAAAATAAGTTATATAGCAGCCACCCTGCATATACCTAAATAGATTGCCATGACAGATGACACACCACACAATAAAACACCACACAGTGTTAACTTGTAACATTTTTAACCACTTAAACCCCTGTAGTCTTGGAGAACTGAACGTTGAGTTACATCTGTACTTTGATCACTTTTTCCCGTCTACACCAAATCTCTTCACCAAAAATACACGATCTACAAGCTCACAATGTGTCGTATCGCAGGGCATTGTGAGATCTCTTATTTTTTGCCTAACGTTCTCGTCAGAATATGGATGCTGGAGTTCAAGTGGTTAAGCCTACACATGGAACCCTTATGGGTCCATCTGGTCCCATAAGGGTTACATTAACACTCACAGTAGCTGCTGTCATTTTGTGTTTCTGTTGATTTTTGTTAACTTTCTAAAATGATTGTTGGCTTTGACATTACACAGCAAAATGCTTAGTGTTAATTTAACTCTTAGGGTGTAGTGTACGCTTTTACACTCAGGGTTTTACTGTTGTAATGGACCTTCCTTCTACACACTTTCCACTGACTACCTAGTTGACATCTGATCTCTCTCACTGCACACACAGGTGCGCACACACACTTGCACACGAACGCACATACACGCACACATACACACAACCTTTGTGTTCTGTATTTTAATGTATTTATCAATGTAAATAATCCACATCGATGATTGTGTGTTGATTTCATGTAGCATACCTATATAAAATAACTATAAAAATGTATTTTTGACTTGATCTGAATAAATTTGTGTGATGCAGCATTAGAAAAAATCTTATTTTTGTGAATGTTTGTCCTTCACATACTCTGGTCTGATGAATGTGTATACCGGTTTGCATTTTAAAAACAAAACGCACCATAAAACAAATTTCAAAAACATACTGGATCGGTCATATTAGTCTTATTTCCTAGTGTCTTTTTGGAAACAGAATCACACAAGCTCAAAGTTTGTTCAGTTGCCTCATATTTATGTATTGAACTACACTACTGATCACCTTCTGTAGCAGAACTGTCCTGGAGGAATTATCATCATGACTTTAGGGAATGCTATTTACCAGTATTTGTTGATTACGATTATTAGTACACACCAGTAAGCAGCAGTAAGCTGACCACTGTCGACTTTTAACAACCTTGCATGGAATTTCTCATGACACTACCCAGCTGCAGCATTGCAGAAACTCTTTCGAGACATCAATATTTGCAAATCAGAAAACAACCCAGCCAGCACGCCAACGTGGGTCCCACGTGGGTCCCATGTGGTCCCATGTGGGATACATGGGTAGTATGAGTACCAAGTGGGAATGGGCTTGAACTGGGCAAATTATGAGGGTCCCACGTGGTCTAACTGGGCATGGGTTGGAAGTGGGCAAGCCCATGTAGTTCCAACATGGTCTATGTACATGTGGGCTAACTTGCATGGGTTGGAAGTGGGCAAGCCCATGTAGGTCCAACATGGTCTACATGTGGGCTAACGGGCATGGGTTGGAAGTGGGCAAGCCCATGTAGTTCCAACATGGTCTATGTACATGTGGGCTAACTTGCATGGGTTGGAAGTGGGCAAGCCCATGTAGGTCCAACATGGTCTACATGCGGGCTAACTTGCATGGGTTGGAAGTGGGCAAGCCTATATTGGTCTGTGGTCTATGCGAGGGCTTGATCTTTCTCTGTTCATGCATTTTGATGGTCTTCTTCATCTGGATCTTCTCAGAATGCCTCTGTTTGTGGTAGAGTTTGGCCTTCAGTGGGAGCCTTTGTGAGAGCGCTCATGAACCTCACGACTCTCCTTCTTCCTTTTCCTCTCGTGGTGGTCCAGGTGGTCCAACTCAATGTGTTTGTTCTGAGGCATGCCATTTTCTTATGTGTTCACAATTACAGTGAACGGCATACTATATTATCTCATTTTTTAAATCATCGAAACCATGAAAAACATACTATAGTATAGCTTATGTCGTTTTTCATAATTTCTCTCATCATTGTCTTTTTTCAACGATAAAAAAAAAGATGAAAACCATGAAAAACGACATTCTATAGTAGGTCTATGTCGTTTTTCATGGTTTTCGACGACATACTATATTATGTTGTTGTGGTTTTCGATTAGTAAACCAGCTAAACCAGTTAAGATATGTAGCCCCTGTGTATTAGCATTATGATTTTTTATGCTGCTCAGTATATTTCACCTTGTGTAAAATTGTGTTGTTGTTTGTGTGAACTGCAATGTTTCCCCCAGAACTCAATAGTTGAAATGTAGTTTAAACATCACCTTTTAATGCAGAGATGATTTGAACTGTTTTTACGAGATTCAAAATACAAAGATTCCAGTCTTTCTTTACATTATATCATCTCGGACATACACACCACTTCACATATACAGAGCACACGTCAGGTATGTGTCATTCAATTTGCTTTGCATTTTCAAATAAAACTTTGAAAAAGAAGGGAAAAAAAGTGTCTTTCAGCAGGTAGAGAAGCCAGGTGGGCAGAGAGAGACAAGTGCTTTATGGGAGTTTGACCTTTAACCTGTAGGAGAAGATGGACAGATTTAAATGTCAGCGTTTCATCATAGTAATGGGTGCATATCTTTGGTCCGACGTCCTAACAGTTCCGACACGCAATAGTCTGACACCCTACCCCAAACCCTAACCTAGCCGTACACGGAAGCCACAGGTGAGTCTTAACCAGCCACGCATATAGCCATGGGTGAGTCTTAACCAGCCATGCATACAGCCATGGGTGAGTCTTAACCAGCCATGCATGTCAGAGCCACGGGTGAGTCTTAACCAGCCACGCATGTCAGAGCCACGGGTGAGTCTTAACCAGCCACGCATGTCGGACTGTTATTACGGGGTCCTCGGTCACACATAGTACACATGTATATTGTATAATATAATATAGTATAGTATGTATAGTTGACATAGATACTCCACTGTTACGTTCTTAGTTTATACATGATTCATGATAACTACTTTTGATATGTGTGATGTATGCCATGCTTTTTGTTTTTGCTTAAATGTAAGTGGCTCTGGATCAAGAGCTTCTGCTAAATGCCTAAATTGTAAATTGTAATAGAGTGCATCAATGGACAAACGTATTGGTTATGATGATGCATGAACCAACATGGGTTCATTTATGTGTAAATTAATCCACAATCTGCTTTCTACAGTAAGTGCTCCTGTCAACAATGTGTTTTTCCTTTTCTATACACATCTTCTATTCACACTTCTTCGGGCCAGGAACCGACTTGTTTTTACAAGTTTGGGAGATGTTTAGAAATCTTGACTTTACAGTCCCAAGATAAGTATTGGTTGAAATATGTCTATAACTGCTAGTGATTTAGTGAAAAGCTGCATAATCGTACGACTGTACTTTTACCCACATTAACCCTGGTGTCCCTATTTTGGCCATGACATTATAGGTGAAACATTTCAAAACATCAGCTTGTAGATCAGCTATTTTCAAAGTATATTTATGCTAAAAATAATAATAATAAAGAAATAAAGTGGTTAAGGTGATGTGGGGTGAGGTGTGGGGTATCACCATCCCAGACAGCACGCCCACTTGGGGCCCATGTGGTTTCAATGCGGGATACATGGGTACCAAGTGGGAATGGGCTTGAATTGGGCAAATTATGAGGGTCCTACATGGTCTACACGTGGGTTAATTGGGCATGGGTTGGAAGTGGGCAAGCCAATGTTGGTCCCACGTGGTCTACATGAGGGCTAACTGGCATGGGCTGGAAGTGGGCAAGCCCATGTAGGTCTGGAACTACACCTCCCAAGCCAAGAAAGGAAGCTGTCATCTGTTTGACATTTCCGTTCACAAACATATATATTTTAAAATATCTTTACATTTTCACTGTAAAGACAAAACTGAAGCGGGGAGGAGGCGACACAATTATCCCGGTTCATTTTCAGAGCTTCCGTGGAGTCCAGACTGTATAATAGAAGCATTTTGAAAAATGAGGAAGGCAACAGCTTGTGAGCTTGCTTTTACAGTATATAAACCATCCATTCTATTACACTCTCTATAATCTCAGTGGTTTACAATCTCGTGCAAGGGGTCTGTGCGTAGGACAATGTTGCTTGCCAAAAAATATCTTTGATTTCTTGATTTCTCAACAAGCAACGCTGTCTGTTTTACAATGTATTAGGCTTAAAGGGAAGAGGGGAAGGGGAGGAATTACACTCAGACATGACAAAATATGGGAGTTTATTGATGCTACCATAGACATAGAAAGGTAGATTTCTCTTTCGGCTCTGGGATGTATGTGAAAAAGTGAGGGTAAGCTTCCGTGTTGGTGACCATTGGAAAGTAATGAAAGGAAGGGACATGAGTCATGTGACTGGATGCCGGGGATGTGCCATATAACCTCCGTTTTATACATGTCGCTCCAATGAATTGCAGCAGCGAAAGAGGTGTCTACCTTTCTATGTCTGTGGGTGCTACAGCTTCAGACTGTCTTTACCTCAGGGTTGGGGGGTGGGGCACAGAGCAGCATGAGCCAATCAGATTAGCCCGTAAAGGCCTGGAAGTCTGAGTCTGAAACAGGAATTAGGAAGTGTGAGAAAGACAAAAAAAGACACACAACATTAGAAGAAAGATCAGTAATTAACTTAAATGGCAAAGGCATGGTATTCTATGTGTGTCTATACTGTCACCTATTCATTTGTCACCTGTTGGAATTTGTCACATTTTAAATCTTAGAACATAACGAGTGCAGAGGCTAACCAAGACTATCACCCAATGAAAAAACTAGTTTTATTTTTTATTGTGTATTGTGTTGCTTATATAATTTAGAAAACATCTCATCGATTACCAAATATCAGATTCTACTGGACTCTTAGTAGGTGATTATTCTGTAATTATTAGCCTACTTCCCACCCAGGGAGACTGAAAAAAGCCTGTTACGATTATACAGTAAGTATTGTTTATACGTGTAGATGTCAGACCCTGTCACACCAGGCACCTCTCACAGCCACAGGCCCTGTCATGTTACCATCGCCATGTTATGATAAATGTTCCTATGATTGAGCATACCATGGTAATAAATTACCATGTGACAGGACTACGACAGGGCCTGACAAATCTGTAACAGGGCTGTGACAGGCCATGTCACCGACCTGTGACATCATCAGTATCACGTCAGAAATATGGTCAGTGTCATGGCCAGTATCATCAACATCAGATCAGTATCATGGACAGTATCATGCAACCCCCAAGAGCACCCCCACTCTTCAACAACAGTACAATATGTACACTTGTCAAGTGTATGTCAAGCGTGACTAGACTTGCCAACCAGAATCTGTTTCACTACACAATTAACACCAACAGGTGACACACTGTGGCATTAAAGCTAAATTATTAAATTATTATAACACCAGACAAAAATAAATAAAAAAGACACAATAAAGTTGATGTGGATTGCTGACACTTAGAAGTTTGACACTTGACTTTTAACTGAACTTTTATTTCTGTTTTTTACCATTTTGTGATAGAGGAAAATAAATGAAAAATAAAACAAGAACACGCCAGTCTGATATTGTACAATTATAACACACCCATCTCTTTCTCACTCTCTCCACATTCACAGATGACATTTTGAAGAGGAGAAATGACAAAACCACTT
Source organism: Protomyctophum bolini (assembly GCF_963924005.1). NCBI lineage: Eukaryota > Metazoa > Chordata > Actinopteri > Myctophiformes > Myctophidae > Protomyctophum > Protomyctophum bolini. The sequence goes on along the minus strand of NC_137877.1, from coordinate 27,389,122 downwards.
TAACAAGCAGACTAGAGTTAAATTGTTTTAAAATGGTTTGAAATATCTGAATACGTTGCAATTTTAGGTGCACTTGATTTCTGACAAGAACGATGCAGGAAGCAAAGCAACAAATGCATTCGGAACTCAATGAAGCACATGAAATAAATGAAACCATTTTAAATGATACATTTAGTAATATCTGAACAAAATATTGTAAAGGGAAATATCTGTGTCTTTTTATAGTAGAAAAAAGATAATAGGTAACATGCTAATAGATAATATAAGGAAGGCTATAAATACAAACATAGAACTTGGGCATGCATACTGTATAACATGAGCCTTTCCTCGTGTAGTTATTTCAGCCTTGAGCCTAATGTATGCTCCGTCGTGCCATGGTGTTGCGCACCAAGAGTGGCAGACAGTGGTGGAAAAAGTACATAAATAAATGTATACTGTAGGTCTGAAGTGCAGGTTACTGTATGTTTTTGTTTTGTCGTAATAATCAAAATCTACTAGAAGTAGAAGTAAAAGTACTGGAAATTAGAAAGACTCAAGTAAAGTACAAATACCTCAAAATTGTACTGAAGACCAGTACTTAAGTAAATGTACTTAGTTAATTTCCACCGCTGCAAGCTTGTAGGTCAGTTATTCTCGGAGCGTGAGATCGCCGCACGACCAAGTACGAATCAGGCTCTATGCCATACATTAGTAAACAAAATACTCTTTTCCACTATAGCTACGAGGAGAGTGAATTCAGTTTCTCTTTTGATTGCGGTTTAGCCTCACACTGAACATGCATCTTTGAATCCAGTCTCATCAGAGCTTCAACTGGCACTATTCACTTCACCCTCCCTTGTAAAATACATTCCAAATGAAATCATTATATCATCTAGTAGTCCCATTGAAAACACTCAGTCAGAAGGACAGTTGCTAGTGTTCCATTGCGTGTGTGTGTGTGTGTGTGTGTGTGTGTGTGTGTGTGTGTGTGTGTGTGTGTGTGTGTGTGTGTGTGTGTGTGTGAGAGTTGTAGTACGTACAGCAGACAGTCTGGGTTCTCTCCAGCAGTGCCATGGTAACACTTACTAAACACTTGACAGGGTTTAAGAGTCACTGCTTTTCTGCTTCACTACAGTATGAGGAAGACTACTCTTCAACAACTCTCCCTGCCACCTCCTTCTGTCGCTTATTTCAGTTCAGACAGCTCTTGGATTTAAATAAATATGATTATTTTAGCATAAATATTGATGCGCATTCGCGCAAGGCACTGTCTGAATTAATAAATTCCCAGTAAGAATGAAGAAAATATAATAAATAAATTATCTGCCAAATAGATATTACACAGGATGGAATAGCAAGGGAATCTTATAAAAAGAAAAACAGAACCCACAGGTGGACGCTGTGTTAGGAGCACAAAGAACATTCTAGAGCTCAGCGCAACCAGTAGCAGCAGAGCAGAGCAGCAAGATGGCAGAGCAGCAGCAAAAACAATGAGCAGTAAACCAGAGGTTTAAGTAGCCTGCACCAATCAGATTAACTAGCTACCTGTACTAGCTCTGAAGGCTTCACATCATCCATCAAAGGTACATGGTGGCTGAATGTGGTGGATAAACTTGAGCAAAGCTATTTTAGGCTGAATTATTGTATTTTTAGTTAAGGTATGTGATTTGTGTCACTGTTTGTCCCGAACTGTGCCCAAATGTATCTCTACTGTAAAGCCTTTAATATGCTATCAATGCACCCGTTTTCTGGCCGCCATGCCCCTTTGTTGTTCTTAACTCCACTAGCGAGACGAGCACAGGGAGATTGGTTCAAACCAGTCATGTGGGGTGAAAGGAGCAGCACAGCCTCTAGGGGCAGTTAGGGTTACTTTTAGACACTAGTCTTAGTTTTTGCCTCACAATCATACACAGATATTTAGGAGAAGCCTCTTGTTAAGACAACTGAAAGGGCATTACCCCAAATATGAACACCTTTTTTACATTAAGGTTAACACATGCTAAACGCATGAGCTATGGTTCCAGTAACACACACACTTGCAGGTAATCTGATCCAGGCAATTCAATTGACTGCCTGTAACTGAATAACAACATTAAAAGATTTAACAGTGTAATTTGTCCGAAAGCAGCCATCACTGTGAATGGGAAATGACTTGCTTATCTCTCTAGAATTGAGATGTTCTCAGATGGTCTAAAGTTTCAACCTATAGGATATTTTTGTCACAAGCGACAAGCCAGCTTTTGTTTCTTTCAGTCAACCTCCATTCCCTGTTAGCTAGCATCACACTGTCAACACCTGGCATTCCTACTAAATACTGACATGGGGATATTGTGCAATTTCCCCACTGATGCTTAACCGCTTTCAACCTGGCATCCCTATTTTGGGATATAGATCATTTTGGGATATAATATATAGCAAAAATGATAGCCTATATTGTTTTGTTTTTTTTATATTTAAAAAATGTAAACATTTTCAAAACAGCGAAAATAACTGATTGTCAAGCTTGTCAACATGTCTATCTTAGCTATTTGTCATACAACAAAGTATTACATAAAAAAAATAGGTGTTATGAAACCCAGTCCCAGATCAGGAGTCAAGTGATTAATTAATGGCTCCATCAAAATGGTCAAAAGTGAGACCAATAATAGCCAATGGAATTAAAAGACACTGAGAATGGTTGATTGCCAATCAATTTGGCAATTGATTGCACAATGGATTTGTCACTGCTGGCATAATGGATAATTACGTAATTTAGACATGCTTCCCTAGATACATATTATGTGTAGATATTATGTGAAATAAATCGAGATTGAGCACTGTGTGGCATATTTCCTGCCTAAAATGTATAAATCCGTTATAGTTATAGACAATGCTTTCAGTGTCCTCGCGGCTGGCTGTCACCTCTCTCAGTGGGCGCCACTGCTGGCTTTCTCTGCATTGAGCAATGCAGCTGACACTGGTGAATCTGCGATAAATTCATTTGTATGTCTGCCTTTAAGAAAATACAACTTCATGACGGTTATTATTAGGTAAAAGGTTAAACTGTTCTGAACTTTTAAAAGCGCTCTGCTCGGTCCGAAAAATAGCTCTGACCAGCACCTCCTAAAAGAGGCCGGTAAGCTGTCACCATTTGGTCATTTCCCGCAGAGTTTAATGTACAGGATAGTGTACACTAGAGAGACGAAGCCAAGGCAAAGAGAGGGGAGAGACAGGATTCGGATTCAAATCCAGATCCCCTGTAACTCACAAGGAGCATGTCGTAGGTGCACACATCTGGTTAAGCCACCAGACAGGTCAGACACCCAAGAAATGTTTTCCTTTTATGACTTACTTGGCACATATAGAATGGCACATTAAGTAAGTAAACTACAGCAAACACACACAAAGGCACTAGCAAAATATTTTTGATAATTTTGTGCTTTGTCACGCATTAGATCATAATGCTCTGGTTAGGAAAGAAAGTACTGCAACCTATTGCTTTGCTTTGACTGGATAATTAACCATTCTACCCAACAAAACGTCTCAGTCTCCATTTGATTAAAAATCGAGGCAAGAAATGGCACACAGGGGAACTAACTTCAACATATTTAAGTGCAGAAACTCCAATATTTAGTTTAGTCTTACCCTGCATTTAAGGATCACTAACATTAATGTTTGGATCCAAAACTAGGGCTGACTTAATTATGTTTCAATCTTTGGAAATGGTTGTTATAGGACACCAAAACCATTTTATCAAAATGCATAACTTCACTTATAACTTGTAATTTGGATACAACTCTAGCCAGGGAGCCCGACAAAATTCCACTATAACACATTGCACCTTGGGACCTGTTCAGCCTGTGTGCGTCTTATTTTCTGTAGCAGTAAGCACACAATGGTTTAGAGCAAAAGGTTATTTTTAGTCCAGAACCAAGACCTCTCAACAAAATAAGTTGTGTAATGTGTACAGTACTAGTTGACAATGGCAATAAAGTTATTTGATGTGGACAGCTCTTCCTACATTCATTGCTGGAAATTATGCTGGGTCTGTTATTTGGCTTTGGCTATAGAGCGCAGCAGTCCCGCCCCCTTTCAGAAAAGCGAGTGGCCCAGGAAATGAAACTCCAATGCATTTTTCCATCGGCACTTCGAATATAATTTATTTAAAGACGGTAACGCCGCGGACAAAGCCAATTCGGATCATGACAAATCATGACAATGAACACAATGTTTTGGGACGATCAAATAATTTATAAGACGAAAAACAAAACAAATAGTGTTGTCTCCTGCCTTTATTTTCTTCTTTCTAATGATTTGATCGTCCCAAAACATTGTGTTCATTGTCATGATTTGTCATGATCCGAATTGGCTTTGTCCGCGGCGTAACCGTCTTTAAATAAATTATATTCGAAGTGCCGATGGAAAAATGCATTGGGGTTTCATTTCCTGGGCCACTCGCTTTTCTGAAAGGGGGCGGGACTGCTGCGCTCTATGGTGATGTCACTAGCACAACACAATGTATAGAAAAGGATTTGCGTATTTAAGCCAATTATTGAATCCTTTCTTGTTTAAGACATGCATTCATAGATAATGTTTAGCTTAGCGTTTGGGAATTTAGGCGTATGTGGGAATATTTAGATTTGGCATTGTAACATGATCAAAACTATATTTTTATGAATTCCCTATCTCAATTCTCTATCTGCACTCATTCTCTTTTAAACATTTTTAAAGCATTGCGATTGATCAATGAAGGCACTGCCCGGAACACAAAATGTAGTATAAAACAGCACAGCACAGCAAGATGCACGCGCGCACACACACACACACACACACACACACACACACACACACACACACACACACACACACACACACACACACACACATTCCATCAGCACACAATACATCCACACTTCTTTTTCTTCTTCACAATATTGTCATTGTTCCTTATAGCAGGCTCCCCATCCTCACTGTGGTAGTTTGCTGAATTAGCAGCTTTGGGGGTCTCTGGAACAGGGGGGCTGCTGCCTGGCTGCTCCCCAGATAAAACACCCGGTCCCCTTGGTTGACCTGAACCCGTCTCCCCGTCCCTCCCCCTAGCTCCATTACCCCCGCCTATATTTCCATCCTCATTTTCAATCATCTCGTCCTCGCCACCCCTCCCTTCTTTTTCAACCAGTTTGCCATCGACTGTGCTGAAGTGTTTAACACTCTTAACCCCGCCATCCCTATGCTCCTCCCTCATCACATTAATAGTGACATTAACCCCGCCCCCAGCACCTGAGATGAAGTTAGTGGTCGCAGCGCCAGCAGCTCTCTGCTGGGCCTCCAGTTCCGACAGGCTGCACGCCAGCGCCATCTGGAGGTCTTCGTCGGCTTCGTCCTCGCTGGCCCCGTAGTGGAAGTACGGGGCGGAGCTAAACGAGCGCTGCGCGGCCGTAGGGTGCAGATTGGGGCGAGGCTTCTCGGGCTCGGCGGGGCGTCTGGTGGGTTGAAGGCGTGGCTTGTGGGACGACTGGCGGGGAGAGGGATGTTGCTCTCGTCGGCTCAGCTCCAGTGCGAGGGCCATCTCGTCCTCCACGCCTGCGGGCAGATGTATTCATGATGAGCATGCAAACAATACACTGAAACAGGCACACGTCTAACCACTTTCAACTTTGAAAACTGGTGCTCATTAACATCACATAGGTTAACCACACATAGGTTAACCACACATAGGTGATTGCTGTTCCTTGGAGTGGTTGCACCACTCAAAAAAAAGAAACAGATCAGTGTGGCAGCGATGATTAATTTCTTTAAAGGATCCATGGCTAATAAACTTTATTATGCCTTAATACATAAAAAATGCTCTATTCAACTAGTTTTATTTGCACATGCATTTCAAACATTCCATAGACCTGGACCACATGGAAAAATGACGTCATCATTAACTTGCGACAGGCATTGTCCCGCTTGAGTAAAAGATGAACTGTTTCTAAAAATAAATAAAATATTGAAGGTCTATTTTAGTTACTAGTCCTTAGCCGTTCTGAATATATGAACAGCAAATTATGTTCAGTGTGGTGTCGAAACAGCACGTACTGTGTTCACGTTAACATTTCCCTGTGTGGTTCTGTTACGAGGAAAAGTGTTTCCCAGTATTAATCTGTGTCCGTCCCAACATGCATTTCACTGGTGACCCGGAATAGGACAGACAGACAGCGATCTGTGAATTTAGTAATGATGATAGAGGGAAATGATGGCATTATTAAGGCTTATTGGACAGGAATCCTTTTAAAGAAGTTAGATTAGTATTAGAAGTTAAGTAAAGTTCCTAAAGCTAATTTGGCAGTAGAGGATCTTCACTATGGGTGTGTTTACCATTGATAAGGACTGTTTTCAGCACCCCGTCCTCCTCAATCTCTGTTCTCTCTTGCCCATTCTCCTTGATCCTGCAGACCACACACACACGCAGTTGAACGCACACACACACGCACAAACACACACACACACACACACACACACACACACACACACACACACACACACACACACACACACGGATGGATATCGAGGTCAGAGGAAGTGCCAAGAAAAACAGGCTACTGTAAATTAAAGTTAAAGTCAGTGAATTAGAGAGAGAGAGAGAGAGGGGTGGGGGGGAGGGAGAGAGAGAAAGATAAATATATTTTATAAAAATACTACAAGCTCGGAATGCATCGCACCGTGGTGATTTTGAGCTTGTAGATCGGCTATTTTAAAATGGCCAAATTGTGTATAGGGCTGAAGTTGTTAATGTGTGTTAACTACATCTCAGAGGAAAATATTGTACTTTTACGCCACTACATTTATTTGCAAACTTTAGTTACTTTAGTTACTTTGGTTACTTTAGTTACTTTAGTTACTTTGGAGATTTTGATTATTATAAAAAAAATTAACCACTTCCTCAGTATAGTAGACTATTTGAAAATAGCGGATCTACAAGCTCACAATATGTCGTGATGTGCCACATTATGAGCTTGTAGATCTGCTATTTTCAAAAGATTTGTATACATTTGAAAACTTTTGGTACTTTAAGTACACTTAGATTTTGTACTTCTACTCAAGTAAATGTTGAATAATTATGTTACTTGGGACTCCACTGTAAATTAAAGTTAAAGTCAGTGAATTACAGTGCTGGAATTATAATTCTTATATAATTATATAATATTAGACTTTTTTATCTGTATCAAAACGTATGCAACATGGCGTCGTTATTTTAGGCATTACGTCTTCAAAAACATCCAAAAGTATCAGGTCTACATGCTCACAAAGTGATCACTTGAAGCCGGATGCTATTTTAGAATAGTGCTTTTGTCTATTAAAACTTTTTTTTTTTACATTATAACGGTTAAAACATGGGTAATTGCTGGGCTAGGACTCGGGCATCGGTCAGGCTCTACTTCACAGGACAGTGAACTGTCTTTTCCATAGTGTGTGTCAGTGGGTTGCAGTGTGAGCACTACACCATGATTTACACTTACAGTTGATACACGTGTACGAACTGGAACAAGTCACACTGGGCGAGGACAAAATGACTCAAACATCCAGTTGCAGTCTTATCACAGACACACAGGACACGTGGAATGTATTACCGGTAGATAGATTTAATTGTTTGAAGCACATTCAGGCATGACATAGTAGTAGTTTTGTTGGATTATTTATTTATTATGCCACACATGTACCCGATGTGTCATAACTACTTGTGTGTGACATTTTGTTGATTTCATTTGATTAAATGTTTTTTGTCTGGATAATTAATTGATTATTATTTTTTTGCAACCAATTCGAGCAAAAGCATCTAACCCGGAAACTTCTAGCTGTGAGGTGACAGCGCTACCGACTGTGCCACCGTGCCCCCATAATTAATTGATTCTAATTGGATCTCAAAATGACTCACAGGAAAGTACAGTTACAGTAAAACTTTCAGTGAACTTGGTTTCACTAGCCCGCTCTATTTATGATACCTATATAACCACGCTGAGCAAATATCCTTTAGACTGTATGCTAATCTATTATTTTAGCACCAACATCATTAGGTTGATGATCTCTAAAGTAAAGAGAGAGAGAGAGAGAGAGAGAAGAAAGAGAGAGAGAAAAAGAGAGAAATAATAATAGCAATAGATATGCAACTTGGCCCAGGTCAGCTGATTTGGCAAAGGACGGAAATGCATACTGTACTTTTTGGTGGTGGTGCGTTTGCCATTGATGATGCGAGTGGAAGTGGAAACGGATTTGAAGTTCCCCATCCCTCCTCCCATGCTGTCCATCCCATCCATGCCCCCCAAGGAAGAGAAGGAGGTGAAGTCCACTGGGGGAGAGACGAGGATCGTTGATAGATGTACCGCTGGGTTATAGTTTCATCATGTTTGTGTCTACTGTCTAGGCTAGCATTGAGTGAGTCATTACACAACTATTAACTAACAAGACAGCAACAGAGTAATGGCGGCAGTGGCTCAGGGGTAGAGTGGCCTATTCCGGCCTCCCCCAGAGTTAGTGTCGAAGTGTCCTTGAGCAAGACGGTGCTATATAAATGCACCATTTAGTGGGAAAACTCTGTTTACCTCCTGCTGAGGGGAAGGAGAAGAATCGACTGGGGCCAAGACGAGAGGGGCCTGCGTTTCCATGGAAACCATGCCCATGGATGCCTCCGAAGGATGAAAAGTCATCTGAAGGATAGATGGAAAATGGCTGATTGAAGTGTAAAATAAAGCAAAGAGATAACTGGTTTCTTTAGCCCTCTTCCTTTTCTTTGCTTTCTGACAAACTATATACAAACACTAGTGTGTTTGTGCTGCAATACAGTAGAATCTTTACACACAACACAACACAACACAATACAATAATTACTTACCGAAGAAGTTGTTGAATGGATCCTGGTCACCGAAAAACTCTCTGAACACCTCGTCTGGACTGCGGAATGTGAAGGTGAACCCTGGGAAATCTGATGAGAAATCTGTAGGAGAGGACCTAGATGAGCCTATGTGGATGTAGTTTGGGGAAAAGGAAGAGAAAGGAGTTCAAAGAGATGGAGAAGAGAAGATGAAAAGACGGATTACTTCCATATCATGCATGCTATGGTACAGCATGTTCAACTGTGCGTTGTTGAATGTGAACATTTGGTCCTTTTTTTTACCTCTGTGTCTCATTCGGTCACTGCCATAGTGGTCGTATTCCTCCCGCTTACTCTCTATAGGATGGTAACATAGTATGACTCAGTCATGGCACTTAAAAACACAGTGATCACACATAATATTGTATATCTACACACACACACACATGCACGCACGCAAAGGTCCACACAAACACACAAAATGGAAATATTATTAAATATACAGTATGTTGAAATATTTAAATCAATGACTCATATACAGTGCTCCTGTGAGAGAGAGTACCTTTTCTTTTGTAGTATTGTTTTGTGCCTTCCTGTCTGCCCCTGTAGTTCTGTACCTGCCTTGTCTAACCTGCATTGTGATTAGTCTTTGTTTTCCACCTGTGTCCTCTTATTCCCCCAGCCAATCCGTCTTGATTTTGAGTTTTGTTGCACCTGTGCCTAGTTAGTCTGTGTCTATTTATACTCCCCTGTTTGTTCAGTTCCCTTGCTAGTTCGTCACTTTACGTCAGTAGTGTTTTCCTCGTGTATCCATGATTTAACTCCTAGTGTACTGTATATACTTCAAGTTCCTTGAATTCCTTGTGGCAAGGTTTTTTTTTTAATAAAAACCTTGCATTGAAGCTCATCTGTCTGCTATTGGGTCCTAAAGCTCCTGCCTTTGCACTGTGACATCCTCTATATGGAGTGAAACGGACTTGAATTGCACTCCTTGTGCACTCCTTTTCAATCTATGCTAAAATCTCTTCACCAAAAATAGCAGAAATACAAGCTCCCAACGCATCACAATGTGATGTGTAGATCTGCTATTTTTAATGAATGTTCCTCCCAGAATATGGATGATAGGGTTCAAGTGGTTAAATGTCAAGTATAAAGTTATTTTCAATCTATCCTAAATGGAAACGGATATGTACCGTAATAAGACATAAATGTAAGGTGCTAGTACCAATGTAATTGAGGGGTGCCGTGGATGAAAATGTTATTTACAGGGGTGACCTGAGCCAAAACCTCTGGTATAGAATATAATATAGTGATAGGCCGAATTAACAATGGAACTAGGTGGAGCTTAAGCACCAGGGCCCGAAGCTTGCAGGGCCTGGTACAAGACTATAGGTACAGCTGTTGCTTCTTTCGAAAAATATAACGCAACACAGGAACCCCCGCTAGTGTTTTTGGTCTTCTCGTCTGAGTTTCTGTAGCAGTTTTCGGGTTGTATCAATCAGCTGTTTGGCTGTTGAATACAGGAGTAGGCTATAAGAAAATACATGAACAGCATCGTTTTTTCTCATCATTGCCATGCATGTTTCTTGTTAATGACTGTATTAATAACCATAAGGTAATCTCCTAGTCCTTACATAATAGTTTAGCAGAGACTGAAGTTGGAAAGGATGTGCCCAGTACGGCAGTGCCTGCTGTGTCTTGTGTGTCAGCGGGCAGCGCAGGCAGTAGTGGATATGCACTAAACGCATACATGTTAATTAATTAATTGGCTGAATCTGTAGGGCCTTTTGATTTGGTGAAGCGCCAGGGCCTTGAGAGGGGTTGATCCGTGATAGGAGGGAGATGATTTCATTAGTTTTTTAAACCTTTCAAACTTCTGCCCCTTTGTGAATGTTATTATAGGGACATTTTTCGAAACTTTTTTCCGAGATTTTAAATGTCTTTCCAAAATTGCAGATCTGTTCACAATGCATCACGATGCTACGTGTGAGCTAATAGATGTGCTATTTTTGCTACTTTTGTGTGACACTATTGTACGACATGGAGATGCACATTGCAGCATCCGCAGTCACTATTACTAACCCACATGACCATGGCATACACATACCGTATAGTACAAAAAAGCTCAAAGTCAAAACATTTTGCTACAAAACAATGAAAATAATGAGACAACAGAACAATGGCATGTTCCAGTTATCCCATTGTGGCCACTAGCTTGAAACATGCATGACCACTAGCTATGTAAACATCAGATTCTCCACATATTTTATGAGTGGAGGCCAGATAGGGTCACATTTATTTTATGAACCAGAAGTGCAGTGTATCTCACGCTCATTTCGAGAGTCTATAGCACCACCAATATTACTGTACAATCCATGTTAACAGAGAAAATTCCCCTTCCTCTCAATTTTGAACATTATCTGTGTTCCTCTATATGTTTTCCGGTATAGGCCCCCATTATTACATCAATTTGATTCATATTTTCTGAAGTTAAGATCGCTATTTTTGCTGTAAACACTATATGTCATGGTCAAACCAGGAAGTAGGGGTTGTAGTTTTTAAATTCAGTGTCGTCACCGACAACTGGCGTTTCAGAGACACTCAGCTCGGTGTGAATGGCATGTTAACAGCTTCGAACACATACTATATAGAGCTAATAATTATGCTTTCACTTTAGCCCACTGAAGAAAATAGGGGGTTGTTGCCAATGTCAATGTAAACACTTTCAACCTGGCATCTCTATTTTGGCCATCAATTGTCCCTTATAGTGAATAATATAGCAAATATACAAGCTTGAATGTTGCATGTTAAGAATCAAATGTTGTAAAGCCCTGATGTTATTTTCACTCACTCTCGTGTTCCATAGCTTTATCCACTGGAACTTAGCATCCCTATTATTAACATGTCATAATAAGAAAACGTTCTGCAAAACTTTGTTGGGGGAAAAGGAGGGGACCAAGTAGATCCCTGGGGGACCCTTGTCAATGAAGCATTGAAGTGTTTGAGCACACACAGTGTTGTGACTTACTATCAGACAAAACTTCATAGGCCTCGGCCAGTTCTTTAAATTTCTTCTCTGCTTCATCCTTGTTGTCCGGGTTTTTGTCTGGATGCCATTTCAGCGCCTGCTTCCTGTACCTGAAACAAACATGCATGCATCACATTGTTTAAAAATTGACATATTGACATATATTATTTTGATGTTATACTATATTGAGTATAATCGGTATGAATTGTGTTGCGTTTCTTGACAAAATACCACATAATTTTAGTTAGTGACATACAGTGTGATTTTATGGTCCATGATCTGATCAAATACTTAAGTTTCGTTCCCATTCTATCCATCAATCTACTCACCAGTACACCAGTGCTATTTACTGATAGCCTACTAACTAGACTTGGCCTCCAGGATTGGAATTAAGAATCACTGGGCAACTTAATTAGATCTAATGAAAATAGAGTCTGCACAAATCAAACATTTTAAAATGTCTTCTCGACCATACAGATGTGACGTTTCGAGCCTAATCTACTCTTGATGCTACGGGACATACGCATCAAATGACCGAATTAACCACAGTATACCGCTAATCAATTTACAAATGACATATACACTGAAACATATCTTTATTACGTCACCATTGGGAGCCAGTTATACCAGTTATACCCTGGCATTGGTACATATCTTCATCACGTCATATGCTGCTACGGGACAACGACCCAAGTAACCACAGTATACCGCTAATCAACTTTCAAATTACATATACATATATACATAGAGGCATTTCCTTTAATCCACCCGACACTGAAACATATCTTTATTACGTCAACATTGAGAGCCAGTTATACCAGTACTTGCATGCTCTGCTTGCGCACTATTAGACTATTAGATTTTGACTTCTGCCCTGCACCTGGCACTTTTTAGACTGCAGATGTGTGTGCTTTTCTCCTTATTTTGCAACTCTATAACTCTATTAGATCCACAGTATACGGTAACTCACGCTTTCTTGATGTCTTCCTGAGAGGCTGTTTTGGACACTCCCAGGATGGTATAGTAATCGACCATGTCGCCTCCTCAGGCCTCGCCACACCTAGCAGGTGCAACAACAAAAAGCAGCAATGTTAAACACCTCTTCATTTCCATTCTAAACGGAGAGCACAATCCTATACAACCCCCAAAATGTTGCCTATACCGTACTTTTGGTCTCTTCATTTTCTGTTTTATTTTAACATGACCGTTTATAATGTGTTTCCTTTGCTAATTTTTTGCTGTCTCAATCTACCTGCAGTTATCTATACTGTACTACCAACGCAGTTGGTAACAAGTACCGTCGCACATAATCCATCTCGCCCTTGTTTTTTTCCACCGACCTCACGCCGAACGCTCGGTGTGGCGGTTCTTGTATTCTTTATTTTGTTTTACTGAGAATAACGTTAGAAATAAGTTTAGGGTTAGGGTTCTACTACTACAGGAATAGAGTTCGTTTTTGTCATCGTTTTAATGAGATTAAGGTTAGGATAATTTAGGAATAAGGTTAGGTTTAGCCGTTTAAGCATAATTTATATATATACTTTAGGAATACCATGCTGAGCAGTTCTGCCGGATGTACAAAGGCGACTTTTTTTTTAGTATTCATGCAGTTACTGCAGTATTACATGTTTAATTATATATTTGCTTGTTTTCATTTAAGGGAATTTGAGAAGTTAGAGGCATAGTCCCCCATTTTAATCTTGAATCTATTCATGGCATTTTAACAGAAATAATAACAAAATAATAATAATATGATAATGACCATTCAGAAAGTCTTCTGCCATTAGCAACTGACCAATGGCCCAATAGTTCCATTTAGATGGCTACATAGCAGTTGCCAGTTACCCCCATGCCACTGTCGTAAGTGCACTACAGGGAGGAGCCAAGGGGGAGTTCCAAACCAGCCTAAAGTAAACTGGTCTGTCTGTCTATCCCGGTATTCCCCTGTGAGGAACCGGAGGCTGGACACCAGGGGGGGACATGGCTTTATGTTATTTACAGCTTCAACGGACTGTCATGGCATCTGATCTGACAGCTGCTGCAAGGAAGGACCACCACCACCAACACCGCAACCACACGCCCGTGCCCGTGCACACACACACACACACACACACACACACACACACACACACACACACACACACACACAGTCACACACATTTCAAAGTGTTGGGATGTCAGTTTATTATAGCATGTCTGGTTTCTCTAATTGGAGGACAGTAAAACAACATCAAATTCAGAACTTGAGACACAGTGACAAAATGTGACCAAATATGGTTATGCTGGTCCCCTAACAAAACAAATGTCTATGCTATTGTGGGCTGCAATACTATTGCCCACAAACAATTCTCAACCCTGTAACCCAGTAGTCCAAATGATGGTTCTCAAACTGTGGTCCAGGCCCATATGGGACCCTGTTCCATAAGTGGGTTCCAAATGGACCCTTACAGGACTGCAACTCTGACTGAGAGCAGAGTGTACAGATGAAATGGGTACACTCTCAGAGTTATGTTTAGGCTATTCTTCAACCTCATTTCAACAAAGCTGTTTGGACATACCGTCTGGATGGACCCGTGAGGAGTAGCTCAGGCGGTGTGCGGTGGTAGGTAGGCCGGTATGTGGGTGGGTTCAGAAGGAGAGCTGATCGTAGAAGCAGTGCCTCCTCCTCGGGAAAGCGTTTCTCTGTTCGTGACAGTCGCGCAGACAGACTGTACACAGACAAGCCCCCCTGCGATCCCCCGCTCGTGACAAAATGGTACTACTATAGTACCACTACTACTGCTAGCGGTACTACTGTTACAGCAGGCTAATTACCGTTACAATGTCCCATATATACGACCATAACTAGACATGCCCTCTCTACCTTGGCTATAGCTCCGGGCTCCCCGTCCCTCTCTCTTCTCGTGGGCTAAGCTGCACGCGTTACGTCATAATCAGCTGAGAACGCGCGGCGGCGAGGGTTTAGAAAAAATAGAAACATCCAGAACATGAGTGTTTTGGGAGCGTCACCACCGTCACCCGACCCGCCCTGGTTGTGCTGCTGTCAGTGCTGTGTGGTGTGACTCCGTCCTGTAGGACGGTGCCGCTGTTGTAGAAGATCATCTGTTATTTTTTGGCAAAGCGACAGCTGTGTGCGTCGTGCGGTGTGACACGCTGCTGCAGAACAACAGCCTGTTGCTTTGTGATACACAACTGTAGGCTTTGTATGGTATGTGATGGGACAGTTTGAGATGTTTTTATGCTAGCCCGTTGTAAATAATAATATTACTATTACTACTACTACTACTACTACTACTACTAATAATAATAATAATAATAATAATAATAATAATAATAATAATAATAATAATAATAATAATAATAATAATAATAACAATAACAATATTAAAGCGCGTTCAAATAAAATGTAGGCTATTATTTAAAAATATATATTCTGTAGCAGGCCGTGTCTGGGACACGTGCTTTTATTGGCGTGGGGTAGGTAAGGCCACTTAATTCAGTTCGGGGACGTAGCATATTGCATGACCCTAAATATTATGCCACAAATATTAAACTACCGGTACCCCAAATCCCAATTAAATGAGCACTTAATTAATTGCATTTATGTGTTAATTTACGTGAATCATTGTCAAAGTATAGTCATAGTCATTGTCAAAATACTAGTCAGAATAGCTTTTGATTGATTGAAATTAGTATTTCACAGTACAAAAGCACAAATCAATACAAAAACTGCTTTGTGGACGATACCAAAATATAGCACTTGTTTACAACCATAGAGCTACAACAGGGTCCAGCCGGTCCACCATTTCCAATTTATCAGAATGGTACATATCGTTTTCTTGATGCACTTGTAACGTGTTGTAGGCTAATATATAATGATATGATGAGGTATACCCTCTTACTTTAAGCCGTTTGGGTTGACCAAGCTTAAATTTAAAGTAAATGAAATACTTGCTCTATTTAGGTAACCAAGAGGGTGGTTCTATATCCTTATTTCCACTGAAACTTAATTACCTCTTAAGTCTTCCGGATTCTTTTATTATTCAGTTTCGCACCTGTTCTGGTCAGTAGTTTCGCTGTTGCTACTGCAAGTAAAGGGAGCTAAATATAATAACGTGACCAAATGGTGGTGACTGACTGGTCGGTGAACTAAATGTTTCCAGAATAAATTGAAGTTAATGGTGTGATAACCCCACACTGTTCAATGGTCTTTGCTCCCATCTAGTGGTTGTGGAAAGAAACTAAGGACTAACTACGCAGAACTAGATGGAATAGGCCACCACACTGCTCTGCTGTCATTATAGCTGCCAGGCTAACAGAGACAATGTCAGATGGAAACTATTAATGTGGACCCAATACAATTATGTTTCTATTTTAGAAACGAAATGCAATCATTCAGTAAAGGTTTAAATGCATGAGATGCAATTGGATTTATATTTTCAACCACTCATTGTAGTATTTTAAGTTATGTTAACCTTGTTTTACACACACACACACACACACACACACACACACACACACACACACACACACACACACACACACACACACACACACACACAAAGATAATCATAAAGTCATTAACTTGCCGTGAGAATATCTTTATTAATACTGCCATGTTACTGTCGCATGCATTACCCTCATAATAACTTTGGAATGTGACGTCACATTTTAATATTCTTCTCCTTCTTCATCATCATCTCCTACACTGTCTGTGCCCACCTCTTCATAATCCTTCTCCAGGGCAGCCATGTCTTCTCTGGCCTCAGAGAACTCTCCCTCCTCCATGCCCTCTCCAACATACCAGTGGACGAAGGCTCTCTTGGCATACATGAGGTCAAACTTGTGGTCAAGACGAGCCCAGGCCTCAGCGATGGCTGTGGTGTTGCTCAGCATGCACACAGCCCTCTGGACCTTGGCCAGGTCTCCTCCGGGAACCGCGGTGGGAGGCTGGTAGTTGATGCCCACCTTGAAGCCTGTGGGGCACCAGTCTACAAACTGGATGGTGCGTTTGGTCTTAATCGCTGCGATGGCGGAGTTAACGTCTTTGGGCACCACATCTCCACGATATAGGAGACAGCAGGCCATGTATTTACCATGACGAGGATCACACTTTACCATCTGATTAGCTGGCTCAAAGCAGGCATTGGTGATGTCTGCAACTGACAGCTGCTCATGATAGGCCTTCTCGGCAGAGATGACTGGGGCGTACGTAGCAAGGGGGAAGTGGATACGAGGGTATGGCACCAAGTTGGTCTGGAACTCTGTCAGGTCAACATTCAGGGCTCCGTCAAAGCGAAGGGAGGCAGTGATCGAGGAGACAATCTGACCAATGAGCCTGTTGAGGTTGGTGTAGCTTGGCCTCTCAATGTCCAGGTTTCTGCGGCAGATGTCATAGATAGCCTCGTTATCGACCATGAAGGCACAGTCAGAGTGCTCCAGGGTGGTGTGGGTGGTCAGGATAGAGTTGTAGGGCTCAACTACAGCCGTGGACACCTGGGGAGCTGGGTACACGGCAAATTCAAGTTTGGATTTTTTGCCATAATCAACAGAAAGCCTCTCCATCAGCAGAGAAGTGAAACCAGAGCCAGTGCCACCGCCAAAGCTGTGGAATATGAGAAACCCCTGGAGGCCGGTGCACTGATCTGCCTGAAAAATGAAAAATACAATAGTTTTTAGTCAGTTAAAGCTGAAGGTAGCTACTACACAAGCTAATCAGTTTGCTAAGGAAGACAAAGGCCGGGTTTCCCTAAGAGAATGTGTGCATTGAGTTTACGTGCGGTCTTCCACGACATGTCCCTTAGGTCGCGGCTGTTTCTGAAAGGCACAAAGCGCCTCTCTCAAAACATGCCACACCAACGATGTTGTATTGGTAACTGTAACTGCACAGTGCACATATACCCTTGTTTTACCCCCCTTTTTTACATCATCTACAGTAGTTATATAATTACACAAGGGATTCAGGGATTTAATAGCAATCTGTTATTTTGGCAACAGTGGAAACAGCAGCACAAAAGCCAACGCATGGAGTTATAGCCGAATTTTCCTAAATGGGCTGTCACGGGCGATCCAATAATCTTTTTTAAAAATCAGTTGGGAAGCCTGCCCTGGGCTCTCACCAGTTTGCGAGTTCTGTCAAGGACCAGGTCGATGATCTCCTTGCCGATGGTGTAGTGTCCGCGGGCGTAGTTGTTGGCTGCATCTTCTTTTCCTGTGATCAACTGCTCAGGGTGGAACAGCTGGCGATATGTTCCTGAACGCACTTCATCTGTCAAGTTTTAAGAGAACAGTTTACATCATTAGTACTGTTTTTTTGTTCTATAGAAAGTTGTTTGCTGGCGTGATTATATTATACATTTTGGCCTGGGCAATGGCTCAGTGGTCCAGGCACCTTGGCTGGCAACCCAGTCTGGCAGTGTGCCGCGGGTTCTACTCCCGATCCCGATGGCCTTTACTGCATGTCGTCCCCCCCCCCATCTCTCTCCCCATTTCCTTTCAGCCTACTGTCTGTCCCTCCATAAAAAATATAAAATAAAGGCGAAAGCCACAACAAAAAAATAATAATATATATATATATATATATATATATATATATATATATATATATATATATATATATATATTATACATTTAAATTATATATATATATTTGACCTAAATTGACTATCTAATGGTTACATTCTGGTAAATGGTTCATTTCATTAAGGGTTACTGACCGATGACAGTGGGTTCCAGGTCAACAAAGATGCACCTGGGGACGTGTTTCCCTGCTCCTGTCTCACTGAAGAATGTGTTGAAGGAGTCGTCTCCTCCACCAATAGTCTTATCACTGGGCATCTGGCCGTCTGGCTGGATGCCATGCTCCAAACAGTACAGCTCCCAGCAGGCGTTGCCCATCTGGGCTCCGGCCTGGCCGACATGCATAGAAATACACTCACGCTGCGGAGGAAGGGGCAGGGGTAAATTCATCAAAAACATGTAGGCAACTGCAGTTTAAGAAAATGATCAATCTGATTGTAGTATGCCACTGTAATTGTAGTTGTAGCACGCACACACACACACACACACACACACACACACACACACACACACACACACACACACACACACGGAAACGTCTGAGCATCATCATGAGTGTGTGTGTGTGTGCCTCATAAAGTTCCCCATCTAAAAGATTGATCGACTAAGTGCAAAAACAGATGGATTTACTTCAGGATATACTGTATATTGATTAGACATAATGTCCAACCACCATTGTTGTTGCGATAACTTCACTAAAGGAAACAGCTTAACCACTGAAGAGATGCTGACTCACTGCTGCCATTATGTATGACAAAGCAAGATTTTAAGATTACAGTGGCAAGCACATACACAGGCACTCGGGCCTCACAAAGTGGAAAGCAGCTCACCCTTTTTGCAAAAAAAAAACACATGTTAATGATGTTTAGAAGATTTAGAACATTTTCATGGGGGTCTTTATGTGTGTAATATGTGGTTTTAGATATTTTAGATTTGAGCAGTGAGCCCAGTGTTTCTGATGTCATGGACATTGGGCCCACTTACTTCCTGGACTACATATTGTGTCAGTAAGACAGCTCTCTCCCTATCCACAAGGAGGAGCAGTGCACCAAAGCATCTGGGAATTGTAGTCTATAGGAATTAAGTGAGCCCAGTGTCCATGACATCAGAGACACTGGGCTCACTGCTCAAATCTAAAATATCTAAAACCACATATTACACACATAAAGACCCCCAGGAAAGTGTTCTAAATCTTCCAAACGTCATTAACATGTATTTGTTTGCAAAAAGGGTGAAGTGTCCCTTTAAGCAGTCCACCACACAGCGCATGAGGGCGGGCCTGATGGCTGGGACTCTGGGAGCAAAAGCAGTTGTAGGAAATCCATCCTGTCAATTCCTTCAGCACCAACGAGGTGGAACTAAAAGGCAGCACACAGTAAAACCCTGTGTAAACCCCAGTGTTAATTTTATCCATGTGAAACCCTAGAGTGAACTAATGTAACCAAATAGGAGGATTTTACTGTGCATGTCACAGAATGGGGACGTAGGAGGCCCAGCCTGCAGCCTCAACCAGTACAGTATGCCCCCCTGGCTGCATTATCCATCCTAGTGTGCCCCTCCCTCTTCGCCTGTGTCTCCTCCCAGGCTCTGACCATACAGTCAGCTCATAGAGTCCAGCTCATAATTCTATGGTCCAGCTGCATAGGGCGGTGCATGGTCAGAGTGGTCCCCCCCTCCCCTCTCCGACTGCCTCCCCCCTCCCCCTCCCCCTCTGTCAAACTAAACCCCTCAACAGCTGCAAAATGGCTGCTGAATTACTCGATACAGGCCAGCCCAAGACCACTCCTTGACTTTTCTTCTTTTGTTCTTTCTATCCATCCCCCCACTGCCACGATTACCACTCGTTCCATCACAAGTTACATTTGATATTAACAACGCACAACTTTAATGCTATACTGTTAATCAAATGATGTCTGCTTTTGACAACAACCTGTCATCATATTATTAAACAAGTCTGAAGATATGATGATCTGACAACACATTGACATTCTGCTTCTTCGGCAACTGTCTGTCTGCTCACTCTGCTGTCTGACTCTGACCTTGTTTAACAGAATGTATTTTAGCCTCCTATAACAGCACCCAATTTCCACATTTTCCCAATAGATAAACAGACCCAGGCAGCACACATACAAAACTGATAAATAATAGTCAAAGGTCACTTGGAATGATATAAGGGAAAGCGAGAAAAAACGCGCAGTCAATCTGTTAAAGTCCATTGCGAAGGCATCGCATATTGATCGCAAGTTCGCAACAAGCCCTGTGAGCTTGTAGATCAGCTGATTTTAGAAAATGTAATGATCTCGCATGACATGCGGCACATGCCCAATTTCAGACGCCAGTCACGCCAGGTTGAAAGTGACTCAGAAGTTAGTTTAAGTTTAAGGTGATCCCGATAGGATACATTTCGATTAAAAAAAGATAAGAAAGAAAAACACTTAAGAAAGCGATGAAGATGAAGAAAGAAAGAATGGGATGTCCAGACTTCCGACAGGCTACGTCATCATGCTGCAGCCACTGTCTGACTCTTACTCACCATGTTGTTATTTTTGTGTTCGCCCTTCGGTTGAAGTTGAGGATTCAAGGAGAAGGTAGACAATGCGGCGGAGAGGGAGAGCTCACCGTTTTATACGACCGGGTGGACGCGCGCGCGCACACACGCATGGGGCTGCCAGCAAATCATAACAGGCACTGGGCAGCGGCGACAGTGGGTAAAAAAAAAGGTCCGCGTCACACCACTGTGACACTGTCCGTCGGATGCCCGAATTAGCCGATCTACAAGCTCGCCACGAGTCGAGGAAGCAACGCGTTTTGAGCTTGTAGATCGGCTACTTTCGGCGCACGATGCCTTCGTAAGACGAAGTAGCCTACAACCAAACCAGAGCAATTTAAAACAGAGTTGCGCCATTGAGGGGTCAGAAAACATGCAGCGCTCGAGCGCTGTTCATGCAGCCTCAGTCTGGAGTGTGACAAGCTGGAGTTTGAAATACATTGTTTTCAACGGGGTGGCGCAAATATATCAATTTTAGTCATGTGTGCATTGCAACATGACTCCCACTAGTCTCTGTGACGCACTAGGCCTCTCTCGCACGCACGCAAGCACATGCACACACACACACACACACACACACACACACACACACAGTCACACACTACACTTGACCTGTTACAGAAGGGGTATTTTCTGCCAAACAAATTTGTGTTAATGTCTTTATTGAGAACATTTATAGTAGGCCTAGGTATATTACATCATGTTTAGGAAAATACATTGACAAGCTATTACATTCCCTATACTCAAAGTAACACAAACCAAATGGCAACAAAGAATATGATATGCAACACCATGATGAAGCATAATTCCATTAATGATAGATAGGGTATAGGCACATCACATGTTCATAAACCTCTCATATCTGGACTGATGAAGCCTATAAGTGAAGCTTTTCTCCAACCCCCCTCAGATTCACAGAACTATATGAGTCATAGATAACAATAGTAGTAGTGTTGCTGCAGACCAGTGTGTCGGTCTGAGATGTTCTCGTGTACCAGCGAGTGAGTAAAGTCACTCAGTTATTCTCTCTATGTCCCGCTCTCATATGGAATGGTATGTATGTAGAAACCCACACAACAGCTCTTTCATCACATAAGGCTACATTCTACCATGGGCCCCGGGTAGGAGAGCGTGCAACAGAGGGGCTTGGTGTTGGGTGTCTCTACTGTTTCGGAGCCACAATGTATTCTTTTAAGATGGTCTATGAATCCCGGACATTTTGGCCTAGATGTTTTAATGGGTTGAATTGCAATGGAAGCTAAGATTTTATAACCAAATTGAATTAAAAAGGAAACAATTATTTTGAATGGCAGCACATAACACATTAATAACTCATGTGTATACTGTCAGTGTCACTATCAGTAATTCTGATGATTCGCTTTAGATTGAAAGATGTCCCCAGTTCTGTTTTGGTCTTCAGTGGATGAATCAAGCAATTCTTTGTGTTTGGATAATAGATTGGGCTTTTACACAAATTAGTCACTTGTTGTATTTGTTGTGTTGATGACAGTAAAGTTAACTATTCAATCTATGAACCTGCTGGGTGATGTTCTTTGGTTATTCTTCTGAATTTCTAAATATAAATAAGTAGGCTATTATATTGAGTATTCCAACTACAGAAAAAAATTTATTCTAAATAAATGCTGGTTAAACAGATTCAAGCCACGAATCATTCAGTATTCTTCCCCTTCATCCTCCTCTTTCATGTTGTCAGTGCCCACCTCTTCATAATCCTTCTCCAGGGCAGCCATGTCTTCTCTGGCCTCAGAGAACTCTCCCTCCTCCATGCCCTCTCCAACATACCAGTGGACGAAGGCTCTCTTGGCATACATGAGGTCAAACTTGTGGTCAAGACGAGCCCAGGCCTCAGCGATGGCTGTGGTGTTGCTCAGCATGCACACAGCCCTCTGGACCTTGGCCAGGTCTCCTCCAGGAACCACTGTGGGAGGCTGGTAGTTGATGCCCACCTTGAAGCCTGTGGGGCACCAGTCTACAAACTGGATGGTGCGTTTGGTCTTGATCGCTGCAATGGCGGAGTTTACATCTTTGGGCACCACGTCACCGCGATACAGCAGACAGCAGGCCATGTATTTACCATGACGAGGATCACATTTCACCATCTGACTGGCTGGCTCAAAGCAGGTGTTAGTGATGTCTGCAACCGACAATGACTCATGATAGGCCTTCTCGGCAGAGATTACTGGGGCGTATGTAGCAAGGGGGAAGTGTATGCGAGGGTATGGCACCAAGTTGGTCTGGAACTCTGTCAGGTCGACATTCAGGGCTCCGTCAAAGCGAAGGGAGGCAGTGATCGAGGAGACAATCTGACCAATGAGCCTGTTGAGGTTGGTGTAGCTTGGCCTCTCAATGTCCAGGTTCCTGCGGCAGATGTCGTAGATAGCCTCGTTATCGACCATGAAGGCACAGTCAGAGTGCTCCAGGGTGGTGTGGGTAGTCAGGATGGAGTTGTATGGCTCCACTACAGCCGTGGACACCTGGGGAGCTGGGTAGATGGCAAACTCAAGTTTGGACTTCTTGCCATAATCGACAGAGAGCCTCTCCATCAGCAGGGAAGTGAACCCAGAGCCGGTGCCTCCACCAAATGAGTGAAAGATGAGGAATCCCTGAAGACCAGTGCACTGGTCAGTCTGTAAATGTAATGTTTTGAACATGAGAATATACAAAATGACAATTGCATTTACTCTATATACAGTACGTATGTGTATCTGTAAGCTTGTTTATCAACACGCCTTTCTCAAATAGAGCTCACCAGTTTCCGAGTTCTGTCCAGCACCACATCAATGATCTCCTTGCCGATGGTGTAGTGTCCACGGGCATAATTATTGGCTGCATCTTCCTTTCCTGTGATCAACTGCTCAGGGTGGAACAGCTGGCGGTACATTCCTGTACGCACTTCATCTGTAGAAAGAAGCAACAATTACTCCTGGTGCAAACACATCCCATCTCACAGTAATTGCACTCTCTTTTTTTTTTAACAATATATTTATTGCATTTTTCTTTTTGACAAACAGACAATACAACAAAACAATACATAATACAGACAATACAATACAATTACTTAAAATGAAAAACAAAACAATAACATACAGTACCTACATATATAAGTACAGTATAATAAAATAATGGCACTTGAATGGTAACAACAACAGAGTCAAACAACAAACAAGACCAAACAGCTGCAGAGAATACAATTAGACAATTTCAGTTTCCACCATTAAATAAGATAAATCATTAACCGTAATATATTGGATAAACCTTCCCCATATCTTATCAAACATCTTCTGTTTAATCTTCAAAGTATACGTGATTCTTTCCAGAGGAAGACACAATGATAACTCCCTAAACCACTGAGCAATACTGCAGGGTTTGCCTATCCTTTTCCAATAATTGCACTCTTTTTTTTAATCCTATAATATAACGGTTAAAATCAGCTTAAATGTGTACCTTGTATCCGTTGCTATAATATATATGGTCTTGTGATAATAACGGATGTCATGTGTCACCATAACGTATGACAATTCAATCTTATTATTACTAACACAAATGAGAGTTTACATCGGGGTAAAAAAAAACAGACATGCTAACTAATCAATTATCTCATAAAAAGCTTATCAGTATTCTTAAAACATAAATCACAGATGCCCATGAATTAAAAAGTCAAGTTTCCCTAAAACAACAGTTAAACAACTATTTACTGTGCACTGACCAATAACAGTGGGTTCCAGATCAACAAAGATGGCTCTGGGAACATGTTTCCCAGCCCCGGTCTCATTGAAGAAGGTACTGAAGGAGTCATCCCCTCTGCAGTTCGTCTTCTCACCATCACCAGGCATCTGGCCGTCTGGCTTGATACCATGCTCTAGACAGTACAGCTCCCAGCAGGCATTGCCAATCTGAGCCCCAGCTTGACCAACGTGAATTGAGATACACTCACGCTGAAGCAAAAGAACAACTCAGATTTAGTTTCAGGGGGAATATCTAGATACTACTCAGATTTCAACTGGAATGGTTTCCTAACACTTCTTTTGACGATCTGAAATCTCAGTCTGGTTTAGAAATGCATCATCCAATCCTCCATCTAGAGATAATCCTGGCATAATATACTAAAAATACAAAACTACCTGAATCCATTTAATTCCATACGTGGAAATAAAAAACAGTAAAAAATGTCCCTTTCTATATATATCTATAAACTATTAAAGAAAATATCTCTCTGGATCAGTCTATTCAAAGCTATCTCACCATATTGTCCTTTTGTATCTCTCCTTTCCGACGTCCAGGTATCGGTATGAAGATGTGATGTAGTAGGACAGTGTTGTGTGTGACTGCTTTTATATGGCTCAGGTTAAAAAGTGATCTGATCTGAGTTGTAATATGAGAATACACTGATGAAACCATGATAACATCACCGTCCGCTCCACAAACCTCGCGCACAATGGGAAAGGAGGTTATGCCATACGTATTGTCTGTGGATTGTGTGTGGTGGTGGGTGTGTGCAAAGTGTGCAGCATTTAAAGAGAATTGCCTGGCCCAGGACTCCAAGTTTTTCTTTGTTGGAGACGGTTTATAATATAGTGCAAAAACTATACCTTAGTCTTTAGTATCCATCCTAAACTCATTAATAAGCAACTCAAACCAAGTGCATAATAGTCAATCCCTTTGGGGATGCTTTACCTATTTTATGCTGTTCCCGTTGTGGACCTTTATGTTCAATTCAATGAAGCTATGCTGGTAGGCAAATCTGAGCTCCTATTGTATTCCTGACATTCATTCAGCTGACACCTATTAAGGTGATGTACCTGTATTCAGTTACCATACTCTCCAAGGGGTTTAAGCATCATATAGGAAGCATGAAAAGTTTCAATATGCATTGTGTTGTTTTCTAAAGACTGTTAGCTCAGTGTGTGGGAGAGAAGATAGCTTCAATATTGAGGAAACACAATGTTTGCTTCCTTTTAACCACATGAACCCTATATTCTGGGCATGTCATGAATGAGTGCACATTCCTCAAAAATAGCAGATCTACAAGCTTGATGTGTTGTGAGCTTGTAGATCAGTTATTTTCAATGGAGATTTCAATGGGAACACATGATGGGTGGTATAGACCACTGGGGGACCAATGAAGTAAGTATAGGGTTTGAGTGGTCAAATTAGTCTTTCCCAAAAACATTATTACTCCATTCAGATTACTTAAATGAAAATAGTCAATCATAAAAAACGACATATTTATACATAAGCATAAATCGTTTCATATCCATCCCTATACAAATATTCAGTTGAGTAGAGAGAAACGACAATATTTTTTATTTCGACAGGAATCAATAAAGGCTTTGATGTCTTGGCGAAGTGTGCAACTCAGGCTCTTTTAAAACAAGTTTAACAGCTTTCCAAGCCAGCTGTCTTCCACCCTTAAGGGATTCTGATACAGTATATGCTACTGTAACAGTAGCTGAGTTCAAAGTTTGGGAAACATAATCCATATGTGACATTTCATTTAGTATACAGTAGACACTTAATGATAATGATGTGTTATCCTTAGGCCTATACATGCAACGTCAATAAAAATGACTCTCTGATCTGAAATAGTTATAGCATTAAAGGAGAATTCAATACTAGAAGGCTTTCTTACCTTTATTTGTAGTTGTTACGTCCCCACCAAAGAGGTCCAGGTGTTATTTTGTGCAAAAGTGCATTATTGGCTATTTCCCCTATACCATAAGCCCTCAATGGGGGTTGGGTTTTTATGCTAATTTGATTATGTCCATCGACATAAGTATAGTAAAGTGTGTCCCTGGTGGGTACGTAACAACTACAAATAAAGGTAAGAAAGCCTTCTAGTATGGAATTCTCCTTTAAGTCTTGTCCAACTATAATGTGAATTTCAATTAATCCACCAAAAGAACTTTTAGTATTCTGCCATTTGTAATTTTTAAAACAAACGTTTTGACTGTATGTTTAACTGCCAAACGCACACACGCAACGCACGCACACACGCACACACGCACGCACACACAGTCACACACAGTCACACAGTCACGCACCGACCCACTACCAAACTAGATAAGTGCCCCTCGGGACACAGGTCTCCACCAGGGCAGGTCAGGTTGTGGCCTCCTGGTGGCGCTATAATAGGCCAATGTGAAAAGGGTGCTATTTCTTCTAACGCCTTGGATGGCAAATTGGATGATTTGAGGAATTAAAAAATCCACCTGTTGGTGGTGCTATAACAGCTATAACTGAAAAGGGTGGGATATATTCCTCAGCCTAGTAGGAAAGTCTGTGAAAGATTTCACGTTACCAAATGACTTGCCAAACATGGACCCTATACTTGATACAATCATATAGGCACAAAATGACAAAACCTTTGAAGCTGAAGGAATCAGGACTCAGCAAAAGAGTTATTTTATTGCCATCCATGGACTGTTTTCCCTATCATCATATAACATCCATGTGTGTCCCTGCCCGGTCCTGTTCCTTGTCAACAGTTGTGACAGCCAAGCCACTTGGAACAGATACCACAGCTTTGATTGCACCGCTGCTCATCGCTGCAGTTTCTGTCCCAGGGCTGTGAGACTTCTCAATATCAAATACAAGACATGAGCAGAGCATGTGTGTAGATCATGGGAACAACACTCTGGTGCTCCTGTAGTACTGCAGGTAGCCTACTGTATGACATGTTGCCCAAACATACCAGAACCAAAGACAGAGATCTCCACATATGGGCACAAAAGGACACAGACAGACAGGGACAATGGGTACTGGTCATATATCACATAGCGGCCCAAATCTCTAGTACTCCATATTTGGCCATGATTGACCTGTAACATTCTAGCACATGACAACAGGGTAAACACTCCTTAATTGTATAAAAGCAGTACATCCTCAGTACTGCTGAGAGTGACAAGACTTTCCAAGTGTTTTCCGCTGTCCCCAACAAAGACGTCTTTGGACCACACAGGCAATCTCTCTACATTCTTATTCACCACTGCATCAAATTCTGATCCCAACACATTTTCTTTCCCCCAAAAGTATTTACATCAAGGAGAGAAAGCCGAACCAGTATACAATGGACCACATTGGAGATAAAATTTTACAATTCATCAAGCCGTTCACGGCATGTGTGCCAGAGATTCAGAAACCACAAAAAAATGTTCAGTTTAAAGAAAAACTACTGTTCACGGCCATCACATTGTTCATCTATCTAGTATGCTGCCAGATGCCACTGTTTGGTATTATGCCGCCAGACTCGGCAGATCCCTTGTACTGGATGAGAGTAATTCTGGCTTCCAACAGAGGTACTCTGATGGAGCTGGGTATCTCCCCCATTGTGACATCAGGCCTATTCATGCAGTTTTTTGAGGTTGGAGGCACCACCAAAGACAAAACCCTTTTTGACAAAGCACAGAAATTGTTTGGAATGATCATCACCATTGTACAGGCCACTGTATATGTTATGACTGGCATGTATGGGGATCCCTGGGAGATGGGTCTTGGAATTAGCATGCTCATCATCCTCCAGTTGTTTGTGGCCGGTCTCATTGTATTGCTGTTGGATGAGTTGCTCCAGAAGGGGTATGGTCTGGGTTCTGGTATCTCCCTATTCATTGCAACAAACACCTGTGAGAACATCGCCTGGAAGGCCTTCAGCCCTATCACTGTTAACAGTGGCAGAGGTACTGAGGTTGAGGGAGCCATCTGTGCTCTCTTCCATTTGCTCGCCACCCGCACGGACAAGTTGCAGGCTTTGACGGAGGCTTTCGGGAGACAGAACCTGCCCAATGTATGGAACCTTATCGCCACGGGCATTGTCTTTGTTTTTGTCATATACTTCCAGGGCTGGAGGGTGGACCTGCCCATCAAGTCAAACCGCTATCGTGGTCAGGTCAACACTTACTCAATCAGGCTGTTCTACACCTCTAACATGCCCATCATACTGCAGTCTACCCTGGTCTCCTACCTCTACTTCATCTCCCAGAAGCTCTCCACAAATTACAGCGGCAACTTCCTGGTCAACCTCTTGGGAACCTGGTCTGACGCCGCTAGTGACGGGCCAGCTCATGCCTACCCAGTGGGTGGTCTCTGCTACTACCTTTCTCCAATACACTCCTTTGGTTCTATTCTGCATGACCCAATTCATGCTGTCATCTATATCCTTTTCATGCTCGGCTCCTGTGCCTTCATCTCCAAGAAATGGATTGAGATCACAGGATCCTCTGCCAAAGATGTAGCTAGGCAGCTGAGGGAACAACAAATGGTTATAAGGGGATACAGAGACACAAGTATGGTGACCGTGCTCAACAGGTACATCCCCACAGCTGCCGCCTTTGGTGGACTTTGTGTAGGAGCGCTGTCTGTCATGGCCGACTTACTGGGTGCCATTGGTTCTGGTACAGGAATCCTCTTGGCTGTGACCACTATCTACCAGTACTTTGAGATCTTTGTAAAAGAGCAGAGCGAAGTTGGCAGCCTAAGAGCACTGCTGTTCTAGAAAGTATACAGATTATATCCATTCTCTATATTTATACATTGTCCCATTATTATGTAACTGACACATTTGTTCTGTCAATAGTACGAGTTTGGGGTTAATTATGAGAAGAGATGCAACGTTTACAGGCATGACAATGTGGGTTCAGCATCAACTCAACTCAATTTTTATTTATAGAGCTGCATTTCAAATGACAGAGGACAACCAAAGTGCTATACAACACAGCAGGATAAACAACAATGACACAAAAATATATACAATAAATACATACAGCAATTGCATTGCCAGGTGGAGTCCCCTGGATGCCCCCAAATTGCCCTCAAATTTATTCGATGTCCATAAAACTAGAAAAGTGCACCCGGCCCGCTCACCTATCCAGGGCAGTTCATCTGCTTGTCCTGATTTAATTCAGCAAGGATTTGCTTTAGGATTGTAGGCAGTAGAAGGGCATATTATTATGTTAATGTGTGGAATTTTGAGGAATAGCTGTGCGCTGGTCTAAAAGGTGCGGTAGGGGTGTTTTGTTTACAAATCAGCAGCAGCACACTGCACAATTTTGTCCCCTCCTGCCTGCTTGGATCAGGTCTACTGGCGTAATAGTGAGTTGCGCACTCATTCGTTGTTATTTTTGGCGGAGGCCCAGTCCAGTGTGACAGACGTACAGTATCCAAAATCACACAAACCTGCTGTACACTTGTTATGCTTGTGCAGATTTTAGCACGTTTTATTTTCTTTCTTTTTTACTATTATGTGTCCTGACTTACCCAAACGTGCCTGATATGATGTGCAGAGAATATACAATATATACATACAGTTTCTCCTTCATAAATGGATGAACTAGAAAGATTATTATAGCCAGGTCCTGTTTGGCTCATCGCTGGACATCATTGAACAGTTTCTTATATGGTGCTCATGTGCTGTAGGCTATAGTGTTTAAAACTGTGCTGAACTTTTCCTTTCATCGTCCAGTGTAGACAAAGAATACTCTGAACGTACAACAAAAGACATGTATTCACCTTTAGCAACACCCGCTCGTTCACAAGATATTGTAAATCTTAACATTACATGAACGAAACATTGCCAGTCCTCATCCATTTTCCAAATCATTGGGTTGATCTGATCTGAATTGCACATAGGGAGTGAAGAAGCTGATTTGCTTCTCCGAAATATAAGTGCATTGTCATTCTAGCTACAGGCTTATGGAATCAGACCTGGCAATGGAAATGCGGGTATGGGCTATACTGTAAAATAAATCACACTCGTGTGATGTGAGGGGCGCTCTTATCATCATACATCATCACATTCCGGCCAATCACTTTTGACGTCCTCATTTTTTGATCCTCATTTTTGAGGGGCACTATAGCCCCTCCGATATACAGCTTTTCGTCCCGTCACGTCTCACATTTGCCATTGACAACGAAAGGAGAATTTACGTCATATGTGCCTGAAATATAACGTAAATTTGTGGCAACACACACATTAAATGCCATTGACAATGAAAGGAAAATTTACATCATATGTAGACGAGCAAATCGGCTATCCAATCACATAAATTCAGTTGTCATCTTACATTATCATGGTGAAAAGATAACATAAGTTGACAAATTAATTCATGAAGAAGTATGCCTATATTCATTTTTTATTGGATGATGTATGACGACAAGAGCGCCCCTCACTTCACACAGGTGTGATTTTTATACTCACATTCCATGCTCAGCCAATCAAATCATCACTACAGGGTACACACAAACACATGTATACAAAGCTGGGAATATGAGGGGCCCCTAAAAATGTTACCAATTTTTGTGGGCATGTTGATGTTCTCATGTCTGTGAAAAATGAAATATATTATGTATTACTAGATGTATTTATATCAGCAAGATGATGTTCTGATGTCCCTATGTTGTCGTTTACTGTCCAATGTCCATAGACTTGGCTGGAAAAGCAATTCCATCATAACTACCCTAAACAAACATGAAAGTCCAATAGACTTGGTTGGCAATTTTTTTTAGTAATTAGGCTCTAAGAAAACATTAAAAGTCCATAGACTTGGCTACCACATGACGTAATTTCGGAAAGCCATGCATTAATCACCCCTCAAAAAATGTCATAAAAAATAATAAATAAAACCGCTCGGCCGGGAAAAACATTGGGTAATTGTGGGGTGCACTAATGCAGTTTTACAGCAAAATATTTCACAATGTGCTCTATAAAATCACAGTGAGACAGATGAACAATAAAGAAAGAGTACAGCCACTAATAGTGCACTAATGCAGTTGTCAGTTTTACAGCAAAATATTGGCGGTATTTTGGTGTAATTTTGGGGTACCCAGCCCCCCCAGGCAGACAGACAGACAGACAGACAGACTTTCTTTGGAAGATGGATC
Organism: Protomyctophum bolini; assembly: GCF_963924005.1. Lineage (NCBI taxonomy): Eukaryota > Metazoa > Chordata > Actinopteri > Myctophiformes > Myctophidae > Protomyctophum > Protomyctophum bolini. The sequence continues at coordinate 27,357,265 of NC_137877.1, read as the reverse complement.
CTTCATGCAAACCTTTGTATAGGCAATTGGAAAGGAATATGAAATATCTGACTGTTGCTTGATCTGCTTGATCACATCACTGCATGATAAATAATGTGTACTGATTTGCGTGGGTTTCAGACAAAACAAATCACACCTGTGTGAAGTGAGGGGCTCTAATATATTAAGTCTAACTCATGTTGATTAGGTGATGGTGATGTAATGGTGATGTAAAACAAACGGTGCAAACACAAACATTAAACACCATTAACAATAAAGAGAGAATATGACGTAATGAGGCACATTATGACGTACATTTCCCTTCATTGTCAATGGGAAAATAATTAACCTACAAAACAAACTAAAGACAAACATTAAACCTGTGTAGGACGGGCTGGAACCCCTCAAAAATATGTAGGAGTAGTAGCAGAAAATAAGAAAGAAAGACAAAAGGCTAATTTACTTGTCAATGTGAGTTATAGACCAAAATGTGAAGCGTTTGGGGTGGAGGTTCTTCCATGTCCTGCTGGGACAAAGTTTCAGTTCACAGACAAAAGGTCTTATACATGTTCATGTGTGAGACATTGGGCCCTTAATTTCCACCTACCTAGGCCTACAGTGCAGTATTCCCTACTTTTCCTCCATTTTTTTCTATACCCTTATGACATTGTTTTGTGGCAGACTGGCAGCTTATTAGAATATAGTTGTACAGCAGATGTTAAATGTATCTTTAGAGAAAAAGATCACACCTGTGTGAAGTGAGGGGCACTAATATATTAAAGTCTAACTCATGTTGATTAGGTGATGTAAAAGAAATGCTGAGCCAACACAGACATTAAACGCCATTAACAATAAAAAGACAATATGACGTAATGAGGCACATATGACGAAAATGTTTCCATCATTGTCAATGGCGTTTACAAAACAAACATTGAACTAACAATAGATTCTGGATGTAGAAATGCTCTGTTACAAGCAAATTGAAAATGTCATTGTGTAGTGTTAGCTTTTATTGTAAATTTCGCTTTGAGTAAAGTAGTGGCATCGACATATAATTAAGGACATGAACCAAAAGTAAAAGTACTCATTATGAAGATTGCAGAATGTATTTTGAAAGGTTTTCGAAATGTGCCATTTGATTTCACAAATAGCCAATCTACATGCTCACAACGGTGAAAAGACTTCAAATCCCAGGATGCTTTGCGCACTGAGCAGTGCGAGTGCGCATCCATGGTGCTCATCAACGGAAGAGTTTCCGAACTGAAGGCGACCACACCACACCACAGCCACAGGCGACTTTCGGGGCGAGGACTCGAGGAGAGGAAAAACAACGTGAGCTGTACCATATAGCTGTACGACCGAAGAGTTGTACGTGGTTCCTCCAGAGCTACTGCTGGAAATATTCAGATCAAAGATGGAAAACGTCTGTCTGGACAGTCTAATCTTGAAACTTCACGATGTCAATGCCGTTAAATTTGGGACATACAAGTTGAAGTGTGGCATGTTGACGCCAATTTATATCGACTTGAGAGTGCTTGTGTCTCATCCAGCTCTCATGAACCAGGTAAACACGTGTTATCTTTGCAGCATCACATGTCGTTTAGACTGTGGAAGAGTCTATGCTTTAAAAGAGATTAAGAGACCTTTTCTCATTTCTATTCGGTGGTACTGTAGAACGGTGACTTCACATGCACACTGTAGCCTACTGATAGTTATTCATTCTAGTTTAAATGAACATGTGTTGAGTAGACGAGACTGGATCCACAGGCCACTCGGTCCCACTCACACGCACAAAAACGCTACTGTTCATGCATTTGTGATTTCAACCACCAACATCCAACTGGAATCGGATATGGTTTACCAAAGTTGTCCAAAAGTGTTCTCTACTTGTCTATAAAAAGCCACATACTGCAACATGCCTGATGTAGCCAGGATGGAGAATCCAACTTCTATTTGTCACTAATTAGAAGCAGCGAAATGTTTTTGGGGCTTGTTTTGCAAAGAATCTAGTAGATTCAACTGAACAGTTGGTCAAACTTAATATTTCTTCACTGCAACAGAAGTAGGCTTCTGTCAGTTTATACTAAGCTCCATGCTTAACCAATCTGTGTTCTGTACAGGTGTCTGGTCTCATTTACCAACGCGCACTAGAAGAGGAGCTTCAGTTTGACTCTGTGTGTGGAGTTCCATACACTGCTCTGCCCTTGGCTACAATCATTTGTTCCACACATGAACTACCCATGCTCATCAGACGAAAGGAGGCCAAGGACTATGGTGTGTGTGTGTGTGTGTGTGTGTGTGTGTGTGTGCGCGCGCGGGCACTACAGTTACCTTTGACCTATTTCCACATCTCTTTTGGCATATGAATTTGACATGAAACTAAAAGTGATATGTATTTGTATAGTACAATTTGTAGCTCAGTTATCTTATACTTTGAATTAGCTGTACGTAGAGAGTCGCTGCATTATTTAGCCAAAATGTCTTATGATATAGAAGGCCAACCTGGATTTAAACTGATCTGACCTGATCTAGACGAAAGCCATACTACACATTGCCAAGAAACTGCTTATGGTATTCAGTCAAAACAATCAATTCTGCAAGTTTTCAGCTACTTCAATGTTTTAGTAGAAGATTACATTGCTCAAGTGTAGGGTTGCAAAATGCAAAGGTTTTTGCATTTAAATTGAATTAAATTGTGCACTTTAGCCGAAATATTAGTCAAAACAATAGAATCAACTTTATTGTCACATTACAGATTTACAAGAGTGGGTGAAATTAGTTTTTGTGCATGGTTCACATCGTATCATTTTCTTCCCCCATAGAAAAAGAAAGGGAAGAAGGGAGGGGGGGGGGGGTGAGATCTAGTTAAAGTATTTACATATAATACCTGAGATAACAAAGGTGAGTGAGCTTAACAGCAGATGTATTCTGTGCATTTTACAGTATATACTTATGGACATTAGTTAAGGTGCTATAATTGTGTAATGTAAACCCCTAGGCACCAAGCGTATGGTGGAGGGGACAGTTCGTGAGGGTGACACTTGTCTGATCATTGAGGACACCGTGACCAGTGGCACGAGCATCCTAGAGACTGCTGAGGTGCTCTACAAAGAGGGACTGAAGGTATATTAAAATAAGCTATTAATGGTAATACTCATTATAATGAGCCAACCCAAAGAAATGCTCAGTGTGAGAATGTAGAATAATTTTCTGTCATTTAAAACTAACCTTATAATTTGTCGTGGTTGAAGGTGACTGATGCTATTGTGCTAATGGACAGAGCACAAGGCGGTGTGGAGAAGTTGGCCTCTAAGGGAATCACCCTCTACCCAATCATCTCCATGTTTAAGCTGCTCAATGTGCTGCTGGCAGCTGAACGCATCGATTCCCGTACTGCCCAGAACGTACGCAAATTCATAATGGACAACAATACTTTTAGGTACAACACTGAGGTGGTGGTGTTTTTAATATTAAGAGAAAATGTAATGCCTGCAACACTCTGAATTAAGTAAAAGTCTCAGCACGGCCCAAACAGCCAAAACTCAATAAATGTCCTTTCACTTATATTTATTTGCCTCATCCAGAGCAACGGACACCTTTTCAATGTAAGATGAGGATGACCGATTACGTTGAAACGCGTGAAAGAACGTTTATTGTGTTTTATTATTGTGAAAGACACGTAAAAGGGTTTATGCGCTGTGCATGTGTCTGTGAGATTAGACATTGCTCTGCCTGCCCTCTGTGACATTCACCTGAGCCCAACTTTTAAATGTTTTTGCCTATTCAGCACTAAGGAGGAGAATGGTAATGGTTCTCCTGTCACCAAGAAACCATGTAAAGACCAGAGCGAGGAACTGAGCTATGAAGACAGAGCAAAACTACCCAGTATGTTGCATTGTGTATAAAGCTGTAACATTCCATTGGAGGACTAAAGGTCCTACAGAAATGCTTATATCGGCGACATTTGTGGATCTGTATATTAATATCACATTTGAATAACGCTTTTACTTCCAGACATCCACCCCCTGGCATCCAAGCTACTGAGAATTATTGAAGAGAAGCAGTCAAACCTGTGTGTCTCAGCCGATGTGACGGGCTGCGAAGAGCTGCTCCAGCTGGCCGACCTTCTGGGTCCAAAGATATGCCTCCTTAAAACCCATGTGGACATCCTTCAGGTAGGCGACCTACAGGTATCTGCCACTGCCAGGAAGGGAGCCAGTTAAACAGCATAGAGTGCATGTTTAAAGACCACCCAAAGGCCAGAATAGCCCTCTTTCAGAAATTTCTGTAACTGAACAATAAATGATTGAGGTGGATATTTTCCCCCTTTTTAAACAACATAGTATGCACCTAACCTATTATACTGCAGGCAAAGGGATGGAAACAAATCACGAGGTGATGAGGTTATAAAGCAATATCTTGCATTACTTTTCATGTAGCATTGTCTACTCCTCAATCCCCTTATTCCATGCTCTGTCCAAACTCATCCCAATCAGGACAAGACAAAACAAATGAGCAACATCAAAGCTAAAATGGTGGTTCTCTCTAAATGCAGGACTACACGCCAAGCTTCAGTCAAGCACTGAAGGCCCTGGCTGAGAAACACAACTTCCTCATCTTTGAGGACCGCAAGTTTGCAGACATCGGGAACACTGTGAAACACCAGTATGAAGGTAAGAAAATGACAGAGGTTTTAGTAGACATTGTTGGTCATGGGAGTTTCTCTTCAGTTGTAGCGTATGAAAATACAATAATATGTGCTGTGCTGCCAGGTTCATTCATTGTTGAAAATAACCTGAAGCTGCTTTTAACATAACTTGACACAAAAAAATAATGTTTACTTAGCACTATTTGGTCAAATGTGGTATACTGTTAATTGGTGGGAACAGGTGACTTGTTTCGCCTTATATGCCATCTGGGCAAGGGGTGCCCCTGAATGGCGATGTCTTGGTAAGACACAAAATCATTACTAATTTCTGTGATTACCCTTTTCCTCAGGGGGTTTATATCAAATCGCATCGTGGTCCCACATAGTGAATGCCCATGCTGTTCCAGGTCCCGGAGTAGTGAAGGGGCTGAGTGCTGTGGGCAAGCCAATGGGGCGAGGCTGTCTGCTCATAGCACAGATGAGCTCCCAGGGTTCACTGGCTGCTGGTGAATACACACAGGCAGTGGTAAGTAAGCATGTCTTCCCTTAAACACGTAAGCCCTGTTTTTTGTTTGTTGTATGACGGTGTCATTCATCGTGCTGAAACGATTGGCAATTTTACATTTCTGAAAGATATTGCCTATAATATGGATGCCAGTTTGAAAATGGTTAAAAGCATGACTATATATCATGATGGTTTAATTGAATTAATCTCAGATTTGTTGATAATACTGTTTGTTTCTCACAGTGTATCACTTGCGTGTTATTTTTCTTCTATAGTTGAAGATGGCAGAGGAGCAGCCAGACTTTGTTCTTGGGTTTATCTGCACGTCAAAGATCAGCAAACAACCAGAGTTCATCCACATGACTCCTGGGGTGCAGATGCAAGCTGGAGGTTAATTGACTTCTGTTTTGGACCCGTCTTAGATTTAGTTATGTATCATTTAAATTATGAAGTAAAATGTCTTTAATATATGTAATCACATGAACCCTATCGTGTCCCTATCCTGGGGTCAGAATCGCATTGCGTCACGTTGATGTGAGCTTGTAGATCAGCTATTTTCAGAGAAGCTATAGTGCAAGAGAAAAAACAGGTGGGGGGCTAGTATAGAGCGCCATAGAATCCGGTCAATTGAGTATAGGGTTTAAGTGATTAAACCTCAGTCACTGTAGTGAAAGAAAGAAATTGATGACACAATTTTCAAAGCTTGCCACTGTCTACCACAGGGTGGTGCTATTGTACAAGGAATCTACTGTTAAGTAAAATTTCAGCTCAGTATTCACACCTCTGCTCTGATCGCTCACCTATATCCTTTCTTTCCAGGCGATGAGCTGGGACAGCAGTACACCAGCCCAGAGGAAGTTATCTGTAACAAAGGCTCTGATGTCATCATTGTTGGACGGGGTATCTTGGGGGCCTCTAATAGGCTGGAGACTGCCGAGTTGTACAGGAAGTCGGGATGGGAAGCCTACATTAAGAGACTTGGTCGGACTAGCCAATAACAAATCAGAGGTTAAATGCCAAGTGCAAACTTTCATTTCTCACGGAATTAGCAGGTTGATAAAACTTTGTAGATCTAGTCCAGAATTGATTTGCTTTCGATAATGATGCTTCTGTGAACAAAACACATTTGGTACTGGATGGTAGGGGCGATTTCTCATTTGATACATAAAATAGAACTAAATCAATAAACATCACATTCATGATTGAATTCACTGACAATACTAATGCTTGTAGAAATGGGGTTAACAGTTATGGTCCTTTTAGGTATATCTTTATGGTCACATCATTACAGTATGACAGTATTTCAGCTTTCAGTTTGTTGTATAAATTATTTTGCACCATGATCCTTACTCATACCAAAAAAGACATGGCAATATGGTTGGAAAACATAGTATTCCTTTAAAGATACTATCACATCAACATACTGTACTTGCTAGGTAGGTACACATGTATAGTCAACTGATTTGTGTTTGTAGGGGAATTTATTATTAAGGGAACAAGTGGGGCAAATCTAGTTTGAAACTGAAATGAAATTAAACTGATCGTGCACACTGAATGTTCTGAATTCAACTTAAATAGATTTAGACTTTGATGCTCGTCAAAACATATGCAATTAACATGGTGTTTAGTTATTGGTCTACGGACATGCCACTCAGTCATTCTGCATTGGAGCATTCCTATTGTTTTAAGACCTTTTTAATTTCATGTTTTATTCACAACATATCCTCAGACAGGAATGCAAAGTGTGTGTCTTACTGTATATAATCTTACAAAATGGTTGTGGCAGGAGTTTACATGCCGTTAAATGGTGTGACTTTTGCAGTGTTCTTAGTATGGAAAAGGTATGGCATTTTATTTAATACTTTTCAATGTCTGGAAAATGAATAATGTATGGGCTTTTTTTTGGGGTCCCTGCTCGGACGGTGATTCCATCTTGTCTGTCGCCTTAAGGCCTATTCATACTCCAGTTTTAGGTGATAAGGTGACCACCGAAAACTACAACATGATGTCGCTGCAGTGATAAGCCACTCACCCCAGAACCTCTCTGTTTTTACTAACAACCGTTTTGGTGGTCACCTTATCACCTAAAACTGGAGTATGAATAGGCCTTTTAGGTGCCTGGGGTGTCCGTACTCTCAGGGCATTCTGTCACCAGTGGGCCTTTGCCCCTGGCCGCTGTGGGAGTGCCACTTGACGGCCAGGGGGGCGCAGCTCCTCCCTTCTGGATGTCCCTCTTGACACTGAACTGTCCACTTTTTTTGCTCTGATACCTTGTATGTCCTTGTTTTGTCAGTATTTTCCCTCCTATTATTGTGTCCTTTCATGACAATTAAATTGTTGCCTTTTGTGGAATGACACTTTAATTAAATAAAGGTATCATTAAAAATGTGTAGTATTATACCGATCATGTGTAATTTGAAATGCAGTTTGACAGCCTCTGTAATTAATACAAATTTTGACTTATACATTTTCCATTTACTTTTACAGTAGCCTAAATATAACTATGCAAAGTATGCATGAGTGCTGCAAAATGTCTAGGTATAAGGTTTCTAATTGTGTTTCTAGATGTTTTATCACATGAAGTCCAGTGACTAAGTGGTTGGTGATTTTAGGACAGAAAATGGCATTAAATCTATATATGCAAGAACACAATGTCCCCCTCCAGTGTTGACATTACTTAAAGCAATGGCCACACTATTGCATAGGCTACAGTAGCCTATACTATGAATGCTTGCAAAATAAGTGTCCAGCAGCGCTTTGTGTTTTTGTGTATAGCTTATGAATATAAATAGACCGGATGCGATGAGAAGTAGGTTATACTCACATAGGCCTATATGCCAACCACAAACCAGTCAGTTGAGGATTAGCAAAATGTGACTGTCAGGTAATCAGGTTATTCTTTCATCAATATGTAAGCTACAAACGCATTTTGACAGACTCAACAATGAGTTGCGGCTTGCCCAATATTCGACAACATGAATAAACATGAATATAATAATTTGAATATTAAAAACTCGTTTTATGAGAATTGCTAGGCTATAGTCTTTCCTTTCACAGCAATGTGTAATGTAGGGCCGGCTAACTGGTAGACAACAGTCAAGAATTCCATAACTTCGTTGAGTTCGTTCCAAAGTTTTGGTGGGCACTGGGGGCAGGGTGTGTCCAGCGAGCTGGCCATACTATAGCCCGACCGGTAGGAACCTATTTGCAAGCCATATATGATATGGAAATGATGTGTAAATGATTGGGCCGAGCGCTGAACAAGACTGACGGATACACAGCCGAAGTCGGCAGGTGGGGCGGGCTTCTCTATGACATGACTAACAAGCTGAATGAATGAAGTTACCTTTCAATGCTTCCTTTCTCCTCCCGTGGATCATCATCAGGGCTGGCACAAAGGTCAGATGTGCTGCGTGGTAGAAGGGAGGGGGGGGGGGGAAGACAGTGAAGGGGCGGGGGCCGGTTTGCATAGAGAGGGAAAGGATCGGTAACGATAATGGACGGTGAGAGAGGCTCGTGTGTGTGTGTGTGTGTGTGTGTGTGTGTGTGTGTGTGTGTGCGCGCGCGGCCTTTCTCTCACCCTTCCCCCTTGTGTCAATATTGGATCAGAGCAACGCACCGTGCGACAGGTGTCTGTACTCTATGCGCGCGCCCCGAGGATCCACACACACTTACCCTCCCATTTGATGTGGAATAGCCAGGAGAGAGAGAGAGAGAGAGAGAGAGAGAGAGAGAGAGAGAGAGAGAGAGAGAGAGATACTGTTGAGGACTTGAGGTATAAAAGGTGTATACCTGCCACCAGCCGCAGACATTCAGTGTGACTAGGCCTTAAGATGCGCGCAAAAGTTTAACTGAGTGTAGCTCTTTTTCACCTGCTCCCACAGTAGGCTAAAAGGTAGGCTGACTGAAGTTGTATATGTAGCATGTAGGCTATTTAATTTAGTTTAAAACGTTGTTTTTGAAATAGCTGCTCTTAACTTTTGTTCCCTCATCTGTTTCTAAGGTCGGACAGAAACCACATGAGACCGAGACACGGAACCATCAAGACATTCGGACATTTTCGTTACTTTTCGTTGTCTGTATTTGCCTCACGTTGAGCCTCACGCACAATACCTGAAGATGAAGTTTTGTTCGTTCGGCTCGCGTTATGCAGATACAGGTTGGCGACTGAAGAAGAGGAATGTCGAAGATCTTCATCTTCTTCTTTTTTTCTTTTCTTTATTTTTTACCTCCCACCATTGAAGAGCATCATTGACAGACAATAGCATATTGTCAGTCCCAGAATTTAAACAAACACAAATACTGTTTCATTTGTATTGCTTTTATGGATTTATATATTTTTCTTTTCTCTATTTTTATTGGGGGGTGGGGAGGGGGACCCCTTTCCTCATTGACATCTATAGTAGGCTAAACCTAAAGCAACAGGTGAATACTGAATAGACTATTTCATACAGACTATAGGGGTCACCTAATTTGCTGGCCAATTAACTCACACTACAAGAAAGGTCTAGCCTATAAGATCAGTTTCTTGACTATCAGAAGTTTTTTTAATGAGACAAAAATATATATGTGTTTTATTTTTTTGTTTTTAATTGAGTATATGTGTTAGAATTGAGAACAATTGTAAGTTGACATATATTTATGAGCGGAGACAAAGACCACATAGTAACAAAAATAGGAGGTTGCATTTTATCAGTATAGGCCTGAAGTAATTCTCTTTTCCACAAATGGTAATTTAACGCTGACTTTGAAAAAGAAAACACTATAGCGCCGGCCTACATGTATATCCTATATGTTTAGAGTTCAAGATATCATTGTTTAGGCTATAGAGACAATAATTATGATGAGATAGAATCGAGTCTGCGTTAAAGAACTAACTAATGTTTCCTGGGTGGCAGTCCCCTCAGGACAATGCCTTTTTAATGCAGCAGTAGTGCTGATTCTCATCTCCTGCATTGGAAGAAATGTGATGGCTATTGAGCACTACAAAGTGGTCAAACCGTGAACAATCATATTTAAAGTTACTATCCATATGATATCTTGTCCTAGTATATACACAAGATTAAAACCCCTATCTCGCGCATGTGAGATCAAATGTCTCCTGCTCATCCCTATTTTGACTATAGGCGAGATATTGCACTTATGAGCTTCAGACATGCGCTACTTGTCAACGAGTTGAGTATACATGTCTCAATGGAACTGCAGGGAGACCACCTCCAACCACGCACTGCAGATGTGTTAGTTATATTCTATTAATATTATTATTAAGCTACCACACAGAATGGCTAAAATAACGTTTTAAGTTATGAATTGCAGTGTTAATCGGTGTAAGATCATCATCTTTTCACCTTTTGAATGGCCTATGCAGTATTCTGCCTTTCTGGCCATAGTATGGAGGAAAACACTCATATATAGGACTCATAATATCATTTTACGTCTCACAGTAATCACTTTTCCATTGGGACATTCATGACAATAGTATATTTTTCCACTGTGGGGACCTATTCATTAGAGCATCTCCTACGTCATGAAGGGAGGCTGCAGCCTGCAGGCAACGTACCAGAGAGAAGAGAGATGGGCTTAATGGGAAGGTTATGTTAATCATTAACTAACCATTAACCACACACACACACACACACACACACACACACACACACACACACACACACACACACACACACACACACACACACACACCAGCCATGATAAGGAACCATCTGCCATTTGGATGTGGCGATATACTTTGCCTGTAGCCATCACAAATATATGCCCACTGTACCGTTCAATCTTATTCTCCCTTTATTCACTTTTTTATTATTGTATTTTTGTGTTTAATTAACTATAGTATTCTTGTTGTCTGAAAGTTTTTTTTTAAATCTAACTGCAATAAACTAGAATTTATGAAAATTGTTGATTCAAAAGCCTTTTGTGTTGGCTTTACTGCAAAAAGTAATGTTAATGGAAGTGCACGTATATTGGAATCAACCTGACCATTGTCAAAACATTTGAGTATAGTTCATTCCTCTTTTATTGAAAGTGGAAGTGTTACCATGTCTTATAGGGCATAAAACCCCTCTGACAGGTTTCTGTTGCATGATGTAGTCATTGGAATAACTGATAACCAAGATATTTGCATATTGAAAAAATAGTTGAAAAATGACTGGACTTCACGCTAGTCTGTGTAGTTCTAATGTACAGTGGACTTTACAGCTCAGCCTGAGACTACAGGAAACCTTCAATGTTAGAATAAATCTGCTCACTTTTACAAACCAGTCAGGAAATTATGCAGTGCTTTGACACTGGCAGTGTGCTATTGTTAAAGGACATTTTAGATGCAAATACTAACACTTGGTTCAAGATCGACATGTTACTGTGATCACTGGATAAAAGCACAGGGTTAATGAACGTGAGTAATCCCATCGTAATTGTCCATATACCTCTCTACTGGTCTCACTGTCTACTCCCAAACTCTTCATCTATTATGTACTAACTGACCAGGCCTGCACAGCAATATTTAAGTCCATTGAGCACTTCAATGTTACAACCGAAAAAATGTCCATTTCCTATATTATGGCCCATTGTGCTCTTCACAGTGAATTAGATCCATTCTTAAATCGCCTCAGAAAGTTGCTAAGACATCGTGGCCTTCACATAGAATATGTCACACTGTTAGATGGAGTCATTATGTGAAAACCTGTCCTGCACCTTCATTATTTAGCTGTGTAGCTGTGAGCCTGTTTGTCCTAGCTTGCAGCTCCAGTCAATATTTGTTTAAAGCCGGAGGAAGGGAAAGGCTCACACTCTTCAGTATCCTGGTTACTGTTCCTCGCAATGGACCGACTGTCACACCTGGTCCTGCTGTGGCTACACCCTATACTCCAACGGCCATGTCGTGTTTAGGGCTGCAACTATCCATTGTTTTCTCAGCGATTTCATTGGTCTATTGATCACTTTTTCGATGAATCTTTATACTATTTTTTTACTTACTTACATACTAGTATTTTTTTATTGCATGCCACTGAATTGAATAACCACATATGCCATATTTTATACTCACGGTATCTTGAAAAAGTAGTGAAAATAGCAGATCTTCAACACAAGCTCACAACATGTCACAATGTGATGCGACCTTGCAGATCTGCTATTTCCACTATTTATTTTATGTTGTCTTTTCACCTATAATGACCATCCAAACTAGGGATAGATTGTTAATCAATTATATTATTCGCTTTAGTTTGAATAACTGTTGTACCCCTAACATCTGTTAATTCTGAACCACCGCTACCTACTGACTCCACCAGCATTCTGTGTTCAATGGTGACAAATGACAAAGAAAAGTCAAAACAAACAAACAAACAATGAAAGTATGAATTGGGGTGTTACATTTCAAACACTATAAGTGGTGGAAGATGTAGGCCTACTTTGCAATTTAGCAGTAGGTCTACCACACACACACACACACACACACACACACACACACACACACACACACACACACACACACACACACACACACACACACACACACACACACACACACACACACACACACACACACACACAGTACCATTTACTATCCTAACCGCTGTTTGTATCTTGACATGACAAACATGATTGCCAGCGCCCAGCTTGTATCTCTGAGTGGAACAACAATTGTTTCCCTGAGGCTGTGTGTCTGTGTGTGCCTAGTTTACGCCTGTATGTATAATCTACACAACAGTTCAGTATCTTGCCTCATCGTCCAGTGTTCTGACCGACACTCCAGAGCGAGTACAAACTGTTTCCTCAGCACTTATCCAGCCTATACCTTTATTTCAATGTGTCTTAGACAGCTACCTGTATATAGTGCATACCTTTTGCCCACTACACAATAATAGTGCTAAATGGCACTAAAAGTGGTTCTGTACCTGTCTCGTAAGTGGAAAACTGTGTTTTATAGCACCTTTGTCAAATGGTGCTATGGTGTGAAACTATTATTTGCTCTTGTATTGAACTGTGCTTATTCTACAAAATGTTACTGTTTTTCACGATTGTTTACACACAGAAACTTGGCACAATTTGCACAACCTTCACTTTATGTACCTAATCACTCGACACAATTTGCACTACATCACACTCCCTTATCTGCATTAGACTCTGACTTTCCTTCTTTAGACTCTGATGTCAATTACACATCACCTTGTTGTCCACACAAACACTACAAACAATGTCCGGTTGTTGCACACACGTAAAATCTCAAAGCATCAACCTACAACACACAACTATTCAAATCTCTAAACATTCAGGTCTGGTGAGCAATTTGTTGGTAACACCTGACCACATAAAATGACCCACAGTGAATCGACTACATTGTCATCTGAGACAAAATGAGCTTCCACCGGGCTGCTCGAGTGCGTGAGTGGTTCCAGGACCACCCACATTTTTACGATCTATACCTTCCACCTTATTCTCATTTCCTGAATTCTATTGTGGAGGTTTTTTTCAGCTTGGAGGTAGAAGGTATATGAACGGAAGCCACAGAGCCAGGTCACACTGCTCCAGGCCATGGAGGAGGCTTGTGCCGACTGCCGACGTGAGTCGCCTGTCAGGGCTTTACAGTATGCACAACTCAAGGCATTTCTTTCAACGCTGCTTGGACAGAGAGAACATTGCCTGTGATGCGGATGAGGCGCTCTGGCCAGACAGGAACCGGGGGCATGATGCCTCACACAGTATCGTTTGGGAAGGGGGGGGAGGGGCCCTTTTGGGCAGTTTGAGCAGTTTTGAGCAGGTCGGTTTACAGTAATGTAAAAAATAAATGAATACAACTTGCTATGTGTGTGCTGTTTTATGTTTGAATGTGAAAAAGTAAGCCTACACTGAATCATTTTACAAAAGGAGAAATATGGCTCATTCTCCATAGTCATTGTCAATCATGTGTGTTCCATTTCTATGATTGTGTTTTCAATTTTTCACTTCATTGTGCTGTAAATGCTGTGGTAGTGTGCAGCAAATGCTTAGTTGTGTGTACTCAATGAATGGTATGTGTGTGTCATTTGAAAATATGGCTGTGTGTACTGTACCAAATGAAAATGCGAGTTCCATTTTGGAAACAGTTAAGAGATTTGATGGCAAAGAGTCATCGTGGAAAAGGAGAGTCAGGGTTTAGCATTTTGTGTGTGAGGTTTTCAGTTTTGTGTGTGCAGTTTTGAGAATGCCATTAGGTTGTGAAAAACGTGTGTTAACAATCGTGAAAAACTGTAATACAATTTTCAGTCAGTCAGTCAGTCAGTCAGTCAGGCCAACCAACCAACCAATCAATCAATCAATCAATCAATCAATCAATCAATCAATCAATCAATCAATCAATCAATCAGGCTTAACAGGTACTTTGTATGTTAGAACTGCTGCGGAACCACAATTTATTTGGTAGTTGTCTGTTTGTGTGTAAACACACACTGTGATGAACATGTGTATCTGTGTGTGTGCGTGTGTATCTGTGAGTGCGTGCGTACGTGCATATGTGTGTGTGTGCGCACGCTTGTGCGTGCCTGAGTGAGAGTTTGTCAGTGCTGCCTGTAGGCTGTGTGCTCTGACAGTTAAGGAGGTTACTGATAATGACAGACCATGCAAATCCCCGAGGCCTGTTGCCCTGTTCTCTCTCTCCTGTTCATTAGCATGGTGCCTGCCTGCGTTTCTGAAGCTAGTTTCTGTTTGAGGTTTACATGGCTAGAGATACCCTAGCATTTAGATCCTCCGGTTTGTTGTTCGGTTAATTATTTCTACTGTGTGTGGGTTTAATAAGCTTGTAAAGTGACTAGTGAGTATTCCTTCTTAAACCTCCGTCTAAATATAATTATCTGGTAATAAAATGTTAATGTATAAGCGATTCAGAGAAGAAAGCCAACACATTGACCTTTCATGTCAGATTTCGATAATATACAGTATAAATAGCTTATAGAGGGTATGCGCATGCATAAAGTGAGCGCAAATCAAGTGGCAAAGTGAGTAATGTCGTTTAATGCAATCAAATATAGGACTTTTCTGTTTGGATGTATGGGCTGTC
Organism: Protomyctophum bolini; assembly: GCF_963924005.1. Lineage (NCBI taxonomy): Eukaryota > Metazoa > Chordata > Actinopteri > Myctophiformes > Myctophidae > Protomyctophum > Protomyctophum bolini. The sequence goes on along the minus strand of NC_137877.1, from coordinate 27,342,088 downwards.
AAGGCCAGAAAGTAGTTTTTTGCCACAGCAAATAGACATATTTTACGTCATTATGATGTACGAATCAATGATAAGAGCGCCCCTCACTTCACACAGGTGTGATTTTTTATGTCATATAGGCTACTTCAATACAGCATTGATATTAAAAAGAAAATGTACTTTGTAATTTGTACTTTTAAATACTTGAGTATTTACTTTGAGCATTTGTGCCACGGACCACCATTTGGTGAGATTTAGCCTCGCAGACCCCAAACTTTGAATATTGTTGTTCAAGGACCACTAGTTGTCTCTGGACCAGCAGTTTAAAACCACTGGTGTAGCCTACTGTACCATTCAGCTGCCTGGCTGGCCACTCACAGAGCAGCATGCGGGTACGAACAGATGTCACCTGCATGGACCCATCACAGGCTGTTCACATTGTCCTCACCTGGATTAGTCTCTATAGCAACCTTCCACCTGAAGCAGGCCTCATTTCTGTGAGTCCAAGCACATGCACATTCACATTCACATGTACCTGTGTGCCTGTGTGTGTGTGCGCCTGTGTGTGTGTGTGTGTGTGTGTGTGTGTGTGTGTGTGTGTGTGTGTGTGTGTGTGTGTGTGTGTGTGTGTGTGTGTGTGTGCGCGCGCGTGCGTGCGCGTGCGTGCACTGGTTATTCAAATAGCACCCACTCATATTGACCCAGAAAACCAGAGCATGTACCTTGTTCTCTCCCCTGGAGCAGATTGTGGAGCCATAAGCATTAAGCACTCATCCTGATGATTATAAACCTCAGAATACAATTCCATATAGTAGAGGTGATCTATATGCGTTGAAATATGATTAAAATACATTTCTTCAAAATCATTGCTCATTCAAGCAAAATTACAAGTAATTTGACTTTAAAATAACACATCTTGAAATAAAAGAATAATAAATAAATAAACTTGCTGGCCGGTGTATTGGGTTTCATACCAGCAATCATCTCCTAATCATGCAGGGTGTCAGTGCATTAGATTTTTGGAGCAGTTCTTAATTTCTTATATGTAAATTAGGTTAATTTGTCATCTGCTTGAACAATTAACAATGAAATGTTCATGTGTGTTTGGGAGATTTGTAAGCTCATTAAACTGTCAACATCCACTTTGTAACCGCATACATCCACTTTTACTGACCTTTGATCCCCAGTACCTCATTAATGCCATATGGCATGCAGTGTGCGAGCGTGCGTACGTGCGTGCGTGCGTGTGAGTGAGTTGGAGTGCTGGAGGATTCAGTAACCATGCATGGTGGTGAGGCAAACTGGCTTTACTTTGGCTAATGTGTTAATGCACTAATACAAATGTGCACATGCACACACAAAACACACACACACACACACACACACACACACACACACACACACACACACACACACACACACACACACACACACACACGCACACACACACACACAGACACACACTTTAATTTATAGCCACATTAGAACACTGCGCTCCTAGAATGCAGGCAAAGGTAGAATAGGAGGAGGCACATATCAACCATCAGGCTCCTCTCCTGTGGAACCGTCTCCTATTTTCAGTCTGGGAGGCTTCTCTATGTTAAGAGTAGACTTACAACTTTCCTTTTAAATAGAACTTATAGTTAGGACCATGCAGTGGTGCAAAAAGTATCCTATAAATTTACTTGAGTAAAAGTACAAAAGTATTGATATCCAAATATACTTATATTACCAAAAGTAAAAGTACACGTTATGCATAATGTTTTCAAATGTACAAATCTTTTGAAAATAGTAGATCTACAGAGCTTGTGTAGATCATCTATTTTCAACTATATATAGAGCTGAAGGGGTTAGTGTGTTCACTGTTTTGGAATAATAATCCAAATCTACAAATAACTCATATAAATGCACTATATAAATACACCATTTACCATTTAGAGGAGTAAGTAGAAGTAGGCCTACTGGAAATTGGAAATACTCAAGTAAAATACAAATATAGTAGATAGTAGATAGTATACTATGGGGTTCTGTGTGTGTGTGTGTGTGTGTGTGTGTGTGTGTGTGTGTGTGTGTGTGTGTGTGTGTGTGTGTGTGTGTGTGTGTGTGTGTGTGTGTGTGTGTGTGTGTGTGTGTGTGTGTGTGTGTGTGTGTGTGTGTGTGTGGCTGTGCCTTTGACCATTCTAATGCAGTGCTGGATTGGAGGGCGGAGCCAGAGATGATGAGTGGAAGGGGAGACACCTGGCCATTGTCTCCCCAAACACTATTTAAGAGACCTGCTCTCACAGCGCTTTCAGATCTGCATTTCTCCACAGGCTGCAGGGGCGGCCGCAGGAGAGCACCCTTGTTCTTCTGTTTGTTGTTTGGTTCTACATTTTGGGCAGCATGTTTCCCTGCCAACTTAAGTTGGAAACTTTGATTTAATTGATTCAGTTCTTTAATTATTTTTTCACAAGTATGAAATAAAATACTTATTTTTGGATTGTCCTCCGGTGTTATGACCCCAGGCCCAGAGCCAGCCATAACATGAAGTAAATGCACTTAATAACTACTTTACCACTGCTTCTAATAAGCTTACACAATAAAAAAACAGCAATATTCAAGTTCCATGTTCTGAGAAAAGTAGTTCCACTTCCAGGCACTGTCTATGGCGAGCAGCCATGTGTTAGTTGATGCACACACTGCAGCTCACATTCACTTGAAGGTGAAATTGTGAAAATAACCAACTTTTTGGAAACTATCATGTGTCAGTCACCTTCTCAGATGAGGGTCAGCTGCCAAATATACATTTGGGGGTCCTTGACATGAACAGGTTGGATTACTGTACATAATTATGGACCTGTGATGGCCCTGATGGCCAAATGAATGTGAGGTATAAGTGTGACCAGTGTGACTAAAAGAAGAGCCATACAGTATATTGTACAGCGTCAGAGATAAGGAGTCAAAGCAGAACTGTCACACTGGACTCTCCTGTTCCATGACACATGCAAATGACCTGAGCAGAATTTTACAGGGAAATGATCACCATCAACATCTCTCTCTCTCTCTCTCTTTGTGTGCGTGCGTGCGTGCGCGTGCAGGGATCAGAGTCAGATGCTAGCTGGCTAATCTGATCTAATCAACTTGATGGAAGGGGATGAAAGACCACAAACGAACGCACGCACGCACGCGCGCACACGCGCACACACACACACACACACACACACACACACACACACACACACACACACACACACACACACACACACACACACACACACACACACACACATACACACACTACCAAACTAGATAAAGTGGCACAGGTCTCCTGCACCAGGGCAGGTCAGGTTGTGGCCTCCTGGTGGCGCTATAATAGGCCAATGTGAAAAGGGTGCTATTTCTTCTCATGCCTTGGATGGCAATTGGATGATTTGAGGCATTTGGTTCCACACACACACAGCCAGCTGTGGCTATATCATCCTCTGTTCTTTCACCTGCCCATCACCTGCCCTGGGGGCAGGCTGGGACACACACACACACACGCGCGCGCACACAGGTGAAAAGATGGACAATGAATGGGTTAAAAGGAGACAATGAGAAAGCTGTTCATACAACAACCCCCCCCCCCCCCAAACACACACACACACACACACACACACGCACACACACACACACACACACACACACACACACACACACACACACACACACACACACACACACACACACACATGGCACACACACCACACACACACACACACACACACACACACACACACACACACACACAGAGAGAGAGAGAGAGAGAGAGAGAGAGAGAGAGAGAGAGAGAGAGAGAGAGAGACAGAAATGTACACAATCACATACAATCTCTCATTCACAACACAGCCTGAGCCATAAACATAATCCAGTGTATTTATGGGTCATAATGAATTTACACGCTTAAGGTTGTAATGTATTGCTTAATTTCAAGACAAGTGTCAGTCCCCGTTTTTATGCTCACATAATTCAACAAATGGTGGCAAATAATCTATGGCAGCCATGTTGAGTGTACCAGCCAAATAACTCCTCCACTGAATGCTGCCTACAGTCCATGCCTTCTAATGCTCTTTTAGTCTTGGTTTACGTGCTGCAGGCATAAGAAAACATTTCATTAAACCAGTGTGTGAGTAGCAATGTTACTAGTGTCAGTGACATAAACTTCTCTTTCATAATAAGTTGACTTGGTATTTCCCACCTTTAGTGTATTAAATATATTCACCACTAGATGTCCCTAAAGATAAAGATATTCATCACAAAAACATCATGTCATATTCTGACAGTACAACCATGAGGATTATTATTATTATTACCCTTATTATGATTATTATTACCACCATTATTATTATTATTGTTGTTGTTGTTTTTATTACTATATTTTACCATCAGCACTGACTATAGTGTAAATTATACGGTAAGTTAGTGAGAAATGTATAAAGGTTGGTATGTTTCACTGGAGAAACATAATACATATTTTCCCCCTGTATTTGAAGAAATCTTGATGTTGCTCAGGGTACAGGCCAGGTACAGACAGTGAGTCATACAAATTGCATATCTGGTTTTGATGATCAATCTTAGTTGAAGCATAGGCCCACACGCTCTCCTTCAGCCCAAATTGACACTAATTATCCCACGGACCCCCCATTTGAAAACATGGCAGGGACCCCCCATAAGAGAAGATTTTTACGTCTCTAGCAATGATTCTCAACCTGTTTAATTCAAGGACCCTCAGTTTGACATGCATTAGTCTACGGACTAATGCTATTAAATGGGGGCATTTAATAGCATTTCTATCTCTGGGACCCCAAATTATATTATAAAATCAATGTTAATTTATCTCTGAGTGTACCAAATGGACCCATTGGAACTCCCTCAGGTACCCCTGGGGGTCCCCGGACCCCACTTTGGGAACCACTGTCCTACACCCAAAATAAGCTTCATTGTTTGTCTCACCTCAAGTCGTTAGGCTAGGTGTGTGGTGGAGGATATTGAGTGACGATAAAGTCTGCAACTTCACTGCCGATGTTATAGCATTGTAGCATATGAATATCAAACTTACTTTACTATGTACTGAACCAACTTAAACATACTGTATATACAGTATACACTTCCAGATGATTCATGTTATATGATGTTCCTTTGCAAATTGAAAATAGGCCCAGACAGTATTTTTGTCACCAGTAAGATGCCTGAGGGCAAGAAGCGAGAAGCGACCTCGCCCTAAAGGGTGATGTCATATGCACGCACCCGCCTCATTGGCGGCAGAATGCTGAGCGAGCGCTCGCACTTTGGCATGGGGGGTCAGACCAACATGGAATTAATTATGTATGCTGGCCATATAAGGAGCATGTCTTGAGTGTACAGGGTTTGATGAGGTCAACATATGGAATGTCAGAACATGTCAGCTCCATACAGTAGCGGGGACATTCTCTTAATTTTTGGGCCTGTTGAGAACTCTAGTTTTCGCCGGCTGCCGGGTGCGGCTGCACTAATAACTTTGTTGGCAGGCCCGTCTAGAGTTTGAATGGACAAAGAACTCTAGTTTTTGCTGGCTGCCGGGCGCCGCTGCACTAATAACTTTGGGGCAGGCCAGTCTAGAGTTTGAATGGGCTGGTATAAGTCAAAAGGGAGACATCGAAGAGGAAGGATGGATGGGGAAGGATCAACATATGGAATGTCAGAACAGGTTCAGGGATCTCCATATATGGGCTTAACTGCGACAGCAGGTCGCATTTACTATGACATCATCCCTGATGATGTCATGTGCTGTCACGATGACCTGGGCACCATATAGGCCTATGGGGGCTTGCCTGGGGTGACCAACCAACCAACCAACACACACACACACACACACACACACACACACACACACACACACACACACACACACACACACACACACACACACACACACACACACACACACACACTGACAGGAAATGCTAGATTCCATAGTTAACCTCGACCTGAGGTCGCAATAATATCATCATGTGTGCCAAAGGAGGGTGAAAAGTGGCTCTCCAGCCCAACAGTAATTTTATTTGATATCATATCCAGTATCCCAACAATTGTAAACAAAATATTTGTTTTTGATGATACAATCTCAGAGTTAAATTTGCACTCAGGATTTTACTGTGTGCCAACCATGGACTTCAGAATTATAACTGCCCAATGTGCCCACAATAAAGATTTATTCTCAAAATTACACTAATTAAACTACTTTACAGTGCTCCCAAGCACACACAGGGTAATAATGAAAAATATACAGTATAAAATATCTAAAGACATTGTGGTGACCTGTTTGGTCAGAGTATTTAATTTCAGAACATCCTGCAGGGTATTCTACATTGTATTTTAAGATTAAGTCAAAGTCACATAGACCAGGCATTTCTGGTCTGTCAGAAAGCCTAGAAAGCCCTACTGCAGAAGACTTCTTTTCACTGTAGCTTTAACCATTGCAAGATCATCTACTGTATGTCTCCCCTTGGGAGGGAACGAGGGAAGGATGCATTCTCTGTAATGCCCTAATACGTTCTCATGCCCTGTCCACAGACTACTGTATGTGTGATGCCATTCACTCATTCCCAAAAATCTCCTCCCAATTTCTCAGAGAGAGAGAGAGAGAGAGAGAGAGAGAGAGAGAGAGAGAGAGAGAGAGAGAGAGAGAGAGAGACAGGAGAGAAAGAGAGAGAGAGAGAGAGAGAGAGAGAGAGAGCAGGAGGAGAGAGAGAGAGAGAGAGAGAGAGAGAGAGAGAGAGAGAGAGAGAGAGAGAGAGAGAGAAAGAGCAGGAGAGAGAGAGAGAGAGAGAGAGAGAGAGAAGGGGGGGATCAACTCACAGAATGTGTCTATTATCCTCCCACACCAATCAAACTGTCGTGTCAGTGCGTTGCCATTGTATAGCCCTTGGTCAGGCCGCTACTGGCCATGGCTGCCAGTATTGATGACTAAGTCAGTTTGGGGCTCTGTAGACAATGGCACTCTGGAGCCTCGACAAAGCGCTAGGCTAATGTTCCCCTTTCAGCCGGCCTGCTCAGCTGCTGAGTATGCAAGGCTGTTGGACGAATGGTCCAGTCCATGGGGCCTGGCACTATAAAAACACAGGCGGGTTTCTCTGCCCTGACATTGATTATACTGCTTCTGTCCCACCTCAGTACTGTCTGTAAGTATATCCTCCACACACTGCCTCAGATTTAGCTAAGGAGCAGCAATGGGGGCCAGCTCTGTGCTTTGGCATATAGGGGTGGGGGCGTGATACCCTTCATCAGTCAAGATGTTGCCACGGCCCATCTTTTTTATGGAATTAGACAGCCGTGGATGCAGTTCAATAAGGTATTCAGGTGCAGGCTCGGTTTATTGAGGGAATGGACCCACATTAAATGTAAGCCTTACTGTTGAGACTGGACTGATCTATACATCAAAAACCCTTCTAACAAAGAAGATATTATTTGATGCTTTATTATTGGCACCTCCATTTTCTGCGCGACATGGTCAGGCTAGCCATTTAAGACAATAAACATCATATCATCCTCAGCATCAGTTAGCTGTACAGCTAGTACAAACGGTGGCAGCTGTGTGTGCCAATGAATAGTTTGAGATTAAATCAGCCCGTTCTTCCAAAATTAGAGATGGCAGGGTCCGTGGGGACTGATATCCCAATCTATCATCCAGCAGGGCATGTTTAGAAACAAATGGTGGAAATTCACTGTAAACATTTACTTTCAGGAATACTGTACCTTTTTCCACGGATGGCAGCAGCTTTTTTGAGTTTATGTTAATGAACAGAAGATGTTATTGAAGACATTATGAGCAAAAAACGAGGGCATGGATTCTGAAAATGTAGTTTGTCAAGTGGCCTCTGTCTGAATGTAACCTTAACTAAATGTTTTAATCGTACATGGCCCAGATGTAACCGATTTTTCGCACTGGATCTACATGCCATGAAAAGACCTCTTCTGAGGTCACATAGGGTCAAAATGATTTTATCCTGCACCTGCCTTACTGAACTCACTTAGATTCGTTCACTTCCCAAGTTAATTCACTTCCATATTTCTTGGTGATAAATCATTTCAGCATCTAATTTTTGTATCAAACATTAAAATGTTTAAAACACATCTTCAACCTTCCTCCTCGACACAGAAGAGTAACCTCCAAGAGGAATTATCAGCAACCATGAACACTCAGCAGATGGAGCAGATGGGTCAGTTCAGGATCACAGTCTGGGAGGAGGAGAACTTCCAGGGCAAGCGCTGTGAGTTCATGCTGGAGTGCCAGAACATCATGGAGAGGGGCTTCTGTAAGATCCGCTCCATCAAGGTCGAGAACGGACCGTAAGTCACTGTATGGCCCTCTATGCTCTTTCACTTTCTTCTCTTTCTGCCTCCTCCTCTTCGTCTTCTTCTTCTTCTAATTGTATCTGTCCCATTGACCACTGAATTCACATGCAATGCCTAAAATAGTCACAACAGAGTTAAAAGTTATTGTTGTCTCTTGTGTGTGGTGTGCCTCAGTGGTGACACTGAGTTTGAAAATGGTGCGGATGCACCATGAATAGATAGAAGTTATATATACACATATATACATATAATGTATTATCGTGCGATACCATATCAAATCCAAAACTATGTCATTCTGCTTATAGATAAGTTCTCACAGAAATGACCTAAACCTTAATAGTAACATTCATACTTTTCATATTCCATAGACTATAAATTGATTTGTAATTTTAGAGAAGGGTAGTTAATTGGTCAAACACAGATACACAGCATTATTACCAGCATTGTATTCAGCAAGTGTATATGTGCATAATGCTGTGTGCAGCTGCTGGCTATGACAGTGAGCAGAATGGCTGACTGACTGACGATCAGATAAAAAAGCAGGTGCAGCAGCAGTAGTATCAGCAGCAGCAGGAGAAATACTAGTAGTATCAGAAGCAGTAGCAGCAGCAGCAACAACAACAATATTCATTCAGTTTGTTCATCTTTATTTCTTTATTTTAAGAAAGCAATTTAAATGTATTAGTTATATATTACTACTGCTCACTCTCTAACATAACTCCTATTTGTACTTGCCTCCTCCCTCCCTCCCTCCCTCCCTCTCTAGTTGGGTGGGTTATGAGTACCCTGAGTTCCAGGGCCAGCAGTTTATCCTGGAGAAGGGAGACTATCCTCGCTATGAGGCCTGGAGTGGAAACAGCGGCTACAGAACCGAGCACATGCTCTCCTTCAGACCCATCAAGTGTGCCGTAAGTTCCTCCATTTTGCCCTCCTTTTGAGATAAGGTTTAAAATGGTTGATGTGCTCCTTTAATATACAAGTTAATATTATAATATACAAAAACATCTCTCTTCATTAAGCAGTCCTGTGCTATTTCATTTTCAATCAGAGCAGTTGACAAAGGACAGTAATTCCTTCATTAAGATCTAACTCAAATCCCTATACCCTCCTCTCTCAATATGAGTTTTTGTTATAATTTACATAGTTTACTACTATTTGCAGTTGGTATACTGTTATCTATCATGCAGCTATACAGTTAAATGCTCTTTGTTACATGTGCATGTAGCACATGCTAACCAATGCTCTCTTTCTTAGTTTGACCATTCACTTGTCTTGCTCCATCTGTCTCTCTCCAGAACCACAGCGACAGCAAGGTGACCATGTACGAGTGTGAGGACTTCCAGGGCCGTAAGTTTGAGATGTGCGACGACTACCCTTCCCTGCAGGCCATGGGCTGGTGCAGTAAGGAGGTTCCCTCCATCAAGGTCAACTCTGGAGCGTAAGTTACACATTTTGTCTCCGTGGCAGCTAGTCGTGCCTTTTTCTCTGCCTTTTTCTCCCAGATTCTCTCTCATCCCCATCAAATTCTCTTTCTTAACATTATGTGCAATTACGTCCAATATATATTATTTTAAATTAAGCTATATAAGTGTTTGCTGGTGATTTATTTATTGTATAAGCAGCAGGTTTAGATGCCTGACATTCCAGTTGTTTTGTAGAATGGGTGTGGCACTGATATTCAAGTGTTTCATGGAATAAATTGATTGAACTGCATTGTTGAAAATGCAAATGAGAACCTTTGCTGACTTCAGTTCCGATATCTAATTTTCTCTGTCTCTCCATCTCTCCCTTTGTCTCCCTCCGCCCTTTCTACGCTGTCCAGCTGGGTGGCCTACCAGTTCCCCGGTTACCGTGGTTACCAGTACATCCTGGAGAGGGACAGGCACCAGGGAGAGTACAGGTGCTACAACGAGTACAGCACCCAGGCTCACACCAACCAGGTGCAGTCCATCCGTAGGATCCAGCACTAAGCCTACCTGACCTGACAGAACACTCCCCCTACACACATGAAAACCCCTCCTCAACTGAGCCTGGACAGAACAACGCCACAGAGCAATAGATGGCCGACCTCCTTTCTACTTACCTACCTACCTACCTATACCTACCTACCTATCTATCTATGGCTCTGCTTGTCTTGACATCTAACTGCCTACTACTCCTGCTATAGCATGTCCTTCAAATAGGCAATAAAGGCTTTTCTTCAAAACTGTGACAACTGAGTGCTTGTGAATATTCCTTTTCTTTTTACCCATATTATAAAAATCTTCAGTGCTCGTCTGTCAGAGCGCAGGTGCAACAAATGCACAAGCATGGCATAAACCGGAGAACACTCTACACAGTCAAATCCTGAGTGTTCATTTTTCATCATAAAATAACACTGAGGATCTTACCGTGTACTCTCTTTTAGGTCCAGTACTAAACCTGTAAAATGATAGAATATTAAAAAATAGGCTGTTTTCAGAGCGTATGCTTTGTATAGTGAACAGGGCAGATTCCTATTATAGCTTCTTAGAGAAGATTATTTCTTATATTGAACACACTTAGTTGACATCTAATCTCTCAGTTAGGTTTTAGGATGTGTAAAATTGTTCTTGCCAGATTGTAATTTTATTTCCAATAAACAAGAACACAAACAAGATCACAGTTGTTTACAACTACAAGAACAAAGAGTGACAGAGATGCCTCTAGCATTTTGAAAGTAAAAATTCTTCTACCAGCTGATCAGAATAGAGTAGGCTGTCATAGAGAAATTAAAATAAAAAAGAAGTGGGGGGACTCACCATCATTGTTGCATTAATTGTCATCGTTAATATTTATTTTAACAATCATTACAGTCAAAAGAAGTGCATGCCTACTCAACCTGCATGGTTGGTGTAAAACAATACAGTGAAGCCAAGATACCGGTAATCAAAATGCCAGAAATGGTGTGTGTTGTGTGTGATGTCAACGAGGTCATGTAAGGAAAGGCCTATATGGCTCAAGAGTACCTCCAGGTACAGTCAGAATAGGGAGCAATGTATTCAGCAGGTGTGGTCTAACCTGTTGTGCAAGCTAAAGTGTAGTTAGCTGCTAGTACTCGACATACAAATGTAATAGCTATAGGCTACACTAAAAGCTCTTTTTCATAACACAGGTTTATACTTAGTAAAAGTAGCTATTGAAGCTAGGGTGGCTATAGGGCAAAGGATATGCTGTGACACTGATGATTGAATTCAAGTAGGCCTACGGTACTCATTTTTCCAAAGGCCAAAAACAAAAGTCTCCCTACATCAAATATATAATTCTCCATTTCATCCATGAATTCTTAGTTTGACATCGGTACATCAGTTCTGAAAGTTAGCTACCCAAAAGCTAAATGGTTAATGCAGTTTTACAGCAGCTACATGCCCAATGATGCTAGCCTATAGCCTTTAGTAAATCAGCTATAGTCATGCAACCCATGCAGTGCAGTGGTTGCCATATTGCATACTTTCCTTCTTGTTTTTTAATTTAATTCCGACGCTGTTTGAACAGTAACTGTATACAGATGTATACGCCTCAATTAAATTCCACACACGTGCGCGCACGCACTACTGAGTACATATAGGCCCATGCAGTTTTGAGTATCTGCACTTTACTTGAGTAATGCGTATAGGCCTTGTATTTTTAGATATGACTTTCATTCTATTCAAAGACAAATATTGTACTTTTGACTCCACTAGATGAATGGAAAATGTATAGGCTTGTAGCCTATACATGTTTTTTAGAAATTTCTGGAAAAACTTTGCTTTTTTAAATGTCTACATTTCAATAGCCTACAGCAGTAGACTACTTAATACTTACTGGAGTACTTTAATTTTAAATGTAATTTAAGTACTGGAGTACTTAAATTTGACAAGGCAACTTTCAATTGAGTATAATATTTGACCAGGAGTAGGCCTATCTAATTTCCACATTAGTTAGTTTACAAATTAGTAGCCTATATATATGCACGAGAATGCAGTTTGCTGTCCATGGTGCTGAACACCATTCATCACTAGTTAATAATAAAAACGCCTGCTGCCAAAACAGTGGTTTGTCATATATTTGTTTATTCTAATGCGACACATTTTGGTGGAGTAAATCCGTTGATGGTTTATCTATGCACACACTCCTCCCGTAGGTCCAGGACGTGGAAGTCCGTGTACACACCCACAAACTTTCACTAGCTAGGTCACGAGTCTGGATCGCATACCGACAGAGTCCCACACCCAAACCAGGATCTTTTAATAAATGTTCAACCACACACACCTTTCTCAAATATACAGACCTCGGGCGACTGATTAAAACGGCTGCACTGTTGCACTGCAGGGCAGCTTTTAGTTAGGTTAGCCTACATGATGTGAGGAGGAATGTCGCTAGGTTGGTTAAAGAGGTCTAATATTATAGCCCACATCATTAAGGTAAGATGAAGGTGAGCAGATTTTATTTTTAAATGTATTTATTTTTTATCTAGGATTTGGTAGAAACCGGTCAGAATTGTGTGCGTTAAGCACAAGCTTATTGAACAGCGTTGATCGACAGGTTAAAGGCCTATACCTATTAGCCTACTACCTCTCTGATTCAATCAACATATGGCTATTTTGTCATAGTCTACATATACGACAGCGTCGCTCGCTGAAAATAGGCAATCTACAAGCTCACGACGCGATCTATACGGTGCAAGCTTGTAGCCTATTTATCAGCTATTCTCAGCACGCGACACCGTCGTATACGAGTAGGCCTATAGCCACCATATACATGAACAGTGTGACAGTGACTCTCTGTCTCAGTGACAGTCTCATATATTTGCAGCTAACTTCGACGTCTTTTGATTGTTTCATTTGAGGCCGACTGCTGTGCTGTGTAAACGTATACTGATAGCCCATATATATAGCAACGGCAACGCATTGGGGATGTACAGTATAATCTAGCATTCGAGGCTTGTTTTAAGTTGCCTGCGACGTATACTGGACTCAGGCAGCTAAAGCAAGTCTGGGACGCCAGAGAGACGCACCTGCCAGCCTGAACAACAGCTCACTGCAGCGGAGGAACAGACGAGGCATTAGGCAAGAACTCGAATGCCAACCGAGGAAGGGGGCGCAACAACCTGGTTTCATTGCATCATATAGGCCACACAGTGGATGGATACCTATAGGCCGAGAGTCGGGACCTGAAGGGTTCCGTTTGACGAGACGGTTGAAATCAACACGGGGGAATGTATATAGGCTGCTGCGTACTGTCGTACAACGTGCAGACAGGCCTCCCTTGTCCAGCTGGACCTGAAAAGTAAATGAATTGTTGACTTGATAGCCATAATTGATAATTGATACTTGATAAGCAAATACGTGGCTACAACCGTTAGTCCAAATCCCCAACCATCATTTTTTTTAATATAACCTATACTGCACGATTATAAGTAATAATATAGCCCACGTCATATACTCATAGTCATGTATTTAAATCAGTAAGGTTGGAGGTATATAGCCTATATATGAGATGTAAAGGTTATGTAGTCCAGGCTAAATCTTCAGTTTTCCCTGCAGCGCCGCGGTCACACTGTGACTGTGTTCAGTAGGCTAACAGTGGACTAGTCCCCATGTCTCCACTCAAGCAGCACTTTATTAAACACTGTGTTCAGTAACAGTGCATGGTCTGCATGCAGCATGCAGTCCCCATGTCTCCCACTCAAGTAGCACTTTAATAAACACTGTGTTCTAGTGGTCTGCATGCAGCATGCAGTCCCCATGTCTCCCACTCAAGTAGCACTTTAATAAACACTGTGTTCAGTAACAGTGGTCTGCATGCAGCATGCAGTCCCCATGTCTCCACTCAAGCAGCACTTTAATAAACACTGTGTTCAGTAACAGTGGTCTGCATGCATCATGCAGTCCCCATGTCTCCACTCAAGCAGCTCTTTAATAAACAGAAACATATACGTTGTTGGATTTCCAATTTCATCCAATCAGGACTCAGGAGAGAGAACCAATGTATCAGCTTCAATGTTAGTGTTCCAGTTCCAATTAGTCCTACTATTTTCTTTTGTTTGTTTTTGTTTAGTCACTTCCAATTTAACCTGTTTAATGTTTATTCCTTTACCCTTCCTGTATGAGTTATCTTTCCTGATTGGAGGAGATTAGTATTCCGTACATTTAAACAAGACAGCAAACGATTTTTTTAACAGTTCGAAAATATATATTGTAGGCCTACTTTTGTTTTGATTTCAGATTTCTAGGAACTCTTGGGACTCACATACATACAATGAATTAACTATAGCTCTATTTCAAATAAAGTGAGTTTACTTTGTCATTTGTACTTTTGAATGGGCCTATAGTAGGCTATTTATTTGAGAGCCTGTCTTGCACCATACATGCTTATCTGATGCGAAAACCAATTATGTCTTATTTTTCTTCTAATTGTCTCTTTTATTTTTGTCGTATTATGTCTCATCTCAAGGTTCTCTTTGCATATTAGGGCTTTATTCTGGTTTACGATATATATAGCCTATAGAATTTTGACCCAAGGACCATTGTCAAATTTGTTCTGAACATGCTAAATATTTTGTTCATTCTTAAGTATATTTGTTTTTAACCCCTTTAGAAGAAAAGTAGGCCGACAAAAGGAAGAAAAGAAAAAACATACTCCCACTTTTGTCTTCCAGTATAAAGGCATTGGATTTCATTTCAAGACTGCACAGTGATTAATAAAAAAGTATAGGCTGGCTATGCAGACCAGATGGAGTAGAATGATTAAATGTTATTCCAACCAGTGACAATGTGATATTTCTTAGCGTTGCATGTTTCTATAAATTACCCAATCTGAAACCAAATAAAATGTTTTGCTATATTGCTCATGTTGCATTCAGTTTGGTCTTATTTCTGAGTTTTATATTGCATATGTATATAGCCTACTGCAAATTATTTCATTTATGTCCATATAGTGCCTCCCTTTAAATCAACATAGTCATAGCTACACACACACACACACACACACACACACACACACACACACACACACACACACACACACACACACACACACAGACACACACACACACACACACACACACACACACACACACTGACATACAGTACCTTACGTTACGTATAACTTATACATCAATGAATGTCCATGCACAAGCCACCATGGTTTTAGAGTTACAAGCTCATTACCCTCAGATTGAGGCTATATAACGTTAAACCTACAAACAGAAGGCAAGGAGGCGACATGTTCTTGTTTTCTTACGTGCACCGATGCATGCTTTTAAAGGTAAATATTCTTTTCCCAACATGAAATAGGCCTTTGTTGTTTGCCGAGAGGTAAAGAGGCGGAAAAGTGAGTAGGATCTGAACTGGTTTCCATGTCAAACACTTCAATGCACCATAGAAACTCAGATCTTAACGCGGAAACTTTATTAAACTGTGATCGCGGATTGATAAGGGCGAATTTCTATCGGCCCCTTTTTATTGTGGCCACCGGGACTGACAGAGGTAAATTGCTCTTTTAATTAAAGCAATGCACCAGGGGAAATTGCTGTCTGAATATTGTCTCAGAGATGGGGGCCAGTGACAGTTGCCTGGAAACTTCAATCTGGCCACCCGCATTTATTCCAGATCACAGTTATGAGATAAAGTTTAATAAAAATCTTTACCCCGCGCCACCAACGAAATGAAAATCCAACCCTTTCTGAACAACTGAACACAATGAGACAGGACTGCGGAGGAAGACTCATGTTCAACATGTATCTCTCAGGTTCGTTTGCTGTCTTGTTTAAAAAAATTAGAAATGTATGGCTATATCTTTCTTCTCCCTTCTGCCGTTGAGGAAGACGGGTCATCATCGCCGGGTCCTCCAGCAGTGATGCACCGTTTCCAGGGCAGGCAAGGGATTGCTCAGCCGTTTCAATCTGAAAGCCCGTCTCCTCTTTTGTCGGAAATCGGATATCCTCTTTCCTGGACGCGTTTCCTGCAGCTCCGCTGGAGCTCGAAGGGGAGACGAGAGACTATAGGCCTACATGCATTAGAAAGCTTGACGAGGATCGTGCAGTTATAGCCCTGCATTGAATTATTTTCACATTTTATTGATTTTGTTTCAGAGATCCTCAACGTTATTTTCATCTCAGCATTTATGGGACCAGGCAGGGTTATCAACATTGCTTATAAGAAATAGCAACCTATATATATTTTAAACGGTCTAAGAAAAAAACCTTTTTTTAAAAAGGTCTTGGAGGAAGAAAGAAAGAAAGGTTAGCTATTCATATTTTATTTATTTTTTATTTCAGATCCAGCAGAAAATCTATTGAAAGAGAGCAAAGGAACATCTTGGGGTCCAATAAATACAGGTGTGCAAAAAGGTAAGAAACAGTTTAAATTAATTGAATGTTTGCGTGTTGCCATATAGGCGGCCTCAGGAAAAATAAAGCAAAGCATGTCAATTTAATATTGAGTAATCCACCTGCCGAATCACAAATTATAGGCCCTTATATCTTGAACTGTTCAATCAATATTCAAACTTTATAATGATTTCATGCTTGAGACAGAGGATATAGTCTGATCTCCTTAATTATTATTATTATTACATATATTAATATTATTAATATTATTTCTTATAGGTAGCGGTCAGATTCAGCTATGGCAGTTCTTGCTGGAGCTGCTGTCGGACAGCGGCAACATGTCGTGCATCGCCTGGGAGGGAACCAACGGCGAGTTCAAGCTCATCGACCCGGACGAGGTGGCGCGGCGCTGGGGCGAGCGCAAGAGCAAGCCCAACATGAACTACGACAAGCTGAGCCGCGCGCTGCGCTACTACTACGACAAGAACATCATGACCAAGGTGCACGGCAAGCGCTACGCGTACAGGTTCGACTTCCACGGCCTGGCGCAGGTGTGCCAGCCGTCGACCACGGAGCAGGCCATCTACAAGTTTCAGAGCAACTTCGGCCCGATTCCGTTCTCCGGGATTTCCAAGTTGAACCTCGTGGCGCCCGGCGTGGGGCCGTCGGGGTTCTCGTACTGGCACGGCTCCCCGCCGACGGCCTTGTATCACGGCCACAATCTGCAGCCGCCCGGGCCGTTCGGCGCCGTGGCCGCAGCCACACACATCAGCTGTGTTAACAACATCAACAATCTGAGCAGCATCAACAACCATTACAATTGACTCTTAATACATGATCTACCGGTATGTGGTTCTTCTCAAAGTGGGGTCTGCCGGGGACCCCCAGGGGTTCTTGAAGGGGTTCCAGGGAGTTCCCAGCTAAATTACCATATTGTTAATATAGCATAAAAATCAGTTTACCCCATATTTCAAAATAAAAACATTTTTACAACGCAAATCGTGTATGGGGGTCCCTGGCTGCCACAACATATCAAATTTGAAATGGTGGTCCGTGGTATTAATTTGGAGGTCCTTATGAAAAGGTTTGAGAACCATTTATCTATAGGCCTATAGATACAATTAAGTATGTATTTATATCAAGTTATATGCTGTTAATTGCATATCACTCGCCATGACGCCATGCTATGTCACTGTTGAGGAAAATTAGCCTAACGAAGAGTGTTGGATTTCCTACCTCGCCAAATTACGCACAGACACTGACGTTTTACGCACGGCATTTATAGCCGTGAGCCATCAACGCTTTTTACAATATACCCGTCTGGCCGTCTCCCGTCTTATTCCCAAAACTGTTTAAGGATAAGTATATCAAATTAACTCAGAAATGACCGAGGATTTGTGCACCATTCTCGGAAATGAGCACATTTTATAAAAAAATATATAATCACAAGGCTTATTTGTTAATGACAGCTATTTGTCATTTCGCTGCATCTCTTGTCTTGTTACAATTTCCTTTCCCTTTCATCACCTCGGTACACAATGGATGGACTGTAATCTCCAGGTACAGTTGTAGGCCTATATTGGATGATCAGCGCCATGTTATGGTTTTATATACTGTGACATATGATTGACTGTAAATTGAACATTTTGTTGAAAACAAAACAAAACTGGCATAACTTAAAGTGGTTAATTAATTCAGAAATCTCATGGTGAGATTATGATTATAAGCGTATTTAAAAGTGATAAACTGCATTAATGCAGGTTTAGGCCCAATAAGTTAACAAACTGGTCTGTCAACCATACTGTTTATTGCATAGAAATAGGCTACAGTGATTTACGTGGCAATTAATTCACCAATTGGTACATATAGGCCTACTTAATGTAAATAATTAGTTGTTGTTGACAGAATTAAAGTAAATTCAAATGCAGCCTATCTTATACCATCATTAATCTCAAAATGTTCATCTGCATTCATTTTGCGACTGAATTTGGATTTATGGTCAACAAACAAATGGAAGTGGTAAAAAAAAGAATGAAAAATATTTGTATTTCATATTATTTCTGTATTATTGCTATATTATGGCTAGTGTTCATGGTCATGTAGCTATACAAACACCATATAATAATCTGTTACTATTGTCACAACCATGCTCTTGCTAAAATCTCATTAAAAAACTGAGAGTCATATGGCTGGATGCCTGTGTTGTTGCTATGGTCCGGAGTGTTTAGTTTCCCATGTGGGGTCAGAATTTGGTGTAAATCTTTATACATACTTTCCTTCATTTTATTATATAACAGTGCCCTTTTAATAATTGTGAATGCCATGGAGTGTTCGTGCATGTGCATGTGCTTTGTCTTGATTGTTTAATGAATGAGCTGGTACATTTAATACTTGCTGAAATCAATGATGATGATGATGATGATGATGATGATGATGATGATGGTGGTGGTGGTGGTGCTGCTGCTGCCATACCAGCGGTGGTACTGGTGATGATAAAGTAGAAAGAGGAAGATTATGGAATAATGGCTATATAGGCTATATGAAAAACCACCAACTTGAAATGATGATGACAAAGAACAAGGAAGAAGAACATGATGATAACGATGATCCGAGAAAGAATCAGAATAAACGTTGTCTTTTTTGTGTGATTAATTATTTATCTTTTACTTTTTTCATGACGATGAGTCGATGAACAACACACAGCACTGCCGTTTGGGCCAGAAAATGGTCAAATCGAAATGTTAGCAGAAGCCACTGGAGGGCGCCATTACACTTCCAATATCAGAACCATGTTTAAATCTACAGGGGACTAGGACTGATCCATTGGCACTACTGAACATGCAAACATCAGATTAACCAGAGCATGTTATTGGTCTACAAATACACCAAGACCAAGCTATAATGTACAGCAGTGGTTGATTGATTGATTGATTGATTAATTGATTATTTATTTAAGTGTCATGCTTCCGAACTCCGAAGAAGCCCAGCCCATATGGACTTACAGGACACTTTTTACAGTTTACATAAACAATTACAATAAACCGACATGACGGTTTGCAAACAATGATCAAGTGAATACCAAACTGACACTCCAGATCCTTACAGGCAGATTACATAATATACAACATAAAATAAAATACAGTAAAATACATATACACCATTAGGCCTGTGACAGGAGATGTACCTACTTGAAGAGCTGGGATTGTCTTCTACTCCAGGCTCTGGAAACAAACTGGGCTGTCCTATAAATACTTCATAATTAAATAACCAGTCTAACTTCTGTCCATCATCTTCCCAGAATAGATCAGGATTTCTTTGTTGCATTGCCTCAAACAGTGGAACCCTCAAATCATCATACAGGGTACAATAAAACATACAATGAAATTCATTTTCCACATAATTTAGGTCACATACAATACATATATTTATTTGTATTGTATATTTTATATATTCTGAAAGATATAAGACAGATATTCTGCCTCTCTAAAAATAGAAAAAACGTCCTTTATCCAGGGGCCATTGTGTGCCTTTGCCTAGTCTCCATCGGTTCCCAACCCATATCCATTGCAAGAGAAGGGGCAAATGCATGTACCCCAAGGAAACACATTATGGCTCTATGGATAGAATTAACTTTTTTGTCATCCAAAACACCAGCTGCATACATAAGTATTGGACAGGTTTTCAACCCTTTTCATATCAAGGCCCATTATTTATTCAGCATTTGGGCCACGGACCACCATTTGATGAGATTTAGCCTCAGACCCAGTTCATATATTGTTGTCATTGGATACGATTATGTCCACAATTCCATATGCTCTGTGCATGGTTATAGACAACAGGCAAACGGTGATGCATCTCCTACATTCTCTAATTGTGTAGATTTCTTGTAAATTAAGTAATGCATGATGTTTAACAATAATTGAACTCTTGAGAGCATTTTAAGCTCTCACGAGTTAAGTAATAAGTCTAATAAGGGTTCATTTGATTTACTCTCCATCATTTAGCTGGGGACCACATGAAACCCCCTCAAGGACCACTGGTGGTCCCCATACCACTGGTTAAAAACCACTGTTACCACAGTAACGACAATCACACCCATTTCTATAGCCTACCTTAATATGTGTTATAGATCAGGAATACTTCAGTACTTTGCTCCAACAACGTGCACTGTGCACACTTCGCTTTTCCAAGCAACAAATGTGAACAATGTTTACTGATTCTGGAGAGAGAGAGAGAGAGAGAGAGAGAGAGAGGGAGAGAGACAGAGAGACAGAGAGACAGAGAAAGAGAGAGAGTGAGAGAGAGAGTGTGAACAGCGACTCGATCATTGATATGCATGTCACACACACACACACACACACACACACACACACACACACACACACACACACACACACACACACACACACACACACACACACACACACACACACACTCACACTCAGTAGGATGAATGAATGGCTCTGTATTGAAATACGTAACAGTTTATATACCGCCTATTCATGAAAATGTGACGAAGTGTGGTTTTCTCAACTGAGTATAATGACTGTGACTTTATGCAGTCTGTATACTATTTAATATCATTAAGACACTGACACCTGATGAGAATGCTGGTGCCATAACAAAAAAGAGAAAAAAAACCTTCCAAGGAAGGGACTGCACACTCCAGGGAACAGAGACGGACAACTTACTGCATCAAACTTATTTATTTATTAAGTTTGATGCAGTAAGTTGTCCGTCTCTGTTCCCTGGAGTGTGCAGTCCCTTCCTTGGAAGGTTTTTTTTCTCTTTTTTGATGTCTATGCCTGCTAACTAGACCTGCACCTCCTACGGGTCTTTTTGGATGTGCAGGAGTCCCTTTTTTGTCTCATATAAATATATATATATATATGTGTCATATTTTATATGTTGGCTATTCAAAAATAAAATAAAAACTTTTTAACATTTTCGAAAAAGAATTGAAATTAATAGATAATCTTCTCGGGTTATGTTGTGGCCTGCATGGCCACAACATATTTACAGATGGGGTCCGCAGCAAATATAGGCCTAAATCAATTTGGGGGTCCTTGGCACGAAAAAGATCACTCGATCCATGCCAGTAGGCAAATTTGCTGTTTCAAGGCTCCTCCATAATTTATAGGCAGCAAGACGTTCTATAGGCATTACGACCACCAAGGGGTCAAATCAAGAGGTCAAATCCACCAGCTTTCCAAACCATTCATTATTAGATGGAGAAAGGAACACATCGCACGCACGTACGCACGCACGCACGCACGCACGCACGCACGCACGCACGCAAGCACGCACGCAAGCACGCACGCAGCATCTGACCAAATAGTCTGCAGCATTTATTGGAATCTCTTCAAAAGGTTGAGTCACATCCACATCATTGTTACTCCATGTATTGTCTCCTCTCCCATCTGTTCTGCAAATAATCTCATTATTACTGCTAAGCAGCACTCATCCTCATGGTCTTGCATAACACACTATATGGTTGGTGTTTTAACTGCAAACCACAGGATTAACATCACCAGTTTGAATGTAGAAAAAAAGAGAAACACTACTTGCACGGTCTGCTTCCGTATGTCCCGTGGCAGCGTATGACGTAATGATTACTTGTGCTTGAAATGGCAGTGGTGTCAGATTACATACATGTATACATAGGGGCATTACCTTTAATCCGCCCGACACTGAAACACACAGTATCATCATTACGTCACTATCGACAACCAATTATACCCTGGCATTGGTACATATCTTCATCACACCTGAGAACATTTCCCCAATCAACCCACCTCCTATAAGACTGGACTCATTTCACACACTCACTGTCAGGTTATACCTTGTCAACCTTGTGTTTGGTCTCGCTTGTTCTTGGACTTGCATTTGTTGTACTGCTGTTCTTCTGCCTGCATATCTTCCCTGTAAGTGTTGCTTTTTGGACCGCTGTTCTCCTGCCTGGAACTTGCTGTAAGAATTGCCTTTTGTGTTATTAAATTCTTAAATCTACTCTGTCTACTGTGGCTTTGCATTTGGGTTCAATCTAAACCTCACCCCTGCTCTGTGTTCCGGGCCAGCCTGGTGGGACGTCAGGGTACTGTCACGCTTCAGCCACTTCCACTTTCCATTCCATCTCTCAGTCCTTGTCTCACACCTGCTCACACTCCCTCATCAGCCCAACAGTGGCATATGCCCCTTTCACACCTGAGAACATTTCCCAAATCAACCCACCTCCTATAAGACTGGACTCATTTCACACACTCACTCTTGTCAACCTTGTGTTTGGTCTCGCTTGTTCTTGGACTTGCATTTGTTGTACTGCTGTTCTTCTGCCTGCATATCATCCCTGTAAGTGTTGCTTTTTGGACCGCTGTTCTCCTGCCTGGAACTTGCTGTAAGAATTGCGTTTTGCATTTGGGTTCAATCTAAACCTCATCCCTGACAGTAGCACCTGACGAAAAACATTACATTTCAACATTGCACGCTTTGCTTGCGGAAGTAATAATAATAATAACTAGAACTGCACTCTGTCGAGTGCATACTTGCTTGTTGCACACTAGTAAGCCATAAATGGCCAACTAGTGCGCAAGCAGAGCAAGTACTTTCGACCGCTGTAAACTGTCAAATCTCAGTATCTCTGTGAAGGAACGTTTGAAATGTATAATTATTAGGTGTAACTATTTGCTACCTACCTACTTTATGCATATAAACACCTAGTATTATTAAGTTTGCGTATACAAGAAAAACAGCAAATCTGTGCCTGGTTTGCTGGGACCAGATTACACAAATGACCATATTTCTTACGTCATCATTGAGAGCTAGTCATACATATACACACCACGTAGTCTGGTCCCAGCAGATCAGGCACAATTTGCTATTTTATTTCTACTGATTATGTATATAGTATAGTATGACTAGCTCTAAATTATGACGTAAGACATATGGTCATTTATGTAATCTGGTCCCAGCAAACCAGGCACAGCTTTGCTGGGGGTTTTTGCATACACATCAAATGGCGGGTTGGCTGTTATTACTTGCGCGCTCTGCTTGCGCAAGTAATAATAATACTGTTTCTGACGTCAAACTCATCTTGGCAATATATTGGATAATAATCTTCATCAGTCCCTGCATGGGATTGGGCTCTATATGCACACAGAATCTGCCCATGTTACGAATTCAGATTATTGGTCAACCCACTAGAGAAAAATAGATGAGAATTAATGAGTTTACACAAATTGAAAAATCCTCTTCGTCCCTGCCTATGAAAACCATCTTTGTTGGTCACTGCCAATGCTCATGGGCAATTTCAGTTTGATCACCCCACTGAGGACAGTGTGAGACAGTGTTCTCTCTATAAATAGTATTTGGTAATAGTATAGTATACAGTAGTAGTAGGATTATAGTGGGATAAAAGAATAGCGGGATAGAATATAAAAATCACACCCATGTGAATTGAGGGGCACTTTACCAACTCTTATCATCTTACATCATTGGCATATGACATATGATCGATTTAACATCACAAAATAGCAGTTTATAAGAATCGTCGTCCCTTATTGGCAGAGGTTTTCCTCTGACATGCATATGCCGATTTGCTCAGTGACAGACAAAACCAACATTAAACTCTGTTCATTGTTAATCGCACATTTAATGTTTGTGTTGGAGACAAAACAAACATATTGTCAATGGAGTTTTTAATGTTTGTCTAAACAAGACAAACATTAAACCTGTGTATAGGAGGGGCTAGCACCCAGCTGTGATTGGAAATGTGAAATGACTTAAAATGTTCTACAAATTACATAATATAAATAGACATGTGCTGTCTTCAGATTCTAGCCAGATAGTGTATAGCTTATATTCACTCCATTCCATAATTATTGCCCTGATTAAGGTCTTAGAACTGAATCATTCTTCATTCAAATGTTTTAATAAGGCCTGTATGTCCTCTATGCCTGTCTCCTTGTATAGGTGTGTAAGGAAACTAGTTTCTTATAATCACCACTTGAAAATTATTTTGTATTATTTATATTTATTGATTGCCAAGAAAGACATGTCATCTTGTCTGTTTCCCTCTGACTAAAGCAAAAGCCTCAAACAGAGTTTGTCATACCTAAAAGCGATTGATCCTAGCCTGATAATCAGCAAACATCACAACTATTTGAAAAGCAATATACACTTGCCAGATACAGTGATGTCTTAATTTTGTTGACTTTAATACTAAAAGTCTTAAGATTCTGATATTTAGTCGATTAAGTCTACACCAAGACTAAACAATTTCAGATGACAAAAATAGGACTAAAACTAAATGGTGTGTTTATTCAAAAGACTAAATCAGAATTTGGTCTAAAAACGAACACTGATTATAGAGTGGTATATTTTTATTTGAGCTCTGTACTGTAGGTGATGCCGTCCTCCAGCAGGTGGGGGCAAGGTCCCTTGCTTAAGGATGCTCTACAGTAAAAGGATACACCACTGCAGTGGGGCTTGCACTGTCTTTGGGACTCATCAATTGTAGTAGGATGGTCTCTCTAAGCACAAGGTTACCTTGCTGTCAGTAGCATAGAAAAGTCCTTTCATAATAATCAAAACCAGATGTGTGCATGTGTAACATGCTGACATCATTGAGCCATATAGCCATTATGCACAGCATTGTATACTGTACATTAGAACATCAACATCCTGAGCTGAATACATAAGAGTGTTAAATCAATCGCTGTCAGTGCATAGGCCTACATGAGGGTGTTTACGTGGGGATGTAATCACCTTTTCCAAGGGATTGGTGGATGATTCTTTCAGATTTGCTATAGGTGCTGTATGATGGTTATAAAGAGGGATGAATTTGACAACTTGTGTTAAGGGGAAGGCACTAAGCCTGTTAAATCTCTGCTTTAATCACCCCCTTCCGAGTACATTACTGAAATAGAGGGTAGAAGTCAATGGGCTTGGTGTGAAACAGTGCAGTGCAGTCGGTGACTCATTCTGCCTGCTCCCCTGTCGGCAGCAGTGGTAATGAAGGCTCTGCTAAATTAGAACACATGTCCTATACCGGCTCCTGAAATAGACCTGGCTCCGGGAGACACAGAGAGAGTGAGTGTGAGAGAGAGTGTGTGAGAGAGAGAGAGAGAGAGAGAGAGAGAGAGAGAGAGAGAGAGAGACGATTTGAAACATGGGCGAAAAGGAGGGAGAATCAACAGTCACTTGAACCACAGCATCTCTATTATGGGGTTACAACAAGTCGAAACGTTGTGAGCTTGTAGAGCTATATTTTTCAGCGAATATATTAAGTGTACGTAGAGAAAAACAAGAGGGGGGCTAGAATAGAGCCCTTGGGGATCCGGTCATCTAAGTATAGGTTTTAAGTATTAATTGGACAGGGAGAAAGAGCGGCAATGAGGGGAAAAAATAAATGTGAGAGAGACAATGGAAGAAAGGAGAGACAATTTAGACCTATTTACAGTACATGTGACCCACTTTCCCCTCACATTTCAGAGCTACTAGAAATAGATAATCCTATAGCCTCGGAAAGGAAACAAAAAGGAAAATAAATCAAACTAGTGGGCACAGGTCTCCACCAGGAGGATAGGAGTGTGTGTGTGTGTGATGTTTGGAAAAATGTTTATGAGCAATATAAACTGTGTGTGTGTGTGTGTGTGTGTGTGTGTGTGTGTGTGTGTGTGCGTGTGTGTGTGTGTGTGTGTGTGTGTGTGTGTGTGTGTGTGTGTGTGTGTGTGTGACACGGCTTGGCCTGTTGTAGCGCCACCATGAGGCTGAAACTGTCAAGTGACATTTCTTCCTCAGCCTAGTGGGAATATGCACAGTTTCATCACAATCGGACGCTGTGTTGAGTTGTTGTGGCGATTTGTACAAAATGGGTACAAAGTGGCTACTCCTGAAAAGTTTAGAAGCCAATCGTAGCCAATGAGGGTGGATTATGAGAAATCAAACAAGCCCATCTTGATCACATGACTATGGAGAGCATGTGTACCGATTTGCGTGAAATTTGGATAAAATCTGAAGGAGTAATATTAGAAAATGTGTTTTACATACCGGTATGTCGGCCTCCTGGTGGCGCTATAAAGAGCAGATGTGAAAATTTCCAGGTAAATGTTTTTCCTTGGCCTCTAGGGAGTTGGCATACAAAGCTATCCACAGATCCGTGCAGTTAGAGGTAAAAACACTTTTCGGCCAGTTATAGCGCCACCATGAGGCTGAGTTGAAAATGTTCATGTGGCATTTCTTCCTCGGCCTAGTGGGAATGTGCGTGCACAATTTCACGGAAATCACACATTGTGTTCATGATTTGCAGCATTTTGTTTGAAACTGAGCACTCCTGCGAACTTTGGAAGCCAATCTTAGCCAATCAGGATGGAGTCTGAGAAATCTGAAAGACCCGTTTCATTGAATGGCTCTAGAGAGACTGTGTACCAATTTGCATGATGTTTGGACAAAATCTGTAGGTGTACTGTCCAAAAACTTGTTTTGAACAAAGCGGTCTCTTGGTGGCGCTATAACAGGCTGTTGCAAAACATCGTTGGCATCCAGGGAGTGTGTGTGCAAAATTTGGCATCGACCGTGTTAACGGTGCCGGAGATTAGCTGTTCACAGACGGACGGACACACGGACGGACGGTGCAAAACATACTCTCTCCCCATGCCTTCGGCCTGGTGGAGACAATGAATGCCTGTCCAATGTCACTAGATTAGCTTCCATTGCTGCGGTCGGCGGTCGCTAGTCTTCCTGGGGTCCACACAAAACATCACAACATAAAAACAACATAATACCATATACATACAAACAACAACTTGTTTGTCTAAATCTAAGTTCAATTACATTAGAATGCCAAAGATATATAGATAATGTAGGTTAAATATCATGTACAAAAGCACATCAGTGCAATTGTGTGACCTCTCCCAATAATGTTTTTTTAAGTGATTTTTTAAAAGACTCTCACTGACTGACTGTCACTAGCAGGCATTGTATATCTTCATAACCTCACTTAAGCTTCTCTTAATTCTACTTTTGCTAGAGACACGTTTTTTTCCTGTGTAAAAAGGCACAATTAACCTGTTGTGAGATCAGTCAGTGGATATGTTCAGTGCATATTTTCAATCCGATGAGAGACACAAATCTAATATCAGTATCAATTCAGTGGACACACGTGCTGATTGAGAGGTTTCAAGCAGGTGGAATCTATTAATTCACTCTTGTTTCATCTATAAAATACTGAGATCCGAGTCTCTTCTGATCATTTCCAGTACAGCCAACTGAACCTTCTGGTGAAATAGTTAGATTATGATGGGCTGGGGGTAAGCAATTTTTTTGTTGTTTATTTGCTTTGTATTTATGGACATATATCCTGATGTTTCTTTGTGTGTGTGAATAATTGCTTTGAAAATACTATGCTGTAAAGAAAAACAACAAACAAAATCACACCGGTTTGTGTGTGTGTGTGTGTGTGTGTGTGTGTGTGTGTGTGTGTGTGTGTGTGTGTGTGTGTGTGTGTGTGTGTGTGTGTGTGTGTGTGTGTTGGGGGGGGGGTTCCACATGAATGCACCCAGGTTGCCAGCCCGATTCCGGCGAGCCGCCCCGTCCGAAACGATTGTGTAGCTGTCCCAGCAATGGGTATTTTGTAATATTTGATTTTATTACATGCCTTTCTAAAAATGAATAATATGTGAACATTATTATGTATGTTTATTTGGGTACATATTGTATTTGTATGCTGTGTGTGTGGTGCCTGGTCTTTTATTGCTGTTCATTATGACCTAGAAGGGCATGCAGGAGCAGAGCCCTGTGATTAGAGTGAGGCAGCATTGATTGCACCTGTGTGAGCTGAACTCAGTCAGAACAAGCTCAGTTTCAGTGGTGCAAGGAGCTCTTCCGTCTAAAAGAGTTTCCTTAAATAAAGAATATAAAATAAGATAACGTAGCTCTCCTAAAATAATCTGCAGAAGGCGCACACGGTGACATGGTATGTTACATGTTGTTTCTTTGTTTGTAAACAGTGTTGTAATTCTGTCGATCGTTGAATTGTTTGTGTACATTTTATTGTGTTGTTTATATAATCCGGACATTCCATGATTCACGGACACATTAAAAGGACATCATGATTGACTGACAACAAGAACATTCATATTTCATGTTTAATTCATTGTGTTTAAAAGGATGTTATGTTTTGTGTTTTTAGTAGCGGTTATAGGTTGAGAAATAACAGTTACCGTGTGGGGGTCCCTGTACTGTACTGTACTGTACTGTACTGTACTACCATATATACAGTTAATACTGTATGTGTGTGTGTGTGTGTGTGTGTGTGTGTGTGTGTGTGTGTGTGTGTGTGTGTGTGTGTGTGTGTGTGTGTGTGTGTGTGTGTGTGCGTGTGCGTGTGCGTGTGTGTGTGTGTTAGGTTGTGCACAGGTGGTGAAAAACAACCATGCTGTTTTCGTGCTCAGACCCAGCCAGCAACACACATAGCTCTGTAAGGGACCACTCAAAAAAAAGATTATGATGGAACTTTAAGCACTTGAACCCTAGCGTATACATATTCTGAACATAATAGGTGAACATTTGACAAAAATAGCAGAAAGACAAGCATACATGTCGCAGTGTGACACATGGCTAGTTTCCACAGAGAGATTTGGTAGAGGGGAAACAAGACGAGGGACCCCATTTTGAACAGTCAACCGGTTAATTTTCCACCAATAACATCAACTAACCAACACCATGCATGTAACATCTAGAGCTAGCCTACTAATTATCAAACACCATATTAATAACACTACTAATTTGCAAACACAACGCGACTCTACTGGGTAGTCGCCAGGTGTGTTTATAAGTCACACTCCTCCACAACAAATCACTGCCTCCTGATACGGCAACTACTGCCTGAGAATACTGCAGAAAATTAAATCTGATGAAATAAGCATTAAAATGTGTCCAGCAAGATCCTGAATGCACAGGGGGACCGGCAAAGTGACATACTTCTGAGCTCAAGGACAGAGCAAATGGTTGCAGGTGTCAATTTGGATAATGGGTTGTGTTTGCATCGTCTGCATTTACTACCAAAATAGAGGTGTGGAGTGGTGGTTGCATAACATGGAAGGAATGACTAATGCAGTGTGAATTGATTCACTGACAGCAAGCACAAAAACATGAACATTGTGTAGGTGTCTGGAATCATGAATTAATCTGAAATGTTTCACTTGGTTTGTTTCATATTGCATAAAGAAATAAAATATTCTACCAGGTTGGAGTATAAATAAACAGCCCATGATTAAATTAAACCTGACTAAATTTAATATTACATTCTGGTCCCTCTCTAACCTCAGTAAAATGACAAGCTGCCTATTTCTCATGCACCGATTCTCTATGTTGTCATTATTATGGTCTGTACTGTAAGTGCTAAATTGGATGAAGAGTCCCAACTTTCATACTGTGTGTATACAGTATACTGTAGGCTTGTAACAGAGGATAGCCCCTTTTGGTGCAGGCAAGGCTTCAACCTAATTTGGTGTGCCTGCACCTACAGTATGCACAAACAATTGAGTTTGAAGTAATTTCCTAGCTCAGGATTATACCTGGAGGTGTAAATGCAACCTAGTTCAATACTGTTTATAATGCTTTGGAAATAGGGTTTGTAGGCTACTGCGAAATTCTCTATCTAGGGCATCATGACTGGTACCTGCAGATGAC
Source organism: Protomyctophum bolini (assembly GCF_963924005.1). Classification (NCBI taxonomy): domain Eukaryota; kingdom Metazoa; phylum Chordata; class Actinopteri; order Myctophiformes; family Myctophidae; genus Protomyctophum; species Protomyctophum bolini. The sequence goes on along the minus strand of NC_137877.1, from coordinate 27,311,739 downwards.
TGCCTTGGTGGTGTCATAATAGATTTGTGACATACAGTTAGTATGTCCCAATATGGTTGCAGTTATCTTTGTGTAATTCCGGACAAATGTTCTTTTCTTTTAGGGTTAAAAGGCTTACATTAACTATGTCACTGGAACAATATTCCTGTGATTGTTCCTACTGAAGATGATGCATGATACAAAAGGACCTTACATACAGTGCAAGGAAAATGAGTGAGATATATCACTCTACAATTCAATTTAAAGTGGCACTATGCAACTTTCTTTTGATGAATAGGTCTACAATCAAAATTTGCCCAGGCAGTATGTATGGTAGATTATGTTTTAAATTATACAATATAACTTAATACAATTGGGGTAGTTGAATTTTGTAGTTAGATCGTGTCAGAGGTCATGTCTCACCTAGACACAGGGACTGACACAAATGTTGACCTGATTAAGATTAAAAATGTCCCATGAACAAAATACACATGCTCTATTAACTCAATGGAAAAACATTAAAAAAATAAAGTAAAAAGTAAATTAATAGTGCAGCTTTAAGTTTACTTAATACTGACTTTAGCTATCATTAAACTTTCAATAATACCTGCAGTGAGCATGGTGAGTTAACTCTAGCTCCTACTAAGCTTGATTTAACCTGTCTAGGTGTCCCCTCTCACTGCATCTCATTGCTGGGGTAATGAGGTGAAGAGATTAGCAGGGTGGTTATGTAGCAGGAAGGCAGAAAAAATAGATATACTGCTAATCCCTACAGGTTGTTTATCTAAATGCTGTCTGTCTGTCTGTCTGTCTGTCTGTCTGTCTGTCTGTCTGTCTGTCTCTGTCCGTCCGTCCGTCCGCCCGCCCCACCGACTTCAAATTCAACACACGTTCCACACCCCCAGTGCAGTCCGTTGGACCCACCTGCCTGCCGGCGGATTACTTGTCTGGAGAGGCTCAATTGTACGCCCATTTCCTACACCAGAGAACTGGTGTGGCCAATCGGGACACGGTATGCAATATGGGCGGGCTTTGGTACAGTGACGTTCAATGCTTGAGACCTTTGACTGACAGTAGCTCTGACCAATTGCGTCAAAGAGAACATGTTTGAACCCGCCCCCTGGGAAACAAGATCCATACACAGCATCTCCAGACTCAAATACCACACGACAGTGTGATTTGAGTTACGCCACCATATATGGCCGTCAGTCCCTCGCGCCTCATGACACATCACGCCACCATATATGGCCGTCAGTCCCTCACGCCTCGTGACACGTCACACGTGCATATATGGAGCCGGCCAACTTCAAACTCTTAGATCTCCATGTATGAGGAGCTGACCTGTTTCCATATGTTGAACCATCCGCACCCATCCTTCCTATTCGATGTCTCCCTTTTGACTGATACCTGTCCATTCAAACTCTAGACGGGCCTGCCCCAAAGTTATTAGTGCAGCCACGCCCGGAAGCAGGCGGAAACTAGAGTTCTCAACAGGCCCAAGAATTATGGCCCTACCTGGGTCCTAATCTAACCCTGTAAACAGACACTGCCTCCGCTATTTATCTGACATTCAATACGTTGATCTGACCTCATCGAACCCTTTACACTCAAGACATGCTCCATATATGGCCAGATCTCATCAAACCCTGTACACTCAAGACACTGCTCCCGCTGCCACCCTTAGATTTCCATATATGGAGCTGACCTGTTCTGACATTCCATGTTGATTTGACCCCATCAAACCCTGTACACTCAAGACATGCTCCATATATGGCTAGTACTGAATTCATTCATATTGATCTGACCCCCCATGCCAAATCGCCATCACTCGCCCAGGCCCCAGCAGTTTGATGTCACCCAGGCGCATGCGTGCACACGACCTGTGTGTACTGTATATGTATTTTTTGTTTTGTTTTGCACATAAAAAACATCAGAAGTAGGCTAAATAAAAATGTGCTTGAAATAGTGCAGCATATATATTCAGTGGGGACCCAGTCTAGTCTGAAAGTTCTGTATCAGAGATTTAAATTCTAAGTGGGTTAGTTCAAGAATTTTAATTACCATCCTATTTATTCCATCAAAGTTGTACTGGTTTTGAGGTATAATGCCACTAGCTTTTTTGCAATTCAAGGGGCTTCATATAGGCTACTCTATACATTTTGCAATTCAAGGGGCTTCATATAGGCTACTCTATACATTATACACTGTACAACTCAGTTGGAAACCTCAGGTCCTTCCCAAATGGTTATCATCATACTATAATTCACTCAATGTCTGAATGAATGTCTGTCTGAAACAATGTCGTAGCTCCTCACTGCCTGCACCAATCGCTCCGACTTTCACACAGGCATTGACCATAATATTACGGAGGTCTTAACGAAGCCCTTTTTTCACTTTAACAAATTATTGATTATTAATAATAAATGTATTAAAATTACCCATCCACTTACTTAGGAAAATGCGAAAACTCACATCAAGTATTTTTCTCTCAGAAACCATCGGAGCTACAGTTACACTAGGAGGGGAGGTTCATAATAATTATTAAAATTAATCAGTCGGCCTCATGGTGGTGCTATAACAGCCCACTTTACGTTTCGCCTTATAACTCTTGAACCGTAGGTTGTAAAATCAAAATGTCACTTTCCCTGGATTCCTTGGGCCATGTCGCATTTCCCCATATAGGCCACGCCCATTTGCGTCAGGATAGATTTTCCGCCATTTTGACTTTTCTTCAAAACACACTTTTTGCTATTCCACCAACAGCTTCTGTGCAAATCTCACAAAAAACGGTACACATGATCTCTGGCCCTATCCGATTAAAACACCACAGGCAGAAATGTCATAGTCCGTATCGTTCGGCTGTAATCGGCGTCCAAAGTTAGTAGGAGGGGCCTGTTTTACAACAAATGACACAAATCACCAACGGAAGGTCCAATCCACTCCAAATTTCATTCACATGTCGAGGGTGGTTTAACCAACAGAGAGCAATTCCATTTTCATCCATAGGGGGCGCCACAAAAGCGGAATTTTAAAACGTTTATTGCAAAAACATGCTTTTTGGGGGATAAATCTGCTATGTTTGCGATAGCGGAGCCTATTCCCTCCCAATCAGTAATGTGATCTATTACATCGCATTACCCACCCTGTACATAATTTGGTGTTCATATATTCAGAACGGGTAAGGTCTACTACTTATAATTGATCCTGACTTACATGCTATTTTGAGACATGGTTGATAACCACGCACCATTAAAATTCATTAGCATGGTCACAAATGCTCCAATGGTGACTTTGTATAATTATGTTCTGTGAAAGGCAACTTCCTTTTGCATTGCATTACTTTTCATACACATTAACAATAATGTCCCTTTTAAAGACAACACAGAGTACGAGACGAAACTACACTGTATAGTGTAACACCTTAATTGTATGTCTTTCTCGAAGACCTGTACAGTATGTTTACAGTGGACAATAGGTTTTCTGCTATAGGCTTCTAGCTTAGAAATAATGCACCTCACCAGCCCACAATGTGTTTTAGCTATAGGGAACCTTTAAGTATGTTTTCTTTTTTTCACAAGTAGTTTAACAAGAAGGCGAGGAAGGTGTGTGTGTGTGTGTGTGTGTGTGTGTGTGTGTGTGTGTGTGTGTGTGTGTGTGTGTGTGTGTGTGTGTGTGTGTGTGTGTGTGTGTGTGTGTGTGTGTGTGTGTGTGTGTGTGTGTGTGTGTGTGTGCGCGCGCATGTGCGTGTGCGTGCGTGCGTGCGTGTCAGTGTGTGAGAGAGAGTGCGCATGCCCGCTAGTGTTATTGATCACTGCAGTGTGTGAGTGTGTGTGGGCCCTGCAGTGGTTCAGCCCACGCACAGCGCACTGTGTCCAACTCTCATTCACTTACCTACCCGTTACCATAGAGACCAGCCGAGAAGAATGCAGAACGCCTGCTGGCAGACAGACGGACAGCAGACCTGTGGTGAATCTTAATAATGAAAAGAAGATTCATGTACCGAGCGAGCCACTGCCATGGTATTACATAACTTTGCTCCTGGGCGAAAAGTTCACATCATCATGAAGCACTACTACTGAAAGGAATTGGGAGGAGAAATGGATGTTTTCTTCATTTCTTCAACATACATGTATTTGTATTGTAATAGGTTAATTAACGAGACAGATGTTTGTGAAGCACATAAGACCAAGTGGACTTTCACTTCAAGTAGCTTAATACTAAACAAATGTATACTATCAGACACAGGAAAGCACAAATGGTTCAAAAGAATATATGGATAGCCGTCTCGTATTCTTATATTGCTTGAATTGGGGCGAGCAGTCTCGTAGACGTAGTCCTCTGTACCATCAACTGATGATGTCTTTATGATCAGAGCAAATGCAACTAAAACCTAACAAATCAGCAGCCTTAGACCTTCACACTAACAATCTTCAAAATGTGTACTCCCAACATCTTTCTAGCACCTTGTTTCACTGTCTTTAACACACACACACACACACACACACACACACACACACACACACACACACTGTATTTCTGTCTCTCTCCCTTACTCTGTCAGTGTCTGTCTGCTTGCATTTATCTATTTCACTGCTCTACAAGTATAAAGAAATGTGTCCCTGTAATGCCTAATTTATGCGCCGTCATACGACAGTGCCACGTGGCAAAGAATAGCTGATCTACAAGCTCACAACGTCCTGTGGATGCAATTCATTGTAAGGTCGCAGATCGTCTATTTTCGGCGTGCAACACCGTCGTACAACGAAGCAAAAATGAGGCTTAGGGGGAAGGGAGAGGGAGGGAGCGATGGAGGGAAGGAGATGGAGACACGGTTCTATCAGAGACTGCAGCAAATTCCAACCAATCAAGTGAAGGAAACCTTGGGCCCACGTGTTCAATTCACAAAAACAGAAGGAAACCCCTGTCTATACACACATAAATGTAATGCACTGTAAAGGCCTTGTATGGTGAAAGCTACTCTTTTGTGACAAAATGTTATTTGTATATACTATTCAAATTGTTTAAGAGCTTAGCAGATAGTCCATCTCAAATTGCATATTCAATTTTAAAATATTAGAAACACAAATCCCACTGCATGAAAGAATTGTTGCATTTGCATACCTGTATATGGTAAGAATCTAACTATTGTTGACCTATATTTCGATTCTGTGACATCTTATCACAGAAAATGTATACATCGTCATCACTATATGACAGATTGAAAGGTAGCTTATAACTACTGATTAGCTTTTAATGTTTATGTATTTTACTTGACTGTTTACATTGTAGTGCATGGCCCCAATTTGGATTTTCCAGGGCAGTTTATGAGTTACCAAATATGTCTTCTATATATGCCAATACACGCTACATCACTGAATCCACTGTGACAAATGCCGAATTAAACTCTGTGACAAATTTGGCCAATAGCATTTGAACGTGAATATGACATGCCATATTAATGCCAATATATCTTACAGTTGCAGCCAGTGCATGTGTGCAGTTATCCTATTTGTTATGGTAATGGAGGCATTTCTATTGCATATAATCATGTCTTAGGTGTCTTTAAACGTCAATGGTGGGTGATGAGAGTGGTTAAGAGGCTGTCCAAGTTCATCACCACCTTCGCAATCTGTTACTGAACAAATATTATTGTGTACACAGGTCACACACACATGGCACACAGCAGGCACACATTTTCAAATACATACAGTATAGATGCATGCACACATACACTCTTGGGCTGAGTCAGATTACAAAAGTGTGACCAGTTGAAATGGATACAAAAAATATTAGTCAGTGAATGTATTTCTAAAGTTGTATTTATTTTTCTTAGTCATCATAAACAAGTACAGTAGTGCATTCACCATTCATTAACATGTAGATTGAATGAACGCTCAATGTGGTGGTGAATGCCAGAATGCATTCCCATTGTTCACTTCTGAACCTAACACAAAAAAGTTTCAAATGAGAACTGAACACTTAATACGTATCATTGTCTGTGGGTGACACATGAATGTTGTTCTGTCGTATTCACTGATGTTATCCAGTAATAGGAATTGTGACAACTGCAAAGCCTTAGGGGAACACTCTGGTATCCAGACGCAAACACTAGCATTATGACCATTACATTATATCACTGTGCAAGACAATAAGAGTTCTATATTCACTGTTTGATCACAGCTGTGCAAAAATACTGTAGCAGCATCGATAGTCCACTGTCCGAAGTAGCAGGCTCACGTCACAGCATGGCAATGGTCACATTATGAGGACCACAGACCCAATTACAACTACCAGGGTCGCCCTAAAAGCTTGGTGTCTGGGGTTGGAGGTCAATTCACTTCCAGTAAATAGAAACGGCAATTGATTTCCCTAATGACAGAACCTTTGCTGTCATCTATTCATTAATATAAGACACTTTCCATGCCAAGAGTTTTACAATACCATCAGTGTTTTAAGGAGAGTCATATTAATAATAATAATATAAATAATAATGCATTGACTGAATTTAAAGTGAATTGAACCCTGCAAGCTTGGTTCCACTGTACATTTACAGAATAGGGCAAATAACATTCAACCAACAAACTTTTGCTTTTGTTATGCTTTAACTACAACATACACAAACACCATTGAAACAGGCAGAGAAAAAAATATAAATAAAGAGCAAATATAAAAAGAACATCAGCTTTATATCTGGGTATTTACATGTAAACCTTATTTTCAGGCCGAGAGTATTTCATAGTTGGCACATCAGATAATATAATCTCTTGACGAAAACAAAAACAGAACTATACATTCCTATGCTATACAGTCCTGAATCTCTCCCTTCCCTTCCATTTTCTAAACAATACATTTCGGAGGCCATTGGCAGATTATACACATTACAATCTTCTTCAGTGTTCATTTTATGTTTTTAGTCTCAGGGACTGTGGGATATTGAAGGGGTATTCCATTCCCCTTCAATAGCTATATTTTATATACATCCATATACATTTTAACAGCTCACAATCTCTCATTGTAACACTGAATCAACAACCCACTTTGTAGAGAATGTTTTTTTGTTTTTGTTTTTATGCCAGTTGTTGTTTTTTTGCATCAGTGCATTATTCATTATTTCACTTGAAACCTAAAACAGTTTATCTGATGCCTGTTGCATCTGGCCATCAGAGACAATTTATGAGTTGGAATGGGTTAAAATGTGTAACTTTTATCCTTCTGTTTACAACGAAGTTGTTATAAGCGTCTATTATACTATTTTATATTAAGTTGGCTTTGGCCCCGTTAAGTATCATTTGGCCCTGCAGTGGTAATGTCCTACACTACACAGTATACAGCGTGTCCGGGAGGGACAAGGGGCTATAATCACCTTCACAGGTCAGCACCCTGGACAGCTCCGTGCCGTCTGTCCCAAAAAAGCATGCCTGTTGCTATTCTCGTTCCTAGAGAAAGTCGCTTCAACTTTAGCATCCACTTAGTTAAAGCCCAGAGTAGGCTAATCGTTAATTATCTTGACATGATTGTGTAAAGACTAAATGACTTCATTTGCATTTGATCGATTTGGAGATAGCTTAATTTATAGGTGTAGCTTACAAAACCATTCACGGTTGTCTCAATTTCAATCAAAGGATTAAAAATGGGGGAGATATTTCGTGTACTGTTGGCATGCAGTGAACGATGTCTCCTAAAACTGTAGTCTAAACACCATCTTGAAATAGGCCTAAAAGCCTGCATATTTTAGACGTATATTCTACCTATAATGGAAAAGGTCACCCTCAACATTCAAAATCACCACCAGGGATTTTGAGATATTCCTAGAAAAAAAAAAAACATTACGACTTTTCTTCCCCAATACACAATCAGCGGTCCAAATTTGACTCATTGACCTCGTGTTGGTTTTTGAGGTCCTGAAATACCTCGGTGAAAAAGTGCGGGTCTGAATTCAACAGCAGCATTTTGCTGCTCATCCTGCTGATGATGCTGAGCGACCTCTCCCAGAAAACGTCCCTGTTGGCCTCGATCATGAACGGCTTGAGCGGGTAGGAGATCTCGTTGCCCATGTAGGAGTAGGCGAGATAGAGGCAACTCAGAAAGGTGCCGTGCAGCTCGTTCGCACTGTCAATATCGTCCGTCACGGCGTCCTGGCACAGCAGATACACGAACACCAGGTTGGCCGGCGTGATAAACCCTTGGTCCTGCCAGCCCTGGATCAGGAGAGTGCGGTCGACGTTTCGAAACCACAGAATCACGTCCCCGCTCGTTAACTCCTTCACTTTGTTGCATCTCCGGCACATAAAGCTCCCCAGGCAGCGCAGCAGCTCCCCGGTGGAAGCCTGGATGACCACCCGCCTCGGGGAGAGGAGAGAGAGGCTGCTGGGTTGCTTCTGGACCGTGGAAATTTTACCGTTTTGGCCGAGTACCGCTTGGGTCGGTGCGGACTGAAGGTTTTGGGGCGGAACCGTGGGCACGGGTACGGGAATTGGCGCTTTGGGTTTCTTCTCTTCATTTTGATGCGATTTCTTCAGATTCTCGTTGTTGAGTTGAGCCACCTGGCTGACCTGGATGGTCGGCGGCGCGCCGTTTGGTAGGGGGTTCGGGTTGACTTTCTTTGCACTTTTCTTCTTAGCCGAATTGGGAACCAGTCTTTTCCACGTGAGCGTGGAGACAATCATCGAGTGCCGTTTGATCTTACCGTTTTCCTTCGAGGCTTCGAGGTCCATTATAGCCCCCTTCTTTGACATCGGGGAAATAGAGAGTACAGTCCCCATGTTTGCGACCGAGATCAACCGAACCACCGGGTAACAACGGCTGTTGCCTTGACGTGCGTTCTTCTAGTGTCGTGAGCGCGGCTCTGCAGCTGCAGGTGGAGGAGGCGGTGCGAGTCACGGCAACACATTCAACTCCATCGATCGCATTTATGTCCGTTTGGTCGTTTCTTCAACGGCTGAGAAATAAACAGAGCGTATTCTGTGATTTAAAGTCAATTCCAAGGGACGCGTTGTTCCCTGCAACCAAACTGCTCATTTCCCCGCAGTTGCGCCTCGTCTCGGCATGCGCACACAGCAGCAGCAGCACCCTCCAACTCCACACACATACACGCACATACACACACAGTCACACACACATACACACGAAAGTAAAGGAGATAATTCGATAAACGGCATCCTTCTCGGCTCCAGCGTTTCAGAAAAGCCAGCCATTGGCTCCCATCTGACTGACAACAAGCTGAGCCAATGAGAGGGACAATCAATTACTCACTCATTTGACTGGACGTATGCAGTTTTTAGTTAGGTTGGTTCAATGGTTGCCATTCTTAGATGCATGCAGGCAGGGCAGGGTGCATGAGAGCTGAGCTATTCCAGGTAACAGTCCACCTTGAACTTAAAGCATTATGGTCTTTAGTCTTTATATACACCGAGGTGGTTGGCGGACAGACATAACAAGCATAGGATTTTCCTATACTTAAAGGACCACTTCACCACTTTTCAACCTATCTTCATATAATAGGTCCTCACTAATAATCATGAAAAAATGGTGCAATTTTTTTCTACTCGTCTGTGTCTCATAGGAGGGCTGTGGGTAGTTCAGAAACCGTCTTCCAGTGACATCATCGATGGGGAATACAAGCTAATAGAAACGGCAGGCTTTCTAGTCCTGGAAATTTGCAATGCGAAAATGGAAGCCATCGTTCTCACAATAATGACAATCTAAATATTTTTGTAAAATAATCTTGTTTAAAAAAATATCTGCCTAATGATGATGTCACTGGAAGACGGTGAAATAGCTTGGCATTGGGCATGAGGTGCCAAATGGTGCTGCTGTCCAGACGTTTTATCCCCATTAGCAAAATTGAGCTTTACCACTTCACACTGGGCAACTATACAACATTAATAAAACTATAGACCTATGTGTAGCCTATTATAGAATCTAAATGACCAACGGGCATTCGCTATATCCAACCAAGGGCATGGCATATGAGCTATAATATAGCTCATATGATGCTATATATTCTGTGAGGTTATGGTGCAAGATTTTGTTTATGACATAGCCTTATTTATTCTTAAAGACAATGAAATTGCTTTTGATCAACACTATAAACAAGGACACAGACCACCCATCTATAAAAAATACTGCTTATACTTGTAAAGGAGGACTAGGCTACTGATGAAATGCTATATGATCTATTGTCTTATTGAATGGTATAATTTGTGAATGAATTTATATTTTTCACTAGAATCCAATAGTGTCGCTTATAGGCTACTTCTGGTTGCTTCCACCATGTTGATTTGACATTCAAAATCTGCTGTGTGGCTCGAGAAGAACTTGAACAACGTCCAAGATTACACATATACCCCTTTAGAAATCTGCCCCGGTGAACAAAAAAAAGTAGTCCTGCAGGGATTTCCCAACAGTATTGACAGCGAGTTGGCTGAGAACACAGCAGGTGAGTAAAAATGCTGAGCACAGGCCCACATTTGGATGAAGATGGCAAGAAGAAAAGATGTAAGTGACTATGACAGATTTCTTGTAATTGGGGCACAGATGGAAGAAGCTCCAGCCACAACGACTGCTCCCTGTTACCATAGGAACAGTGACTAAAGTGACATCTGCATTTCAATTTATGGGAAATAAATCAGTCAATAGACATATTTGTTGAAAGCTCAGATTTGATGATTGTGATGCTTATTCAAGTCCAATATGTAAGGAAAATTATACTTGTGTGAAGTGAGGGGCGCCAACTGTAGCTGCCACGTCACTTGATTAAAGCAAACATTAAAGGTCCAAGGCTTGGGCCGTGGCTCAGCAGTCCAGGTACCTTGGCTGGTAATCCAGTCTGACAGTGTGCCGTGGGTTCGACTCCCGATCCTTTACTGCATGTCACCCCCCATCTCTCTCCCCATTTTCCTGTCAGCCTACTTACTGTCTGTCCCTCAATAAAAAATATAAAATAAAGGCGAAAGCCACAAAAAAAACATAGATGGAGATGGAGCGCAAGCCCTTGACAAACCTTAAACGGGGCCTATCTGATATGCAGGAGCAGAGCAGCAAGAAAGTGGACTTCAATAGACTTTTTCGTGGGCTAACATCTTTCTTGAGGTGATAATGAATGGCCCTCCACAGGTCAGTTTCGGAGCAATTCACACAGAGTAACGACTGAGTAACGACAATGAATACTAATGAGCTTGCCAGCCACTGTAGTAATCAAACTGGATGTCATCACACAGTTTAAAGGTCAAGGTAATTTTCATCTAGAGATTCAGTCTGCTGGCTGACTCTTGCATTGAAGATGGGACCACCACGACCACTGCCAAAAAACAGGGTTATTAACATTAGAAACAGTAGAAATAGAAACAGTAGAAATATCTCTTTATATCTATCTATAATCTCTCTGACGTGTGGTTATTTCATTCGGTGACCATGCACATGCAGGCCGTGCCATGGGAGGGAATAATTATAGTATGACCTAAAATAAATCTTGAACACACCACTGACATCACGAGTGGAGGCCTATTGATTTTGGGCAGAGCATGAATAAGACAAACATTAAAAGAACAAATTGGCTGACACATGACGTCATGTCTGAAAGCCAGACATTGGAGGGGCTAGCACCCCTAAAAGATATACAGATACTCAGGTGTCAGTGCACTGCAAGATGGGATCAGAGTCAGACTGTCAGCTAGAACAACTACATGTGGCTCTTATAGTTGTGTTGCAGTCTATGGTTGCAGTACATGAACCCCTCAATATAAAGACCAAGGCACACAGGTGTTTGATTACTTTGTTTAATTTACCATTATTTCAAATTAATCCAGGTCTCTTTCTGCAAAGGTCTTACCTGTTGTCAGCAGGCAGATCTAGATGTTTATGCACAAGGCATACTGTATGTTTATGAATCAGAGACAGTCAGATCACTAATGGTATTATTAGAAAGATCCTAAAAGGCTGAAACAGGGTCTAAGTACTTCCCTATGGGCCACGACGGTTCTTTTATTTACATTACGATTGTGATTATTTCATTTGCACTCTTACTGTATATGTATACCCCAGTTGTGGGACTGTTTGCAGTAGTATCACCTCTCGACTGGATTATTGTAATTCCCTGTATCCTGACTCAATCCACTCTGTCCCGCCTACAGATGGTCCAAAATTCAGGTGCAAGACCTTTGACAGGAACCAGAATGCGCGAGCACATAACCCCGGTTCTGGCCCAACTGCACTGGTTACTTGTGAAACACAGAATAAAATTCTACTGTTCGTTTTTAAAGCCCAAAATGGCCTTGCACCTGAATATATTTGTGACCTGGTTTCTGCACCTCCAGCCTCCAGGGTACTCAGGTCAAGCTCCCAAATGCCCCTTGCTGTCCCCTCAACGAGCCAAAAAACCTTTTCAGTAATTGCCCCCAAACTCTGGAATAGTCTCCCACTACACGTTTAAAATCCTCCCTAAAAACTCACCTTTTCTCCATTGCCTTCAGCTCCTAGTTCTGTGAATGTTTTAAACCTATTTGTAATTAGTAGGCTATTGCATGTTCTCATATTAGTATTGCTAAACGTTTATTTTATTTTTGTATTTTATGATGGAACTTTTATATGGAAAGCACTTTGGGTCAACTTCTGTTGTTTTTGAATGTGCTATATAAATAAAGGTGACTTGACTTGACTAGTATGTCTGTGTAGGCAGCTAAGTTCTAATCCCAAGTGACCATGTATGCATGTCTCAGAAAACCATATGGCTGATCCAATTAACCTCTGAGGCTTCTCCGTAGTAGCAGTCACATATCAGTCAACTTGCACTCTCAGTCAGCTACAGTAGGCTACATGATGACGTTGGGTTGCACTTAATCTTCTCACTGGGCTTTGGAGTGGAAACATATAACAGTTTGTATTGTATTGAAATTGTTTTCAGGAAGGCCTATGCAGTTGGGATGATTGAATCGTCATTATAGAAAACCCCAGTACCCCACCACTCTAGCTGAGAGTGGGGCGGAGCAGTAGCAGGCTGCCTGTTGGTGGTGTGGGCGGGGCCAATAATCAGCACACCTGAGGGATATATATAGGCCTAACTAGGCAACATACAAACATTTTGTCCCTCACTGAGAGGTGCCTGCAGCACCACAGCTCCTTTGTGCCTGTACACTGATGCATTACTGTAAGTCTGCCTTTCCTATTTACCAGAATGCCTATGCCATCCATCATCATCCATGTTATGCCTTAACCCTCTGTGAACCAAAGAACCGAATACATTTGTTACCATCAAAACTGCCTGGTCTGTGGCCCCACATGCTCTAATAGGCATGCAGGTGTAGGAGTGCACATACCACACCTAGCCAGCCTCCTCTTACCAGTTACAATATATTTCAGTCATAGAAAAGGTCCCATTTTGACGTTATATCTTTTGGTGGCTGCACAAATCCAGTACTCTATGCATGAGTTAAAATGCAGCTCACAAAAAACGGAAGGGTGGTGAATGGTTCTTAATTTGGAAGTGGAACTGCAGAGGTGAGCAAAATGCCCCCCCCCCCCCCCCCCCCCCCCCCCTCGGGGACGAGCCACAAACACAGAGGGTGTCAGGCCGGCTATGCCTAATGTGGGAAGAAAATATATCATTGTATCTGTTTTTGTAGTTTAGTTTAATGTTGTAGTATTAAGAAGAACGTATTGGTTTTGTGTGTGTCACTCTCCACCGTTCCAGCGATTAGATGTACTGCAGGATTCTAACACAGGTGTAAATCAGTCAACAATCCAAATTCAAAAAGTCAATGTAACAATATCAATCTCAACATCCCCCTCTCTATCATCATCTCCGGCATCAATAATCAAAAGTCAAAAGCAACCGCACCATCATAATCACTGCCACATGCCATTCATCATCATTGTTGAGTTTTCTACTTAATCTTTCGGCGTTCCTCTTTAGGGCTCACCACAGCGAATCATCTGCCTCCATCTCACCCTGTCCTCCTCTTCTTTCACACAAAGTAACTTTATGTCCTCTTTCACTACATTTACAAATCTACTGCTTTGGTCTCAGCAGCTGTGCTCATCCTGTGTTTTGATCATGTTCATGTTTGATCTAACAAACCATGAATCAGATGTTAATCAATGCAAACACTTTCATTATGAATCAAACAAAATGGAACAGGCGTGACATGACAGTGGAATAATCAGTGTTTTGTTTTGTTTCTCTTTGCTCTCGTATTGATGAATGCCCTTTGTTGCTCCACCAGTTCTTGAACCAACTTGGTATACAACATGCATATTTTAATACATTGCACCAGTGAATTGGTAGAACAAGCCATATTTTCATGTAAAAACAAATTGCACTAGCAACCAACAGTGGATAACTTATTACAACTCATATTTTTCAACACTTTTGAATAATCTTGAAAGTGTGAAAAGCAGGTGGTACCTGTCCAGTAGTGTCCACAACTACAGTAGCCTGGCTAACAAGCCAGACTAATATCACACTGTTTTTGCCAACGGCTGATTCGTGTCTGGCTTATTAGCCAGGCTACAACTACAGAGTCTAGATGTTCCAATCCACCTTGCCTCTGGCTTGGCCGAGCATAGCACTCCTCCCTATTCAATATCCAGGTTCCTTACCACTGCAATTAATGTCTCTTTATTATGATATTGCTTACATAATACAATTAAAATGAAAATGCCAGTAAATCTGGTTTCGTTTCATACAATAATACACTGCATTATTGTCTTATATTGTCTATATAACATATATAGTGGCAGTGCAATTGTTTTGTGATTTTTGAGGGGCGCTAGCCCCTCCTATATTCAGCTATATATGTTCTTCATCCTACACAAACATAAAATTCCCATTGACAATGAATGACATAGTGTCTGAGCTAATCGGCTTAGTGTCTATTTTTGTCCTACACTAAATCCCATTGACAATGCATGGATCATTTTAGTGTCTGAGCAAATAGGCATGGGCAGTATTTTTTTCTTATCCCTAAACTACTTTACCTTTTTTGTACTATTTTGAAACACATTTTTGAATAGTTCAAATAGCCAATTTACAAGCTCACATTGTGTCGATGTAGATCAGTTAGTTAAACTATTTTATGTTTTTCAAAAAAGTAGTTTATAGGGATAAGGGGTTTAGCATGGATGGAAATAGAGCCTCATTTACGTCATGATGGTGTACGATGATAAGAGCACCCCTCACTTCACACAGGTGTGAGTTTTATTTTCTGTTAAGAAAAAACCCTTCTTTTGCTCTCTTGCACTTCTTATGTGCTTAGAAAATGTGGATTACATTAGTGGAGTTGACATAATATACATCTCATAGTGGACATAGAATGGACAGGCAGATGCACTCACACATACACCACAATAGATTTTTAGATTTCTAGATAGAAAGATTCTTTCACAAATAATTAGGGTTTAAGTGGTTAATTCAAAAAGCATTTTTGTTAGTCTACATCACTCCCAATCGTCTGCCGTTGTCTGCAATCCCACCTCTTCAGACTCCATCTTAGCCCGTACGTACAGCACTTGCCCTAGCCTCGACTACCTTACATGCAAAGGCTCAATTTATGTAATTTAGATAGCATTTTATGTGGACATAGAACTCTATAGTGTATACACATTATTCCACTGTTAGGGAAGTACTGCTTTGGGGTGGATAACACACTGGAAATGGGAGCAGTGAAGATCCTCCTCGTCTATGAGAAACTTATGAAAACTTAAGCAAAAAGTGGTTCATCTTACCCCGTTCTCCCTACAGGGTGGATTTCCAAGGAGTAGAGTACCAAGGAGAGATGATGCGTTCTTTGATCTGTACTAGCCTATAGGTGTCTGGTTCTGATACTGGGAGGAGAAAAAGAAAATTATTGAATAAATAAATAAGGAAAGATCTCTGTGATGTGAGAGAGGGGAGCCAAATCAGCAAACACACACTGGCTACAGCCCATCCTCCCTTAAGCCAATTTCAACATAGGATTGAATTGCAATGAATAATGTAGATATGTGTATACATGTGTATCATGGACATAACGTTGTAGATACGAAGAGGGGCAAACAGAGATGGAGGCTGTTTTGTTTTCCCAGCTGCTCATTTAACACTATTGTATTAACATGTGATGGGAACATGTGATGTGTAAATTCACCAGCCAGCCAGAACATCCAGTGCTGTCTGCACAACACAGTTCTATAAATGTTGTAATAATTAATGGAATTAATAGAATAGAATTAATAGAATACTATTAATTTCCTATTGGACACAATAGTATTTAAACCCTTTGCAAATCATACTATCCTGAACATGTTTCATATAAAAAGCCAGGGTTTAAATATTATTTTGAATATAAATAACTTAATAGTTCCAGGTGAACGAACACACACACACACACACACACACACACACACACACACACACACACACACACACACACACACACACACACACACACACACACACACACACACACACACACACACACTTTTTTTGACAAAAGATTTCGGCGATTTCTTTATCATTTACATTAGTCCTACTAGGCCCCAGACCCCCTACTGAACTATGTGCCATTCTAAGACTGCCCCCCAGTGGAATTATCATGCCACTGATGTTACAACTGATTTAAAGATTTCATGCCCACATGTATTTGATGACAGTGGGGGTGAGAAATGGGGATGCAGAGCACAGGAAAAGAACATACTTAAATGCTACAGACTATCAAGGCCCCAATAGGGTTCTCTTGATAGTATACTTTATAGTTTATCATGTATGAATTGCAGCATAGTCAAGTCTGAGGTACTGATCCAATTTCTTTTCTTTTACATTTTTCATGACAAAAAAGTTTGGAATGAATGACTGTTAACATGTGACATTGTAGCCATGGTGTCTCAGCTTTTGCATCGTTGACCTCTGACCTTGGCTGTCGATCTCTATAGATTAGGAGATAATATCATAAAACATTACAGCCCATACCACACACACACACACACACACACACACACACACACACACACACACACACACACACGCGCACACACACATCTCGTATCGTATATCAGGCCGGATCTCATTTGTGAACTGCTGACTGCACTGTATAGAGCAGAATATGCTGGAATAGGAGTGGGGTTTTTGTGGGTTCTGGCTCATGTTGGAGTAGACTCAAGGCCAGGGCAACAAGGCCACTGATTCATGTGGCAGCCAAAGAGGCCCCCGAGTAGGGAGGAGGTGGATGTGAGCATGTAGCCTTCTTGGGGATCTCAGAATTCAGCAGTAAAATAAAGGAGGAGATAGCCAAGGTGGCAGAGTGAATGGGAGAATGAATAGTTTTTATGAATAGTGCCAATTTGGGGGGACCATATATATTTGGGAACCATTGGTGTAAGCCAAGGTCTCAGTATAATAAAATATGTAATACCAAATACAAACAGTGGGAGGCAGCAATACGCCGACAGGCGTCTAGACTGCCGGAAAGATGCCGGTTATAAAACGCAGAGAAGAAGAAGAACATTTCAAATCTGCGACTGTGCGACAGTGCGACACTAGAACAGAAGAAGTTAGAACATCATGGAAGAAGTTCTGTGTAATAAAGATGGTAAGTATAGATGGAAAATGTGTCTAGTTTTCTTTAATAGCTTTGAATTGGGCAAAGAAAGCCATGATATTTTCAAAACGTCCATTGTTGTGACTGTATTCGAAAACGCTGCCTACGCTTTTTCAAAGTGTAAGCACTAGATATTGAGGTTCCAAACGGAGCTGTCAAAATAGAAGGTCTACAGGCTCACAAATGCAGTTGGCCTGTGTGGTCTGGATCATCTTCTAATTTCAGAACGGAACAATTGATGTGAGTGTGACGAACCTTCCAAAAATATCGCCTATATAACGTCATAGCCTAAGATTTTTTGTCACTGTTGCGCACACACACACACACACACACACACACACACACGTATTAACTGATGATTTGGGGTGCTCAGTACAGTAGACTGAGTAGAGGGACCCCCACGGCCACACAGTAACTCTGTCATTTCTCGACCGTTCAGAATCGATAAAATGCATCTACGTAAGTCTAAAGTTTAAGCTATAGGAACGTCAGGGTTGTATGAGGCAGTGGTTGAAGTTTTTTGAAACATTGGCAATTGACAGGTTCTGTTTTCTGTGACAACCAATCGATTTCTGTGATTAATAATTACCCTGCTGTGTACGGTATGGTTGTTACCACTACAATATAACATTGGACCCTTGTCAATGATTCCGTACAGGACGAGTATGCATGTTGAAAACTGGCACGAAGGATGGACCCAACAAAGGAAAGAGCTTCTACGTCTGCGTCTCGGGTTGTGGTTTCACACAAAACGCAAGGTATAGCTTTTATTATTCCTCCATGGCTTATAGGCGTAGTAGTCCTGTTCGGACCCTGTTTAAAACCCATTTTGGGGGCGGGAACCCCTTTTGGTGTTTTTAAACATTATGTTATCATTTAGCTATTGAAAAATAGCAGATCTACAAGCTCGTAGCGCGGCACTCGGTTGTGCGCTACGAGCTTGTAGGTATGCAATTTTTTGAAAATCGTGAAAATGTGGCCACAAGGCACAAATCTTTGAATATATATATTCTTTCAGAGCGAAACATAAGGTTTTTCACATAACTGTCAGGATTTGTAGATTCGTCCTCAGTTCTAAATGGGTTAACTTTTTTGAATTTGGGATACCGCCTTCCCGAAGACAAAAAGGGTAAACCGGGTCCAGAAAGGGGCTAGGGCTAGGCTATACCCACATCATATTCATAGACGTGTTAATGTTTCGGACTTGAATGATGTCTAAAGGAAGTTGTATTAATGTTTTAACCTTTCATGTGTCCCCCCCCTTCCTGTAGTGTGAAACCATCCCACTGCATAAATCATGAAGACTCCATGGTGGAACTTCAAGCGATCACACATGATATTCGTGAACAGAATCACAGGTGTGTGTGTGTGTGTGTGTGTGTGTGTGTGTGTGTGTGTGTACGTCTGCGCATGTGTGTCTGCATTGTTCTTATTACTAGAGCATGGATCAGAAAACAGAAGAGACAAGGACATGGAACTGACCAGCCGACGTCACCATTCTCGAAATTAGAATTCAAGATCAATTTGATATGAGTTTTAGTCTGTGTGTAACACTGAATCTGTCTTTACAGGTTATACTACCGTTGTGTTGTGGGGAAGGCCGCAGGACAGAAGTGGTGTGGAGTTGTGCCCTGGACTCCAGTAAGCCACTTCTTGACTTTGCATTTATATAGAACACATTTATGGATTTGTTCATCCCTCTGTAAATTCAAAGGGTCTCAGAAGTCAGTTCAACTTAATTCTATTAAGCCGTGTTTTTGAACATGTACAGCTGTGATTTTGGCTGAAGCGGTTCAGTATCAGAACCAGAAGTAGAGTGAGCTGCTCATACAGTTCTTCATGGCTTAGATTAAGTAATGTCCTTGTCATGAGTTGACACAAATTAGTAATGTGACTGAAATCTGCACCTCACACATGCCTTTTTAATATTGGCCTAATCGTTTCTCCTCCAATGATTCCTTAGTTTTAGTGTTGTCTTGATCACATCCTTGAACCAACATTGACTATTTTAAAAATTGTCATTTATAAGCTAAAGACCTATATGTTGTCTTTGTTCCGTTCTTCTGGTAACATCCTTTGAATAATCTGTACCAACATTTCCAAAATGTCTGCTGTTTTCCCTCCTTGCAGCCAGAGAAGGAGAACCAAAACCCATTATCATCCGACAGACCACTCCAGCCCTCTTTCCTGCCACCAGTTCGAAACCCTTTCAAGGCTCCGGACAAGACACACCAGCAGGACTCTGAATGGAAGAAGATGACGGCACCTGGAGAGACTGAGAAAAAGGCAAGAGACCAAACGAGTGAGAGGGACCGACTGACGGCAAGCCAGGAAAACGGCAGTAAAGAGAGCAATGGAAAAGAAGATGCACACAGCGGAAGTGTTGAAGACGAGGACAGCGGGAGGTCAAACTCGTCAGATTCATATCGAGGTAAACATCTTCCACCGGGAATGAAGGTAAAGAAGAGAGTTTCAAATGAGGAGAGGAGCATCTCCAAATCGGACGGTGAGAAAAACGTAGTTGCTGAAGTGAAAGAGAAAAGTAGAGATGGCCATAGAGAGAGAAGCCAAGAAGTGAAGAACTATAGTACCTCTAGTGTCAACGCCCCACACACTGACGGAGCATGCACAATCCCACCGAGTCCTGACGGGGCCTCCACCCAACAACCAACCGGTGCTATCAGAACCACCGAAACTCGGGAAGAAACCAGTCGCAAGACTAAGGAGAGTGCTTCCAACTCCTCTCCTGTTGGCAGCACTCGGGCAGACCCTAAAGAAGAGGGCACCTGCACCTCCCTGTCTTCTGGCAAACTCACAAAACCGCATGCCACTCACTCCAAAGAACAACAAGATGAATCCAGATCTGACAATGCAAGCACTCCCGTTGTTGATGATGACGATGATGTACTGTTGGTGTCAGTGAAGCCCGCCACCTGGAGGACTCCTCCGGTGACTTCTGTGCAGAAGACCCTGACCGCCTTCTCAGGGTTCCGGCAGTCTTCCCAGGTCAGAGATCAACGGGAAGATCCCAGAGAGCTACACAGTCTGCTCTCTGCCCAGCTCAAACAGAAAAAAGTGAGGGATAAATGTTTTTCGTGTTTGTGTGTGTGTGTGTTCACTTCAGTGGAAATCTAGTGTACCGGTACATATGAGGTTTTACACCCGACGGCAACAATATGTAAACTATTCCTTTTTCTCTGTGTTCCCTGTCTCTTTTCCCTCCAACAGGCCACTCTGTCTGTAGTGAATGTGTCTGCTTTGCCGGATAAGGGGGAGAGGCTGAAGAATCAGGTCAAAGATCTGGAGGATACGCTGGAGTCTCTGAGCATCACCGCTGTCTCTCAACCTGGTAACACCTTCCAGCTGTACACTCGGATGTGGCATACCAGTGGTGCTCAAAGTGGCATCCCTGGGGGGTTTCCAGGCAGGGTGCCCCCAGGCTTCCAGGCATTCAGCTAAATTAGGGAAAGATTTTATGTTTTGGCCATTTGAAAATGTTTGAAACATTTGGGGGGGGGGGGGGTTGGGTTCCTTGACGTGAAATTGTTTGCGAACCATTACCACCTGGAGTTATATCAACACCCTGTCCCTCCTTCATATATAATATAATTATTAATTAAACTGCACTCAAAACTATAGTTTTGATGCAGTTACTGTAGCTGTTACTGCTACCAGTATGATATTTCTCACAGGAATCTCACCCTTTCCAGAGACCTCGAGCGGAGATGGTGGTCATCATGCCAAGCCAGCGGCCGCTCCCTGCCAGAGTAACCCGTTCAGTCGACAGGGGGGAACCGTGCTCCTGCCGTGCCCGCCAGCCCCAGGCCCTCTCCACCTGGAGGCCTCGGGCGGCTCCAGCCACTATGGTAAAATGACACATCCATTTGTCCTGCTTTCTGGTTTGACTTCCATGATGATTCTAGAGTCACACAAGAATATTGTCATGTACAGTATGCACACTGTAGTTTGCCACTGGATTCTATTAATTTCAATACAGCATGACTTTCAGTACTCAAAACACCCATTGTTAATGTGTTTTTATTACCTTTTAAAAAAAAAACACAGATGTGTTCAAATGTATTTCTGAACAAAATTCAAACATTGATTACTTGACGTTGAGCCGAGATTGACTCAATTATTCAGGCAAGACAAGTAATTCAAGACATCATATGCAGTGGCGTATCTACAATAAGGCCTGTCCAGATCCATTTCTGGCCTGGCCAAAATCCATACACTGAGGACAAAAACAAGACCTGAGAACTATTAGTGGACAGCTGATTGGCCGCTGCGTGTATAGAGCCTCAATCACCCTCAATCACCCATTTGAATGCAAATGCCTTTCAGCCTTTGTGTCTTACTGTCTGGCAGGTATATATCTCTTTGAAAACCTTTAGTGCTACCGATTGTGCGCGGGGGGGGGGGGGGCGACAATTGACCCATCTTGCCTGACCAAAATGTAATTCCTGGAAACGCCACTGATTGTATTACGAAGTAGAAATATCAGTCAAAGTGAGTGAACAATTAATACACAGGGTGATGCTGCTGTAAATCATCAGATGCCTTTTTAACCCATTTTGACCTGAGATCAGATTCTAAAAATGTCTTCTAAATCTGACAGTTTCTGAAAAAGCTATGTCGTTCTTCGATAAAAAAAAAAAAGCAGACCTACAAGTAGCGCTCGGTGGCACGCTATGAGCTTGTAGATCTGCTAATTTTCAATAGCTAAAGCATCACATAATGCTAACACTAATAGTGGTTCGCCGCCCAAAATGGGTTAAATTTGAAACTCACCTGCCAAAATGTTTTTTCTTGCGGCGTTCCAGCACACTCCCAGGAAGCAGCATTCTACGGAGGAAGGATGACCGATAACCGCCTGCTGGCTGTGAAGAACGCCACCTCGGAGGCCATCGACCACCTCCACAAATCCATGGAGTCCTGCCCTGGTCCTGACGATGAGGTCCCAGACCCCAAGGGAATCAAGGTCGGGATGTCATTTTGTTGGATGGGAATCCCTCCCACTTATTTAGAAGATGAGTTGTTTCCCAAACATAGGGTTAATTATTGTGAGTGACCCATTTTGGGGTGTGGGAATGCGGACCCTATTGTTATGAATCGGCTATTTTTAAAACCTTGAACTCTTGAGTTCGATGGTTTGTTAAGAATACATTCATTCACTTGGTAACTGTTTTGTTTTCCTTTTATTCCTTGTTTTAAAATGTACTGTATAGCAGTGTTGATTTCGTCGACTAATACTAAGACGAAAAATGTTCGACTAAGTCTGTTCACTGAGGAAAACTAAATAAAAACTAAGCTATGATGACTAAGACTAAATATACTGACAATTTCGTCAACAAATAAAAACTAGACTAAAATGTTAGGAAGGGACTAGTGGACAAGAGATCCACTAGTCATTTTACAATTAGTTGCATGCCGAAAATAGTCGATCTACAAGCTCACAACGCGTCGCGACGTGTTGTGGGCTTTGTAGATCGGCTATTTTCAGCAAGTGGAGAGAAAAAAACAGTCATTACGACGGCATAAAGGCCCACCAAAATACATTTTGTTCGACTAAATGTAACACTAAAACATTCCATGTGACTAAAATGTGACTAAATGAAAACTATTCAGACAAGAGCCGAAAACTGAAATCTAAATTTGCTGCCAAAAACAACACTGCTGTATAATGATGTATCCTGATACTCATTGATTGATTGATTGAACTACACTGTTGGAGAGCTGCTGACATTCTCTTGTGATTGAATGGCGCGTGACTCTGTGTTGTGATTGGTTGACCAGGTGACTCTCTTGGCCCACCAGAGGAAAGCTTTAGCCTGGTTGCTATGGAGAGAGAACCAAAATCCCTGTGGAGGAATTCTGGGTGAGCTAAAATAAATTTGCTCCATTTTTAGTCGATGAGCCTTCCCTCCTCCTGCCTGTGTTAAAACCTCCCTGTTAACCTCCTCGCTGCCCTGGCTGTGAATCAGTGGATGGAAATAGTATTTTAGGTGGACTCAGGAGTGAATTTCTCATTTGCCTTTTTAATGGAGAAAAATAAATAAACTGGGGACATTAATGCAACAAAGATGAACTAGATTCAAACCGGTGTTGCCACCACTTGGATTTGTATCCTAACCGGCTGGTTTATGAATATACTCCCTGACCTGCTGGTTTATGAATATACTCCCTGACTTGTTTGTCTTTGGAAATCTCAGTTGTGGCATTAGTGAATCATGTTCATGCTGAAAACCACTAGGGGGCATAGTATGACCACTATAATTGCACTGTGCTATAATTGCACTATAACTGACCTGCCTTTTAGCTGATGACATGGGTCTAGGGAAGACCCTGACCGTCATCGCTCTCATCCTGGCCCAGAAGAAGAAAACCAAAGAGGAGGATCACAAAGACAACGGCGAACAGCTGGACAGCTGGATATCTAAGAACGGTAGACATTTATACCGCACGCACGCACACAGTAGATACAATATATGACATGATATAATGGAACTTTTTGGTTGTTTTTATAAAATGGTTTAAAACACAATTCCTAGACTCCGGCCTGGTGGTCTCCAAGGGCACCCTCATCATCTGTCCTGCCTCCCTGATTCACCACTGGAAGAACGAGATTGACAGACACGTCAAGACAGGAAAGCTGAGTGTGTATTTGTACCACGGGGCCAACCGGCAGAGGAACGCCAGAGTGTGAGCGCACACACACACACACACACACACACACACACACACACACAGGCTTGTCACAATTATTACAAAATCGTCAATTATTTGTCCATACATTTTCAAACATTTTTCAATGTACGTCACATTGTAGATCAACTCTTTCTGCTGTTTTGTACTTTTGGGGATTTTTACTTATTTAATGTGTCGGTAATTTCTTTGTGTATTTAAGTTATTTGTCACGTCGTTAATCGCAATTATTTGTGTGACAATTAATCGTCAATTTAATCGCCTCTTTGGGAGCTTGTAGATGGACTGTTCCCCCCTTTTAAATAATTCAGTTCTATAGACTATAAACTATTGACTAGTGGCCTTACTGAATGACAGTGTTCCTCCTCAGGCTGGCTAACCATGACGTGGTGGTGACCACATACAGTCTGGTGTCCAAGGAGATCCCTGTGCAGAAGGGGGACGCCGAGAGACCCAGCATGGACTCAGACAGTGTGGTACGCAGGAAGGACATGATGCAACACCATCCAACTCGGAACACATTAACTGAACCCTAAGGGCCGATTCATACTCCTATTTTACCGGCTGTAGTGCCGAAATGATTTCCTAAACCTAACCTTAACCCATGTCTAAACTAAGTATGCACCCCCACATTGTAGGCTCTACAGAGCCGAACCGACTTTTATTCTGCTCTAAAATAGGAGTATGAATCGCGCCTAACAATGCATCATTATTGTGTTTGATTTCTCGTAGCCTTCAAACGCGGCTCCTCTGCTGCGCGTGGCCTGGGCCCGTGTGGTTCTGGATGAAGCGCACAACATCAAAAACCCAAAGGTTCAACAGTCGCAGGCCGCGTGCAGGCTCCGAGCACAGGCTCGCTGGGCCGTCACTGGAACCCCCATTCAGAACAATCTGCTGGACATGTACTCCCTGCTCAAGTAAGAATTAAACAAAGCATGTCTGTCATTTGGATGAAACCAGTTAACCCATTTAGACCTGAGGCTGATTTTTAAAACCGGCTTCTAAAAACACAGGCTTCTAAACAGTTTACTGAAAACCCTATGTTTCTGTCAGTGGTTCTCAAACATTTTCAGGTACAGGACCCCCAAAAAAATATGTAATTGGCTGCCGACCCCCCCCCAGAAGCAAAGATTTGAGTTAAAAATGTTCGGTCTGAAAGAATTATATTCAAAGGTTTGCACCACATTTTCACAATTTTTCAAAGATATCAGATCTACAAGCTTGTAGATCTGCTATTTTTCAATAGCTAAAGTTTAACATAATGCTTAAAACACCAAAAGGGATTCCCGCCCAGAATCGGTTAAGAAAGCATGTCTGTCATTTGGATGAAACCAGTTAAGATCATTTGTGATGTGAATACAAATATTAAATGCCTGAGTGTCATTGAAATGTTTTCCAACGTCATGCCCCTCTCTCATATTCCCTGTCTCTCTCTCTCTCTGCCAGGTTCCTGCGTTGTGCTCCTTTTGACGAGTACAAGCTGTGGAAGGCTCAGGTAGACAACGGCTCTAAGAGAGGAGGAGAGAGACTCAACCTCCTGACCAAGAGTCTCCTGCTCAGACGCACCAAAGACCAACGGGACTCCACGGGAAAACCCCTGGTACACCCTGCGACTGATGACAATTCTACAGATGCCTTCTAAATCATGACAGTTTTCTGAAAAACACAATGTTTCTATGTCAGTCGTTCTCAAACATTTTCATGTCGAGGACCCCCAAGATTATATGTAATTGGCACCCATCTGAAAATATGTAGTTCCAGGGACCCCCTAGAAGTTAAGATTTGAGTTAAAAACGTTCACTCTGAAAGAATATATATTCAAAGATTTGTGCCACATTTTCACGATTTTTCTAAAATAGCAGATCTACAAGTTTGTAGATCTACTATTTTTCAATAGCTAAAGTAGAACAGAATGCTTAAAACACCAAAAGGGGTTCCCGTCCAAAATGGGTTAATGGAACCTACGTTGGTGCTGACTGAAGGTACTGTATGTTCTGCAGGTATACCTTCCCGACCGGACCTGT
This sequence comes from Protomyctophum bolini, assembly GCF_963924005.1. NCBI lineage: Eukaryota > Metazoa > Chordata > Actinopteri > Myctophiformes > Myctophidae > Protomyctophum > Protomyctophum bolini. The sequence continues at coordinate 27,285,464 of NC_137877.1, read as the reverse complement.
GAGGTCCACCGTGTCAAGCTGTCAGAGGACGAGATGGCTGTTTACGATGTGGTGTTCGCTCAGTCAAGGTGCGACACAATTCCTTGTAAAAAGAAAAGGAAAAAAAATCACAATCATGAATTGTAGTTTTAGAAATTAATAGAACTTGTATGCCGTCCTTGTGCGTTTGAGGCATTCTGGACAGCTGCAAATTGGTTAAAAATCCCTGTTCTTGTCCAGGTCTACTCTACAAAACTACCTCAAGAGACACGAGGGAAATGATGTGAATACAGCAAATACTTCCACTTCTAATCCCTTCGACAAAGGTGAGATATCAGACGGTTGATCCATGCGGTTGAGCACAGACACCGATCCGGACTCTCCAATGGATGAAGCTCCAAACGGAGGAATCCACGCGTGCAATGCTTAATTGAACTAATCAATTTAATCAGCTTTCTAAAATGGCTAAAGTAGAACATACAGTATGGCTTAAGTGCGAATTTGTTGATAAAACATGCTTCTCAAGTATTTGTTTAATCCTAATGTTTTTTAGGAATAATTGGTAAGAAGATAATCGATAGTTACCGCTACTACTGGAATATACAGTATAAATGGCACTAATTACAAGTAAAAAATAGTATTTTTGTACACATGTGTCCATCTCAGTGGCCCAGGAGTTTGGTCTCTCCCAGTCAGAGGCTGCAGTGAAGCCATCATCGTCCCAGCAGGCTGCCAGCACCGGTGTTCACATCCTGTCTCTGCTGCTGCGCCTGCGACAGTGCTGCTGTCACCTCTCACTGCTTAAGAAGGTACAGTACAATGCACATTTATATCAGACGGACTGATATTGGCCATTATTTGACTCTTGACGTCATTGGCAATTATGCAGCCGATGTGTTCAGATCTTTAAACACTTTCACCCCTGACTGATTTTACACTTGCTGAAAATAGCCGATTTACAAGCTCACAACGCGTCGCGACGTGTTGTGAGCTTGTAAATCAGCTATTTTCAGCATTCAAACCAAGTGTAAAATGACTTATACACTGGATCTTTTGTCCAGTATCCACTAGTCCCTTCCTAACATTTTAGTCTAGTTTTTATTTGTTGACACAATTGTCAATATATTTAATCTTAGTTTTAGTCATCGTAGCTTAGTTTTCATTTAGGTAGTCGACGAACCTTTTTTTTCCGTCTTAGGCCCCTTTTCCACTATGGGGTGGAACAAGAACCAGAACTTTCCAGGACCCAGAACTTCCAAGAACCATGTGTAGTTCCATAACCAAGTTCTGCTTCCGTTTCCATATAACCAGAACCCAGAACTATCTATAGGCCCTCCTCTGCTGAGTAGGGTCAGTGCATGCAATGCAGAGATATTCATGTTTAAGTAGTTATTATTAAATTATGGGTCTTTAATTTCTGGTCAGCAGTAGTGGAAAGTAACTACATTTATTTAGTAAAAAAAAAGCTAGTAGTCTAGTTTCCTTCATAGTTGTACTTTTACTCCACTACAATAATTCTAAACCTTTAGTTACTATTGACTACGTCAGCCCTATTAGTCCAGTAATAATGTAATTTGACCTCAATATAATTGCAAAAAAAATAAACTCAGCTGATTTTGCAGCTTCAATATATCCTGAATAACAGAACAAAAGTTGACTGGACTTGTCTGAGGGGAAAGTGTTGAAAATGGCCTGTACAGTATGGCCACCATTGACATCCTATTATAAGGCAATATTTTCTAAATTTCCTTACGCTTTAAGTACATAACTACATATCAAACTAGGGGGTTTTCATGATGCTGAAGCCATTCCAAGCATTGGTTTTGCACAAAAACCCTCATTGGGCTAGATTTTGCAACTTGCTCACATTTGAGCAAGTTGCTATGGCAAAATCTAGCCCAATGAGTGTTGATGCAAAATCAGCTGAGTTTGTTTTTTTTGCAATTGGATTGAGGTTGACCCTGTATTTTCCATAGATTTCCTGTACTATATATACATTTTGGCCATTTGAAAATGGCCAATCTACAAGCTCACAATACTTCGTCATAGGGGAGCTTGTAGATCAGCTAATTTCACCCCTTACGTCATTATCATGCGACAATCAGAATAACAACAGACCAGAAGAGAGATGTACATATGGAAGAGACTTTTAAAACTTAAAAAAAAAAAACATTCGTCAAATATTGACACCCACAGTGTTTCTGGCATAATGGAAGACACCGTCACGCAAATATGCTTTTTATTAACGTTTTACGCTTTTGTTAATGCAGCCCGTACTGTTAAACGTCAGTGGAGACGGGCAGAATATGAACGGAATATGATGAACTTAAGAAAGAGAAGAAATTAAATGATAAATGAACTTGATGAAACGGCAAGACAGCAGATGAAATGCATACGTCGACTTGCTGAAACAACACACAGGAGGGATCGTGTACATCGACAAATGGTAAGAGGATCATGGTTAAACCCTACGTTAATGACAATTGAAATAGGCCTACTGTACGGGTTACAGCATAAGTGGGGACATTTGTGCACCTCGATGTAGAATTGTCTCTTTTGCCCAAAATGTAAAAAGATAGCCTATATAACAAAACAGTAATGGAAAGTTCCGAACAGACCCTTCCAACTCCTTCTGAATATTTTCTTCGCCCCACACACAAATAAGAGCCTGCACGTCCTCATCTGTCCAATGTGATGTGTCCGAGTCCGTTGTATCGTCCGGCTCGTTGGATGCCATTTTAGGACGGTTGAAACTTGTTATACTATTGTTGTGTTGTTGTTGTTGTCACAGTAGGTTTTTTAAAATGGCGCTGTGCGTTTCTCCTCCGGTCTCCTGTCCTCCTCGCCTCAGCTGCTCGACCAATCGAGAGCAGCAGTGCTTCTGGCCCCGCCCAGTGGTTCCAAGAACTCAGTTTTAGTACTACCTCAAAAGCAGGGCCGAAAAAAGGTTCTGAGAACCTGGTCTGAAACCGTGCCGTACTGCGCTGTGCGCTGTGGAAACAAACTCAGAACCAAAAAAAATAGGTTCAGGTTCTGGATAGTTCTGGTTCCACCCCATAGTGGAAAAGGGGCCTTAGTTTCAGTCGACGAATTCAACACTGCACAACTGATGTGTGTCACTCCCCTTCTTCTCAGAATAAAATAGAACGGTGCATTCAAAAAGACCAATACCGGTCGAAACGTTGTATGTCCTGCCTGCTGTGATTGTGAATAAATACTTGGAGCATTACAAAAGTTAGTTGCGAGCCTTTGTGTTTTCTTCTCCCCAGACTCTGGACCAGACGGAGCTGCAGGGCGACGGCATCATCCTGTCTCTAGAGGAGCAGCTGAACGCTCTGTGCCTCTCCTCCTCCAGCCCCTCTCCGTCGGCCCCAGACCACCAGGACACCGTGTCGCTCAACGGCAGCCACTTTCCCTCACAGCTCTTCGAGAGCACCAGTGAAAGCACCAAGGTTTTTAATTTTGCCTGCTGCCATTTTACTTAGCGTAGCTTTGAAGCTGCAATCCATAAGATTTGTGTCCCTGAGCGAGGTGCTGAAATGTCTACTGCTGTCTGAGCTAAGACAGAATGCCCGTTTGGGGCTGTGGAGATATTGCACATTAAGCTGCTATAAGCAATAATATGTCATAATTTTATTTTTATTTTTTTCCTTTTTGGTATTCGGACAGCCAGCAATGGGTAAAACGCTCCAAAAATGTTTTGTCTCTGTGACACATCTAGGGGCCGCAATCTGCATTCAAAGATGTTCCTAGAAGCTTTATCATTGATCGAAAAAAAAAAACCCTGGTCGCAATGACTAACCAATCAGGAAGTAGACAGACAAATGGACCAATGACAAAGCTTCTAGGAAAATATAGATGTGTCACAGAGACTACAGCTAATTTAAACCAGGTGTTCCCAAACTTTTTTGGACCAGGTACCCCTTTTGGGGTAGATATTTTTCCAGGTACCCCCTCATCCTCGCAACACTGATAACAATATATTTACAACCACAAGCAGTCTTTCCTGCAGGAAAAAGCTTTGGCATGGTGCTGGGCACAGGCCGCGATTTTGATTAATTAATTAATTAGATTCATTAATTAATAAGATTAATACATTAAGATTAATTTGTATTATTGCTCTTGTATTGCTATTGGAGACACTGGGGGGACACTGGGCAGTCACTGAGGAGGCACTGGGGAGGCACTCAGGGGCACACTGGGGAGGCACTGGGAAGGCACTCGGGGGGCACACTGGGGAGGCATTGGGGAGGCACTCAGGGGGACACTGGGGAGGCACTCAGGTGGACACTGTCTAAATGTATACGTCTAAATGTATACAGACGTCTAAATGTAGACGTCTAAATGTGTACATCTAAATGTAGACGTCTAAATGTAGATGTCTAAATGTGTACGTCTTCTCTTATGGGGGTCCCTGGCATATCTTTTCAAATGGGGGTCCACGGGCTAAGTAGTGTCAATTTGGGGGTCCTTGACATGAAAAAGTTTGGGAACCACTGCTTTAAACACTTTAGCACTTTATGAACATGAACAAAATAGATGGGTCCCCCCTGGAACTCCCTCAGGTACCCCTGGGGGTCCCCGGACCCCACTTTGGGAACCACTGATTTAAACTAAACTGCACGAGGAAGCTCTCTATGAAGATTGCGTCTTCTGACGTGATCACAGAAGCATTCAATAAACTCACAGGCAATCTATTGGCTGGGTCTGAGACTAATGTGCACCTTAACCACCCCCCCAGGCGAAGGTGATAAAAGGTGTCATCCAACCAATTAGTCTTCACTTTTATGTAACTTCTCATGAAGATCACTGCATTGCACAAAGTCTCGATTTGTGCAATGACTGTGATCACGTCAGAAGACGCAATCTTCATAGCGAGCTTCCTCGCTTGTTTATTTAATTAACCAGGGTTACCTTTGTAACCTATAGTTTTTTTGGGAGCGTTCTACCCATTGCTGGCTATCTGAATACCAAAAAAGGTCATTAGAATGTTGACATTGCATGTGGACCAGACCCCTCCACGGAGCCCACCTGCCTATTCTCTGTCTTTTTCTCGCTCTGTCTATCTCTTCCCCCCCCCCCCCCCCCCGACACGGTCGAGGCAGATGGCCGCCCACCCTAGAGTCGGGTTCTGCCTGACGTTCCTTCCTAAAGGGGAGTTTTTCGTTACCATTGTCGCAATATTGCTTGCTCTGGGTGGATCTTTGTTGGTTGTAAAGTGTCTTGAGACAACTTGTTGTGATTTGACACTATAATAAAATTGAATTGAATTGAATTGAATTGACATTATTACTTATAGCAGCTTTAAAGCAATATCTCTTGTGAACTAGTAGTGTTCCTTCCTACCCTACCACACAATCTACATTTCTCAGTAGAAGAACAGGGATACCACCCCACAGCTAGTTGTGTTGTATTAACCGATTGGTCAATGGTTTTATTCACTAAACAAAATGTGGGATTCCAGGTTTATTGCAAGACTTGTATGACTTATATTTATCCTCATTAATTAAAACGGATAATTTTTCTGTGTCAACCAGATCTCTGCCGTCATGACTGAACTCAAGGCAATCAAACAGAAAGGTGATGATCAGAAAAGGTAAACACCCCCCCCCTGTTGGTTCTTCACCTCCAGAGCCATACACACCTGTTGGTTCCTCACCTCCAGAGCCATACACACCTGTTGGTCTGGGATCAAATCTGTCGTCTCTAATATATTTCTAAACACGCATGATACTGTGTGTGTGTGCATTTCTTTTAGCGTGATCGTGTCGCAGTGGACGAGCATGCTTCGGATCGTGGCGGTCCATCTACAGAAGCTGGGTCTGAGTTACGCCGTCATCGACGGCTCCGTCAACCCAAAGAAACGCATGGACCTGGTGGACGAGTTCAATACCAACCCTAAAGGACCACAGGTAGTCCTAGATTACACACTCACTAACTGTGTGCGCAAAGGTTAGGCTAGCGATCATGCTTGCCATTACATAAAAGTAGATTTTGTTTTATTTATTTTTAAGATTGGACATCATGCATTCTTAAAGAGATATTATTGTAAATTAATTATTATGATGAACAGGCGTAGTTGCAGACTCACGACAGGCAAGGTTTTGGGTCAAAACACACTATTTCTTTGCAGTTATAGAATCACTTCTGCTTTCCAAGTTGTAGTACTAGAGGAAATTAAATTTGCTGCGTTCCGCGGATATGAAAATGTCACTACACTACTCTGTCTGGACAGTCTGAGGAAAAACACCAGTTTGACGTATCGATGCGCACTGCGCAGCTACTGTTGTCCTGCAACGTCCCCTTAACCATTCACTAAACTCACCCCACACAGCTACTGCTGTTGTCCTGCAACGTCCCCTTACCATTCACTAAACTCACCCCACACCAAGGGGCACAGTTGGTAGTGCTGTCGCCTCACAGCTAGAAGGTCCTGGGTTCGATTCCCGCTTGGGACGCTGTGGGTGCTGGCGGCGTGTTTCCTCCTCCACGTCATCAGTGCCCATACCCGAAGGCGGGGTTGGCGAAAAGGGCCTTTCTGTGTGGAGTTTGCATGTTCTCCCCGTGTCCCCTAGGGTAGGTACCCTCACAAAAAACATGCAGTAATCCTGGTCACTAAACTGCCTCCCCCTGGCCAGCCGGGGCGCCTGATGGAGGGGAAAGGAACTGGTTGGAATAACGTGTTCCTTCCACGCGCTACGTCCAACCAGGGAAACTACCCCCTGTCATGTGTAAAGGAGCTACTTGGACACTCAGGCATGAAGGAAGCATGAGTTCAAGTCCGTTGCTCTCCCCTTGTCCACCATATATAGGTTGGTGGAGGGTGTGTAGAGCCCAGGATCACAGTAGATGATTGACAGGGGTGAAGAATGGGTTACAAAATCGTGGGATAAAAAATATGGATTAACTCACACCACACAGCTACTGCTGTTGTCCTGCAATGTTCCCTTATCATTCACTAAACTCACCCCACGCAGCTACTGCTGCTGTTCTGCAATGTTCCCTTATCATTCACTAAACTCACCCCACGCAGCTACTGCTGCTGTTCTGCAATGTTCCCTTATCATTCACTAAACTCACCCCACGCAGCTACTGCTGCTGTTCTGCAATGTTCCCTTATCATTCACTAAACTCACCCCACGCAGCTACTGCTGTTTTCCTACAACGTCCCCTTACCATTCACTAAACTCACCCCACACAGCCGTAATCTTTTTGTACTACTGAATCGTTTACTTTTTACCCTAGGGTTTTACTCTCAAGTCTCGAACGGCTCTATTTTTTTCCAACAGTGAGAAGCATGGACAGAGTGGCATTGGCTGATGACGTATTGGCAACAACGTGGCTACGTAACAGTTGATGTTATGAAATGCGAGTCATTAGTCAAGCAGCCTCTGTCCAGACTGAGTAGCGCAGTGCCATTGTCGGATCTGTGGAACGCAGCGACTCAGGCTGGAACCCAGGCTAGAAATTAAACCACATGGCTATAGAATAAATTGTCACAGAGGGGATCAGATGTTCTGTCCGGACAATCGCTCCCCCTATCTTGTGTGCAACAATAACCTCTCAATGCACAAAGTCTAGCTCTGTGTCCATTATTTAGTTTACTGTGCCGTCTCCCACCCCCACAGTGCATTTTTGTTATGCTTAACAAGTTTCTGTGGTTGGTTTTCTCCAAGGTGATGCTGATTTCACTTTGTGCTGGAGGTGTGGGGCTCAACCTCATTGGGGGAAACCACCTCTTCCTCGTCGACATGCACTGGTGAGACACACACACACACACACACACACTACAAAACAAGAAATTATCACATAGTGATATTTGTCAAGTGAAAGAAGCGCAGGTTTCTTTATTTAGTAACGAACGCTCCTCAACCTGCCAGTCACAATCATAACATTACATTAATACATAACCAGGGGTGCGGGGGGGGGGGGGGGGGGGGTGCTTGGAGGTAACGGACGTTCGTATCCTGCCACTACGTTATGCTGCATTCACACGGGCATATGCAACAGATGCAAAGCTACACTAGTACACCTAGTCACAGAGTGTGGTCGTTAAGCAGCAGTAAGGTGACAGGTCCCACTGACAGCAGCTGTCCGTTTATCTCTAGCACAACCACAAACGTCCAACACATATACAATGAATTACTCACCTAATGCTGCATGGTCGCAGCATATAAAGCATCTATAAAGATTTCTGTTACCTGCTTCCTGGTCATGTGACCTGAGTAACCAATACATGACAGTGTGTGTAGCAGCCAATCGGGACTAGGAACTCAGTATGGTCTTCTACATTTCATGAGCTTTTCACTAGTTGGGTTTCGCCTGACAAGTGGACCACTACCAGTTGACCTGTAGTAAGTCTCATGGTCGGGGGGGTAGGACCAAGTCTCATGGGATTTGGGATTTGTTTATAAACATTTTGGTATTTGTTTATAAACATTTGTGATTTGTTTATAAACATTTGTGATTTGTTTATAAACATTTTGGGATTTGTTTATAAACATTTGGGATTTGTTTACAAACATTTGGGATTTGTAAGTCTCATGGGGGGGGTAGGACCACTTCCAGTTGACCTGTAGTAAGTCTCATGGTCGGGGGGGTAGGACCAAGTCTCATGGGATTTGGGATTCGTTTATAAACATTTTGGTATTTGTTTATAAACATTTGTGATTTGTTTATAAACATTTGTGATTTGTTTATAAACATTTTGGGATTTGTTTATAAACATTTGGGATTTGTTTACAAACATTTGGGATTTGTAAGTCTCATGGGGGGGGTAGGACCACTTCCAGTTGACCTGTAGTAAGTCTCATGGTCGGGGGGGTAGGACCAAGTCTCATGGGATTTGGGATTCGTTTATAAACATTTTGGTATTTGTTTATAAACATTTGTGATTTGTTTATAAACATTTGTGATTTGTTTATAAACATTTTGGGATTTGTTTATAAACATTTGGGATTTGTTTACAAACATTTGGGATTTGTTTATAAACATTTGGGATTTGTAAGTCTCATGGGGGGGGTAGGACCACTTCCAGTTGACCTGTAGTAAGTCTCATGGTCGGGGGGGTAGGACCAAGTCTCATGGGATTTGGGATTTGTTTATAAACATTTTGGTATTTGTTTATAAACATTTGTGATTTGTTTATAAACATTTGTGATTTGTTTATAAACATTTTGGGATTTGTTTATAAACATTTGGGATTTGTTTACAAACATTTGGGATTTGTTTATAAACATTTGGGATTTGTAAGTCTCATGGGGGGGGGGTAGGACCACTTCCAGTTGACCTGTAGTAAGTCTCATGGTCGGGGGGGTAGGACCAAGTCTCATGGGATTTGGGATTTGTTTATAAACATTTTGGTATTTGTTTATAAACATTTGTGATTTGTTTATAAACATTTGTGATTTGTTTATAAACATTTGTGATTTGTTTATAAACATTTTGGGATTTGTTTATAAACATTTGGGATTTGTTTATAAACATTTGGGATTTGTAAGTCTCATGGGGGGGGGGTAGGACCAACAAAAAACCCAGGCCTGAGGTCATATGGGTTTACTTTCAATTCAGCCAGCTATGCTATTAAAATGCCAAATGAAATGACCCATAAAAACAGAGCATGCATTTTTTAAGCCTTCTCATGCTCAAATGTTTTAAATACATTTAATCTTTTTCATTCTTACTGTCTCTCATATACCGTACAGTACACATTGGTATAATGAAAATGCCAGTTCTTTTCTGTAATATAATGTTGTTCTGTTACAATTAACATGAACTAACGGAACAGATTAACTGTGTCAGATATAGGCCCTCATTTATCAATCGAGTGTAAAATCTGCCACAGATTCGAGTGCAGGTTTCGTAGTACACACACGTCGCCACGGCATTTATAAAGTGATCGCAAACAGCTGATCCTTCCTTAATTTCGTTCCGACGTTAATAAATGTGACGGCTGAAATCTATCTGGCACGCCCTATGAAATCAAGCCTCGCCCTCGTTTTTGGGACATGAACGTTCTGCAATACGACCAAACAACGCATGTTAACCATAGTTACACAATGGAAAAAGCAAATAAAAAAGTTTCCCCTTGCTGCCCGCCTCACCCCCCCCCCCCCCCCCCCCCCCCCCCTCTCATACACACACAGGCGCACGCACGCACACGCAACTTGCAAGCCCAACTAGTGTGTTATTGTATTTTAAACGAACACCTGCATGAATTAAATAAAGCTGTAGGCCTACCCTGTCTGTTTCTCCTCTCACCTCGCTTGCCTTTCTGGTTAGTAAACCACAGCATGCAAGCCACCTTTGTTTTAAATGGTCCCCCAAACCGTCCACACTTCACACCTAACGGCCGGGGATGCGCATTAGGTGCATCTCCTCCCTCCTGTCTGTCTCTTGTGGTGGTCCGTCCATGACACCGTGACCATGCACGTTTATGACAATCTATTTAGATTGCCTCGCGAGTCGCTGGGCTAGTGTCAACTGTCAATTATATTAATGTGCTGCCTAAACCAGCCTCATGTACATGGCACTGCCATTGGTGGGCTGCCTGGGTTAGCCTATCTCCGATGCGGTCCACTCGATTACCCTGCACTTGCGCTGGCTGGCACGCCGGCACGGCACATTTGGCATTCGAGCGTCGGGTTTATCCTTAATTAAAAGGACAAGACGTAACGCGAGAAAGACATGGCTGTAGATTGCAGTAGCCATAGGCTACCCGTTGGTTGGTAGACTTGACTATAGCATAGCCTCGGTCCCAGGCTTATACTTATCTGCGAAAAGAAGAGCTATAGCTGCAGCTATGCAAATGCCTCTCGATCCATGTCATGGAAGTTAACTATTGCAGGGGGGGGGGGGGGCTACCGGTATGCGCTCATGCAAAACACTGTTTAAATGGCTTAAGCATGACTTGCAACATTGTTTTCAATAGTTTTATACATTTTAGGAGTGAAAACATATGTTTTAGATGCCTGTGACAGCCTCTCAGCTTGTCAAACAATGCTGCTCTGCTGTTCTACGACAGAAAAACTGGTGAGGACAAAGCGTACGACAGCTCCCGACCAGACGTGACTTTTTGTCCTACTCAAGTTAAATTTCAAGCTTTGGCGGAAATGGTAAATGCCGAAAATGTCGGTAATTTCGGCGTGCACCCATATTTTGGCGTACGCACGGTTGATAAATGAGAGCCATAGTATTTAAAAGGTGAGCTAAACCTGGAAATGATTGTCTGTTTGACAGGAACCCAGCCTTGGAGGACCAGGCCTGTGACCGCATATACAGAGTAGGACAACGCAAAGACGTTACCATTCACAGGTAAAATATTGAATACATGAGTCCTCGCAGGCAACGTAAATTACCTCACATACCAAATCCCAGGGGCTACAATATTATCTCCTTATATTATGTACATTTTCTCCAGAAAAATGAATGCATAAATGCATCTAAACTTATCCTGCATTTTGTTTTGCTCAGGTTTGTGTGTGAGGGCACAGTGGAGGACAAGATTTCAGTCCTACAGGCGAGGAAAAAGGAGCTGGCCCAGAAAGTGCTCTCTGGAACGGGAAGTTCCGTTGCCAAGCTCTCCCTGGCTGACCTCAGGGTCATCTTTGGGATTTGAGGCAATAGAAATGACTTCCACGTAGCTTTCCACCGATCCAGCCATCATCACCAAGTTCATATAGCTTCACTGCATGATTAAAAAGCCTAAAAAGGCTTGCATTTGTTTTTAACACTGTCAATGACGGTTCAAATCATTTTTATTTTGTTATGTTTTTATGTTTTAAATGTTTATTCTAATAAAACGTATATGGCTTTCACATTAATTGTACTTACAGTCCCAAATACTATAAATTAGGGATGTGTTGATATGGAAACACTGAGCTGATGCTGTTACTTAAAATAACAATTTAGCCAATACCGACATTGTTTCTTTTGTGCTAGGGAAATTAGTAAATATCCATTATAAAGAAATAACTGCTCTAGCCCTAACCACACCAAAGGGTCAAGACGGTTTTAGCGTTGTCCCTGCGGTGTGATGTGTCTTGTTGCACGTTGACCCACGTTGACCCTAGTGATTCAACGCACGGAATTCAATGGCCCAAACCACACAAGGGTCGAGACGGTTATAGCGTTAACTCCTTGCAACCGTTTGGACCCAAGGAGTTTCATGGTGACCCTTTGGTGTGGTCACTGGTTAGGGCTTTAAAACTGCAGCTTAATACACCAACGTAGCCAGTGCAGAGATATGGAAGGTTGAAGTTGACAGACATTGACAGACGGATATAAAAATGAACACAAATAATATCATATACATACTACACACTGAATGAAAGCCCTGAATGTCTACTTTTAGGAGGAAAACAAATACACATTGATCCCATGTACAGTTTGTCAGTAATTGGCTATTGAATGCAGCTTGCGCCCACCGAGAGAACTTTTGAGAAGGCATGGACCTGAAGAACTATTATTCACAAAATAAGGCCTATAGCGACATGTACATACTATATACCGTATGAAACAAGACTCTCTGCTTTCATAAGTGCAATGTTGCACTGCTCACTTCACAGGGGTGTGATTTTTATTATTATTACAGTATTCGCCTTGAGGTGCTGTGGTACCAAGAGGTGGATGCATAGTCCAAGAAACCTTGTACGAGGGCTCCTCGCTTCAAGGTGTTTTTGTTGACCAGTGAGGAGATCCTGTAAAGGAATCTTGTTCTTTGATTGACTTTTTTTGATTACGTTGGTGGCCATTTTATCACCGGAAAGATTGGCCTCCAGGATGGAACCTAGGTAGGTAATTTCATCTTTTCGTATGATAATGTTGTCACCCACTCTAACCAAGAAGCCATCTGCCTTGCTGAGATTACTATTTGATCCGAAGAGAATGGATTCAGTTTTTCCCAGGTGTAAGGATAGTTTATCAGCGAGCCAGGTGCAGATTCTACCGAGTTCGGAGCTGAGGGTCTTTTCAACCTGCAGTTTGTTCCTGTCCGAGACCAGCAGTGCTGAGTCGTCTGCGAACAGGAACAAGTTGCAGTCACAAGCTGATGTCATGTCGTTAACATATATTAGGAACAGTAAAGGCCCTAGTATGCTTCCTTGTGGGACGCCACAGCTCACTGGGAGGGGGGGGGGGGGGACAGTGTTCCGTTCACCTCCACCATCTGTTTAGGTTTAGGTTTAGGTTTATTTATTTAGCATATAGTACAAAAAATAGACAATAACATATCAAAGAAACAAAAATACAATGAAAGGAAGAAGCCAGAAGGCTTATATGGAATCCTTTCCTGAAAGAAGAGGTCATTGGTTTACACGTTGTCAAAGGGGGGCAGTAAGTAAAGCTGTGCAGTAAAGAAAATAAAAACACAGGCTGCACAGAAAACGGAAATAAACAATACAACAACAAACACACAAAAGAAAATATAACACATCAAGGTAAAACATGTAATCTACAGAGAGGAAAGAATAAGATATTTCTTTAGATGTTTTTTGAATATTGGCAAGGATAATGAGGATTTAAGTGAAGCATTCTAGGGAGTTCCATAGATGAGGGCCTCTAAATTTGATGAAAAATTGATGTTTGGACGTGCGACAATAGGGTAATTCAAAATTATCTCTTTGCCTTGTGGGGTAGGAGTGAATGTCCGAAGTAACACGGAAGAAATTGTGAAAAGAAGACGGAAGGTCTTGTATGCATTTTTTGAATTTAAACATAAATAAACAGGTCTGAAAAACGTTTACTTTGTCAATGGGTAATAGTGAGTATTTAATAAAGAGCGGGGCAGACGGCTCATACCGATTTGAATGTGAAATCATTCTCAGAAACCTTTTTTGAATGATCAGTAATTTAGTGAGATGTGTTGAATATGTAGCAGCCCAGACAATATTACAGTAATTAATATGAGGGAAAATTAAGCTATAATAGAGTGTTAAATGACATGAAGGAAGAACAAAAGGGCAGATTTTTCTCAATATACCAAGCATCTTCATAGACTTCATACATACAGCATCAATATGTTGTTTCCAATTTAAATGTTCGTCTATAATGACACCCAAGAATTTAGTATGGGGAACCTGGCAAATTTCAGAGCCATTGATTAAAATTCTAGGTTTTTCTTTGGGAAATGTTTTGTTTATATTATTATATTATTATTATAAAAATCATGAAGTTGCATTTTTTTATATTGAGGGTAAGCTTATTCAATTGAAACCATTTGAAGACATCCAACAATTCATCATTAACATGTTTAACGAGGGTGTTTAAATCCCTGTGTAAGGCAATTAGATTAGTATCATCTGCAAATAAAATAGGAAGAAACGTATTGCAGTTCATGGTTAAATCATTAATATAAATCAAAAATAATAAAGGACCAAGTAGCCTATGGAGCCCTGTGGCACTCCGACTGATATTTTCAGCTTTGCAGATACCAGTATACAACCATTGATACATCTGACATCATTGGATAGGATTGGCTCATTTGGCTGTCAATCAAACAGGGCCACGCAGTGAACGCCCACCAATACCAAATCAACGCATTGAACATACACAGCACAAGTTAGCCTTAGCAAAGTTTGCGAAAATTGTGGAGAAACATGGAGGAGAAACTAAGACCACGGCAATAAAATGGGAATGCAGTTACCGGTATACAACAACAAGGACTGGGAAAGTATTTATCTGTGAGTGAAGCCAGTGCAAAACTCAACAAACAACGTGCTGCTGCTCAAGGCTGCCTTGTGTGTTGATCATCGTATGGAACCAAAACAAGATAAGGTAACAGCAGCTGAAATAACTATTGTTTATACCACACAGTGCAACACATTGGTTCCACATTGGTTGTAATTAATTTCTTCACAATCAAATCAAAGCCTCTTGGTTGGTTGGCTGGTGTGTTACAGTGTTGTCCAGTAAGTTTGTTTGTGTGTGTGTGTGTGTGTGTGTGTGTGTGTGAGACGCAACTTGGCCTGTTGTAGCGCCACCATGAGGCTGATTTGAAAACTGTCAAGTGGCATCTCATTCAAGACACTGAACTTGCAGATCTGCCATTTTTGCAATCCAAATGCATTACGTAGGCCTATATGGTTAAATGGGCCCTAAGAGATGCAGATATTAACTAGAAAAAGTGCCCTTCTGGGCACAGGTCTCCACAGGAGGATAGGATAGTGTGTGGTGTTTGGCAAAATGTTCAGGAGTAATTTAAACGTGTGTGTGTGTGTGTGTGTGTGTGTGTGTGTGGGGGGGGGTGCATGTGTGACTGTGTGACTGTGTGTGTGTGTGTGTGTGTGTGTGTGTGTGTGTGGGGGGGGGGGGGGGGGGTGCATGTGTGACTGTGTGTGTGTGTGTGTGTGTGTGTGTGTGGGGGGGGGGGGGGGGGGTGCATGTGTGACTGTGTGTGTGTGTGTGTGTGTGTGAGAGACGCAACTTGGCCTGTTGTAGCGCCACGATGAGGCTGATTTGGAAACTGTCAAGTGGTATTTCTTCCTCAGCCTATAGTGGGAATGGGAATGCACGGATTGGGATAGCCTATCCGTGGATATGCACGGCTTGGCATAGCCTATCCGTGGATATGCACGGCTTGGGATATCCGTGGATATGCTCCTGAGGAGGAGGATTCTAAAAAACGACTTATAAATCCTAAAGCCTTGTTTATACTTCACTGTGCAACAGTCCTATGCTGGAAAATAGCAGATATGCAAACTCACAGCACATCTCATTCAAGACACTGAACTTGCAGATCTGCCATTTTTGCCATCCAAATGCTGTGTGTGTGTGTGTGTGTGTGTGTGTGTGTGTGTGTGTGTGTGTTGTGCAGTTGTATTGGTTGGTGTGTTGTGCAGTTGTATTGGTTGGTGTGTTGTGCAGTTGTAGCCTATTGGTTGGTGTGTTGTGCAGTTGTATTGGTTGGTGTGTTGTGCAGTTGTATTGGTTGGTGTGTTGTGCAGTTGTAGCCTATTGGTTGGTGTGTTGTGCAGTTGTATTGGTTGGTGTGTTGTGCAGTTGTATTGGTTGGTGTGTTGTGCAGTTGTAGCCTATTGGTTGGTGTGTTGTGCAGTTGTATTGGTTGGTGTGTTGTGCAGTTGTAGCCTATTGGTTGGTGTGTTGTGCAGTTGTATTGGTTGGTGTGTTGTGCAGTTGTATTGGTTGGTGTGTTGTGCAGTTGTAGCCTATTGGTTGGTGTGTTGTGCAGTTGTATTGGTTGGTGTGTTGTGCAGTTGTAGCCTATTGGTTGGTGTGTTGTGCAGTTGTAGCCTATTGGTTGGTGTGTTGTGCAGTTGTATTGGTTGGTGTGTTGTGCAGTTGTATTGGTTGGTGTGTTGTGCAGTTGTATTGGTTGGTGTGTTGTGCAGTTGTATTGGTTGGTTGGTTGTATTGTCCAGTAAATAGTTCATTTAAATGCAGTTCTGACATTTTTAGGAAATTGAAGGCAAAAATGCATATTAATTAATTTAAAAAAACATGCGCGCAGTGTGCCCAGGCAGATATGCCCAGGCCAAGGTAATAATTAATTCCTGCATACGCCACTCCACCTGGACAACGGTGGTACTGCAGGCTCCGCTTGCGGCTCGAATGGCCCTCCTAAAGGCCTCGTCAAAGGTTTTTTTTACTGCTCTCGCAAGCTACTACACAAGCTGAATTCAGGTCAAACATACCTTTTTTCCTGTGATGTTATTGGCTTGAAATGCCTAAATTGTAGAGCCAATTGTCTTTTAATTTGAACAATGGGCTGTCTGGAGGTGTGAAGTCCACTCGCGTGGGGGGAGGAAGGATGGCAGGGGTCATTATGACTGACAACGAATAGGCAAGGATATGCCTAAAATTTTTAGAAAATGGTTCAGATGGAAAAAACAGAGATGATTTGAATTGAATATTTAGGAAAAGTCATCAAACTCGAAGGGGAACCTTCATGAGAGCATCAACTTCACAATCTCAAAATGGGTCAGAAAGACCTCGATGATGTCCTTGGTAGGCATGGGTTTCTGAACTGTCCACATAGTGTAGATGGAAATTGTGCCATCTTATTAATGTATGAGCATTAGTGAGTGCCAATTATATGAAGATAGTGTTGCTAAATTAACATTCTGTATTTTCTCGACAGCAAAATATGGAAACAGATTTTTTTTCATTTCGAAATCATTGCATATACTGTGTGTGTGTGTGTGTGTGTGTGTGTGGAGATCATCAAACGGCAGCTAAGGGATCAGGTGTCCCGCGTTATCGAAGTCTTGTCCATCAAGGCCCGTCGGCAGGGATTAGCACGACTGACACAGGCAGGTGGTGACGGACGCACTCGCGTGTGCGCGCGCACACACAAAGTAAATACTCAAGTATTCAAATGTGCAAGTACATTTTATTTTTTATAAATAAATGTATTGCTGAGTTGAAATTTTGAAATAAATGCTGACATTTTATGACATTTCGGAAAGTAGTGAAAATAGTAGAGCTATCCCATAAATAGTCAAAATATATTTCTGTTTGAAATGTAGCGGAGTGAAGAACATGTGCTTGCCAAAGAAAAACAAATACTGTAAGTAAATGCAATTAGTTACTATGGCGTTACTGATGACCCCCCCCCCCCCCCCCACACACACACACACACACACACACACACACACACACACACCTCCTCTAATGCAAGATATTCACATTTCCCATGCCTGACAGGGGGAGGCCTGTTAGGGGAGGCCTGTTATAGCCAGTGGATTGTAGGGTTCATATATCATTGAGACTCAGGCTCTCATTGAGAAATACAGTATGCTGCCAATCCTTATGGCATACTCAGCCTCCATCTGTCAGTACGGCTATCTGTCCGTCTCACTGTCGTATATCGTTGCTGTCGGGTGGAAACCTTGTATGTCCAAAACGGTTCCCTTTTTATTATTCATTTTTAAAACATTTTTAAATAGTGAAAATAGCTGATCTTCAAGCTCATAGATATGCTATTTTCACTACTTTTGTGCGACAATCTTGTATGATGAAGTCAGGCCTTATAATTTACAAAAACGCGAGAAAAGTTGAAATATGGGAGATATGAGATTTCTGCCAGGCAGCATCTCTATACTGCACACAGAGAGGCAGCTGAAACCACAGCTACAAGTACAGTATGTGTTAGTTCACTGGAAATGTCTGAGTGTTAACATAACTCTCCAACGCTACAAAGGTATGCTTTGGAAAAAGGACAGTAAAATGGACAGTGCAAATTTGGAGAATGTAAAATTGGCCCTTATATGCCCTAGAAGTCCATCTTTACAATCTCATAGTTAAACTGCAAAGTGTGGTTGCCGCAGTCGCTTACATATGCCCCTCCCGCTAATATTGCTAGCCAATTACAATGTCACGTCACCCCTGAGGGGATTTATCCCCCCAAAAATGTTTTTTTGCAAGAAACGGTTACATTTTTCCCATTTGCGTTGCCCCCTATGGATGAAAATGGAATGGGATAAGGGTTAAGGGGTGGCGCAAGATATAGCTTATTATGTTAAAGCAATCCGTGAAACAAAACATAACTGCAAAAATGCAATGAATATTATTTTCCGGTATGTCTGTTTTGATTGATTGATTGGATACTTTATTGAAAATATATTTCAAAAGGATAAATTCACAAGAAAGCTGTTAGGCTTGTTTCCATTGTGGTCCTCTTGGGGAAAGGGGAAGGGGAGCAACAGACAATAACGGTACAATACAGACAAAAACAGGACAAAATTCATATAAACTGACCAATAAAACTGGATTTCTCTTTTTCTTTTCTTTTTTTCATCAAATGTTGTCAAGACAAGAGGACCACTACACAGGAGAAGACAATGCGTTATGCAGACATCCTACTTGTGATCCATGTAACATGAAACTCTAAAGGAACATCTGCAGTGCTAAATAACCTTAGATCACCTGCGTCGCTCTACTGGATAATCTGTAGGATTATGGGTAAAAGACAGGAAAATAAATACCCAACATGAAAACAAAGCTTTAACACTGTAACACACTGTATCAATCAAATCAAACACGGGCTCACCTGAACCTCTGCTGCAAGGGTAATCTGCGGGATTATGTTTAAAAGATGGGGAGGGGGGGATCCTAACATGAAAACAAAGCGTTAACACTGTATCAATCAAATCAAACAGAGGCAGTTTGTGGTCTTGTTAGTGGTCTTGAGGACAGACAGACATACCGGTTGTGTCTGTGTGCATACATCAAAGACTATGCATGCACACAGACAGAACTGAGAGAGACCGATGGGTGTGACAAGCATACTGGGTGCACGCAGATACACATGCTGGCGTACATACACACCCACACTGATGTGGGCCTTCCTTCTCATGCAAAACCAACCCGCAGTCCTGTCCTGCTTTGTCATGGCTAGCTGCTGTATTTAGCTCAGGCACTGATAAGCGTTCAAATGCTTTGAAGGTTTTTAAAATGTTTAATTTTTTTTAATCAGTATCAGGCGAACTAAAAGGGTGAATAAGGACGTGCATACAAAACGTTGTATGCATGCACGCACAAGCGCACACACACACACACACACACACACACACACACACACACACACACACACACACACACACACGCACATCTGGAAATAATCTGCAACCCAAATTATATTTACTGAAAAGTTCCAGTCTGAATTGGACTATCTGCTGACAAGGTGGACACTGACCCCTAAAATCAGTGCATCTCAAACTTTTTCATGTCACCCCCCAAATTGGCACATATTGGCCCATTTGAAAAGATGGGAAAAGACTCCTAAGAGAATATGTTTTTACTCTCCATGACCTGTTCAATGGGTCTCCATGACCTGTTCAATATGGTCTCCATGACCTGTTCAATGGGTCTCATGACCTGTTCAATGGGTCTCATGACCTGTTCAATGGGTCTGTATATAATGGAGCTGTATATGCTCAAACCCTGTGTCCTATTTCCATGTACTGTAGTAAGTGTACCGTAGCATAATACCGTACATCAGTGGTTTTCAACCAGGGGTCCTTGAGAGGGCTCCAGGTGGTCCCCAGCTAATTGATGGAGAGTTGGTAACCAAATGGACCCTTATAGATCTTTAACTCTTGAGAGCGTAAAATTATTACCAAATGGACCCGTAGAGTTAAATGATTGTTAAACATTACTTAATTTACAAGAAGTCTATACACAATTTGAGATTGTAGAATTGTTATTTTTGCTCATGGTTATATCTCCTAATGGTAAAATCAATACAGCATGGAATTGTGGACAAAAACTAAACTAAACCTCATCAAATGGTGGTCTGTGGCTCAAATGCAGAATACATAATGGGCCCCTGGTATCAAAATGGTTGAAAACCACTGCCGTACATGTGTCTCAGAGGGATATCTGTGGCAGTGGGATTCACAGCAAGGCCATGTATACTTCTGGGCCATTAAACACAAACAAAAGCTTTCCTTTTGTTGCTTGTTGTGATAATGGTATTATGTTAAATTCACTACCCAGGTGCACAAAAACACCATGATGATGTGACCTTGGTTACTTGTGTCAAAGGTGAAAACCTCCACGTTGCTATTGAGGCATTAGGTCACGGCCCTTTTTGCACAATTAAAATATGTAATTTTTCGCCACTTGTGATGTGTGTGCAAGTCACGCAACCTTTGGAGTCAAAATCGTGGTTCATTCGGAGGAATAATAATAATCATTGCGATTTCAATAGTCTGGCCCTATAATAATGAGTGACAGTACCATGGATATCCACAAGGCTGCGCCCTTGTCTGTCCCTGGTGCCAACACTGGCTGTGTGTGTGTGTGTGTGTGTGTGTGTGTGTGTGTGTGTGTGTGTGTGTGTGTGTGTGTGTGTGTGTGTGTGTGTGTGTGTGTGTGTGTGTGTGTGTGTGTGTGTGTGTGTGTGTGTGTGTGTGTGTGTGTGTGTGTGTGTGTGTGTGTGTGTGAGAGAGTGTGTGCGTTCATTTGTGTATTTATAGAAGGGATCCATCCTTAATACTTGATCCTTGCCAGCCAAAACACACTCTTCATGGTAAAGACCTTAGCAGATAAACACCTCTCTCTCTCTCTCCCCTTCTCTCCTGGCCTCGCTCTCTCTTCCTCTTCTCCTGTCATCATCCCCCTGCCTTTGATGACATGCTGTCTCGTCCCACTCCACTAAGCCCTCTTTTGTTCCACCAAAAATAAACTCTTACCTTTATCTCCCTCTTGTCCTCCTCTCATCTGTATCTGGGCTCCTCATTCAGGCGTGGGTCCATCAAGCAGAGGACTAAAGGAGGAGAAAAGAACCGCTATAAGGTACAGTCTATAGGTATGAGATTCACAATGTCATGGCATTCAACGTTTGCACACCTTTTTAGAATGGCTGCAGTTAAAGGGGAATTCCACAAATTTTCAACATTTTACTATGTCAGTTTTTCAAAAATCGGAAGTGCTCAATCATGGTTTGACCATGAGCGAGGCTGGCCAGAAGGTCCAACCCAATCTCAGCCACTACACAGTTGCTGGCATCATTACAAAATGTTTCTATTCTATTCCTTCCACCTTATTCTCCTTTCCTGAATCATATTGAGGAGCCGGCTTTGAGCAGGCTGGTTTACAGTAAAAAATGAAAAAAACATTTTCCGGCTGCATATTTGTGTGCTGTTTTATGTTTGACTATATGAAAAAGTAGGCCTACACGGAGTCATTTTACAAAAGGAGAAATGGCTCATTCTCCAGAGTCATTGTCAATCATGTGTGTTCCATTTCTATGATTGTGTTTTCAATGTTTTACTTCATTGTGCTGTAAATGCTTGGTAGTGTGCAGCCAACTGCTAGTTGTGTGTACTCAATGAATGGTATGTGTGTGTCATTTGAAAATATGGCTGTGTGTACCAAATGAAAACACGAGTTCCATTTTGGGAACAGTTAAGAGATTTGATAGCAAAGAGTAATCATGGAAAAGGAGAGTCAGGGTTTAGCATTTTGTGTTGATTGTTTTTAGATTTGTGTGTGCAGTTTTGAGAATGCAGTTAGGTTGTGAAAAAACGTATGTTAACAATTGTGAAAAACTAATATTGAGCTGTTGTGTGGAAATAATAATAAAAAGTGTTTCCTAGAACTGTAGGTCTGAAATAAATCATTAACATGGTGAATCACATCTTGATGACATCATCAAGATGTGATTCACCATGTTAATTATTTTTTTCAGACCTACAGTGGCTTAAACCTCTTTGGGGGAAACCTAAAATTCCTCTAGGAAATACCCTGCATGTGCATTTTCAAAGCCACAACCCAGATGATAATGTCCCACAGACTGCAGAGACACCAAGTGGACAACAATCTAAAAAAAAACTATCCACGCTGGACTGTGTGCAGCTTGGCTACAAAGTTGGCAATCAGGCAACCTATGGAACTATAGTTAAAACTGAAGAACAGTGAGTGAAATAATACTCTCTACGCTACGGCTACGCAACCACTACGCCCCCCACCTAAATTTCCCTTTGGCTGACTGGTAGATGTTAAGGTTCACACGCAGGTTCAAATTCAATGTGTTTCACAGTGGGAGAGGATCGGAGCCCTGTTTTCACAGTAGGGAGATTCCTGCACTATAGGAACAGATTGCTGAGGCTTTGATGCTCAAGAGGAGATAGTTTAACAACTACTCAGACAGGGAGATGAGACAGAGAGAGAGCAAGAGCGAGGCAGAGAAGGAACGGGGAGCAACAGAGAGAGAGAGATAGATAGAGAGTGAAGTGATGATGACCCCTTTGGAGTAACCTTGGATCATTCCACTTGGAACCATTGAAGTGTATGGTTAACAGATGTTTTATGTTTTTGCTTCTGGGCTTATCAAGCCTACAGGGCAGAGATGTGATTTACCCTGATTCATGTAAAATGTATTGCATTCATCACTTATAACTAGAACAGTGCCTGTTCTCCATTGGGGGGTGATCAGGTGTGATCAATCCTACTATAAATGTGCCACGTCTCTGTGTGTGTACGGTTATAATGCACATAACTGGAGAACCGTTTGCCCCACAAGACTTCTAATTCAACACACGCGTTCCACATCCCCATAGGTAGTGTAGTGCCCGGTATCGAGTCAGTCCGACCCACAGTTCTCCAGAATCGCCACAAAAGGCTCTGCTCAGGCTCTGCCAGTGGGCCTAATCAGCCTAAATCCCCTCACCTGTGCAATTTCCAGCCTCTGCCTTAGCCAATTGATTGCCATGGCAGCCCCACACTTGCCAATTGATTACTTAACCAGTCCAGTTTTCACAGTCAGTTTGCACTCAGACACAGGCAGACAGACAGATACAGAGATCTCCGTGGGACACATCAGACAGTTAAAAGGGGTGCTATTAAATGAATGAATGAATGTCTTTATTGCAGATTCAGGGTCCATAGAGAAACATACAAAACACAAAATACAATATACATCCATTAAAAAAACAGTCCGAATTTACATGTTAGACAGACATTTGTGACAGTTATAAATAAAGGCTTTTAAGCTAATGTCTTCTAAGGCTAGAGGAGTATCTAGTGCAACTTTTTACAGGGTTATTTATACTGACGATGATGCTATTCACAGACTCATCCAAGCGACACGTGAATCTATGCATTAAGTTCCGGAGAACAGCTTGAAAAGTATTGACTCTTGCAGCCACAAACATTTAACTTGCACTGCACCATTTAGACTTTTGAGTCTTTACGTCACCTTCTTCTTCTTCATCTTATTCCTGTAGGCTCCTAGGTGGAGCATAGGGCCGCAATCACACCCCGCCATCGGACTCTGTTTTGAGCAGTTTTCTTCAGCTGGGCCCACGATAATCCGGTCGACTTTGCCTCACTCTCCACTGATCTTCTCCAGGTCTGTTTTGGCCTCCCCACTTTTCTTTTGCCCTGTGGGTTCCAGTCCAGTGCTTGTCTAGTGATGTTGTCAGTAGGTTTTCGGAGGGTATGTCCAATCCACCCCCACTTTCTCTTCTTCACATCCTGGCTGATGGCGTTCTGGTTTTCTCCAACAGGCTGGCATTTGATATTTTATCAGGCCACCTGATGTTCAGAATGCGCCTTAGGCACCTGTTGACAAATGGCTGGAGTTTGTTGGTGGTAGTGTTTGTCACTCTCCATGTCTCTGATCCATAGAGGAGAACAGACTTGACGTTGGTGTTAAATATTCTGATCTTATTATGGAGGGACAGTGCCTTGGAGTTCCAGATGGGTCGTAGTGTGGTGAAAACGTGTCTGGCCTTGTTTATTCTGCTTTTGATGTCATCATCTGATCCACCATCCTTGCCCAGTATGCTCCCGAGATATGTGAAGCGGTCAGTCTCTTTGAGGTTGTCTCCCTGTAGTTGGACTGGGAGATCCTGTTTGTTGTTTACCTTCATGGGGTTCTGTCTTTTTATTACGTCACCATCGAAAACCTATTACACTCTGGCATTGCCATTGGGTCCTTTAATCCACATCTTTATTACGTCATCATTGAGAGCTAGCTATACCAGTTATACCCTGACGTCATATGCTGGGACGGTGCATACGCATCAAAAGTGGCGCAAAGTAACCACAGTATACCGCTAATCAATTTACAAATTACATATGTAAATATACACAGAGGCATTTAGTATTAATATCACTATAGTCCTAATAAACCTAATAATTCACATTTCAAACGTTCCTTCACAGAGAAGCTGAGATTTGACAGTTTGTAGCGGTCGACAGTAGGCTACTTGCACGCTCTGCTTGCACACCATTTATGGCCTACTAGTGTGCAACAAGAAAGTAGGCACTGGTTTAGTTATGTCTGTGTCCCTTTTATGCCCATATATCAGTTATTTATCAGGCATGCCCGGACGGTTCTCGAGTTGTGTGGATTACAGACATACAGAGAGTTTGCACATTTATAGATACTAGAGCGGTGCCCATTGGAGCCTCCTACAGCGGTGCCCATTGGGCACTGACCTACTTGGAACGATGCAAGTTGGAAATGGATGCCCCATGGTGCATTTTTAGTTAGGTTAGATGTGTAAGGAAGCTATAAAACCAAATGTATACTTATGATGGTCGATTTTTCGACGCTTGGCAAAATTAAGTGGCAATACGATGAAGTATAAATCAGGCTTAATGCATGCCACATACTGTACTTTGAAAGCATGTGGCATACATGTGCATGTCAGTGAGTCCAACTCAAACCTCAGCTGTAAAGCCACACTCCTCAGGCAATACTTCCCTTTCACTCTCCATCCATGCATTCATATTAAATGTCTGAAACTGAAATCTGAGATAAATTACAAGTGCATGCTTTTATCTAAAAAAATAAAATAGCAATTGGATTTGAGTAAAAAGAATGCAGTTTATATCCGTTACATTTTATGATAGAACAGAAATGCCAAGTCTGTTTAATTTCCAGTGGACCTTTGTCTCTGCCTTTCCTAAGCAAAGGTCACGCTGGACACCGGGTATGCACCATGACACTCACAGGTGGAAAATTCCAGCCATCAAATTCCCCCTTGCCAGGTTTGCGCCTTCCAAGCAACTGGGTATATGAAAACATCACAGTTCGAATCAAAAGATATATATATTTTGTAATATATATATATTACAAAAATCCCACTATTTCCTTCTTCCCAATTGCGACGAGTGGTGCCAGAAGTGAGCGTTCCAGAGGCGCGCAAATGTCTACAGGCTTGGGTCTCTCTCTTTTGTCCTCCCTCTCTCTTTTTCTGACACACGCACACACACTTGCAGTGCAGTGCACAGCACGCATGCTCCAAGATTAACTGTGCATGCATTGCTGACAGAGGCCAGCCGTGCTGTAGATGACGTAGCTGTGTTCCTCTAGTCTACACTAACACTACAGTGACCATTCATCAAGTTACAGAGAGGAAGAAAAAATTAGAAACTGATAGCAAGAGAGAGAAATAGTTAGTGCGTGCGTGCGTGCATTATAACTCCTTGTCAATGTAACAATTTTGTATGCAGGTGTACCAAGAATCAAGAGTAAAATAATAATAATATTACTGGATTATAATCAAATCAAAAATGTAAAAAATATATACAAACGCACTCTAACCCTCTTTTAAAAACATAATTAAATTTACGTGGAGTATGTATTAGTATGCCTATATGTGAATTGTGCAGTGAAATCCTGAATTTGAGTCACTTTCGAATCGGAGAGTTAAAACGAACAGTGAGGATTTTCCTGTGTGTGTGTGTGTGTGTGTGTGTGCGTGTGTGTGTGTGTGTGTGTGTGTGGGTGTGGGGGGGGGGGGGTCGAAAGGAAATGTTTCCTTGCCAAGGTAATAAATAAGGTCATGCTATCCAGCCAAAGATCACTCTGGGGTTGATCAATGCATCGGCCCTCCGAGACCTCCTGTTTCCAAACTGTCATGATATCACAGCTCTTAGGTTCCGCTGTTATTGTAACAAGATAAGATTTGTGTTGACGAGAGAGAGATAAAGGGGAGAAACTCATGCTAATCTCCAGAAACATATTGTTAGGGAGGAAGAGATGAACACCAGGTACAGAATAAATGTTTCTTCAACTTGGTCAAGACCCCCAAAATGGGCTTCAGTCAGAGCTCATTCTCTGGTTCACACATGTGTGTTTTAATGACCTTCTTGGCTCCATGATGAGTTTGAATCCCGCATTTAATTTGAAGTTTGACAAACACTAATTGAAAGCAAATGAGCCAAGTTAAGAAACACCACAAAAAAAGAAACAATGAACAATCACTAAAGTACATCTCAGTGTGAACTGTCCCTGAAATGACCCAAGAGAGACACACAAGATAAGTGACCATGGCGGACTGGTGGTAATTTTAGCCCATTGACTACAAGTTATAGTATAATATATTACGTTACTACTGCCAATTTTCAAGGAAGCCACTGGTTTCCATTCATTCGAATGCAAATTTAAAGGTCTAGCTTAAACAGACCCTTGATTCTTTTTTTTTAATCGGCAATAATGCAAAGTGTACCATGACTTATAGTCAATGGGTGCAACATGAAAGTCAGTGGCGTGCACAGATAGACACTAGGGGTGCCCTTTTTCCTCTGGACAGCGATGTGCCCTTTTTATTTTTTTTATTATTATTTTCGTACAGTGTACACTGTACAGTATGTGGACCATGATGACATTGATCAATAAATTCTTGATAAAAAAGCTTCTAATATATTATTTAGGCCCCAAAATCTATAAATCTCGCACTATTAAGGCAACCGGCCAGTTCCATGCGCTGCACAAGGTGACCTTTTTTTTCACTTGAGCACCTGCCCCTCTAAATGTCTGTGCACGCCAAAATGTTCTCGATTTAGGAGCAGTTCCAACTGTCCAACTGCTCAAACTCATATTATGCATCTTCTCTTATGCTGCATTCACGTGGGCAGATTCAAAGCTACAGTCTACCATTGGTTCATTGTCAATGGAAGTCAGCGACATGAAGATGGAAAGATTCATTCGACGTTTGTAGCTGCAAAAGCTACAACAGCTGTTTTAGTGTAGCTTTGCATCTTGATCTTTGTAACTTTTGCATCTGCCCCCAGCATAAGTCATCAACAGATCAACAGGGGGCAGCATTGGATCCCAAATGCTTTCCCCTCTCAAATGCACGTCTGTATTTCTATGTCTTTGCTCTGTCGTTCACTCGCCCTCTCCCTCTCTTTCTCCCTCTTTCTCGTGGTAGCTCATGACATCAACGTTAGCATTCTCCCATGTGAATTACCAGAGCCCTCACCCAGAGGTGAAGAGTCATCCAAGGAAAACAAACCAAAGAAACCAAAGGGCTCTATTACTGGAACATGGGTTTGCTACACCCACAACCATCCTAGCATCTCTTCAACAGGTGCTGAAAATATGTAGCTGAAAATGCAGTAGAATGATTATCTGCATTAACTTAGTTTCCTTTGTATTGTATTTCTTTTTCATTCCAGAAAGTAAAAAAAAATCAGACATGATGTTTGAAGCATATCATCACTGTCAGGCGGAAACCTTTTGTATGTCCAAAACCATTAATAAGGCCTGTCCATACTCGACATGTAGGTGATAAGGTGACCACAAAACCATTAATAAGGCCTGTCCATACTCCACATGTAGGTGATAAGGTGACCAAAACCATTAATAAGGCTAATTATAAAACCCACAGACAGACCTAACCATTTCCAAACTGGTATCCCTATTTTTGGCATGTCATATAGAGATAACCATTTCAATAATCTTTTAAACATGTTCAGAAAAAGCATATTCTGCAAGCCACTGACAACGGTGCAAATGAGTAAAAGCATATGAGCTTGTAGAGCTCTAATTGTGATACCTTTCCGTGATAGTATAAAAATAAAATTACTATAGCGTCAATTTTTGGGGAAAGAAAATAGATTTGGAGATGCAAGGCTTCTGACAAACTGTGATGATATTCACTAGGGCAAACCAGTATTACAAAACAAAACATACTTGAACCACTTAAATATTCTGTCCATTTTAAAATAGCCAATCTACAAGCGTACAATGCATTGCAAACTTGCAATGCAACATATTGTGAGCTTGTAGATCTGATATTTTCAAAAGTGTGTATTGAAAACTTGAAATGGGACATTCTGCACAATTAGTAATTTTACTTTAGCTACTTTAGATATACATTTTTAATTAAGCCAATACTTTTTCCACCACTGGTGGAATATAAAATGACCAATATTTATGGGGAAAGAAATATAGATTTAGAAATAGGCTACGATGTTTCTTAAAAAACTGCGATGATTTTCACTAGTAGGCCTATATATTTTATTTTGTATAGTCTGAAAACAACTATACAGTATTATCCGATATCTGTCAGTGCAAACCACTCCAAATCTCAATGGGTTGTTATTGTTTCATATTAGCGGCACTTCTCTCCACATGGTAGGCAGGCAAGCTAGCAAAAACAGCTTAGCTTAGCTGACAGATCACACGGCTACTGCTAATGTGGATCTTGTTATTCCAAGGGCACCCAGAGGAGCATTTTAACCCCACAGTGGGCCTCCCTCGCTGGGGCTGCTATCGTCCCACATCAGCCCAGGGCCCCTTGATGTGGTTTGGGAGGACATGACGGGGCCGAGCAGGGCCCAAAGTGATCAGTCGCGCGGTAACATCTGAAACCCATTTCCCCACAATTAAAGAGAGAGAGAAACTATCGGGTCCAAACATCGCCCCGTTTCCACGGCATCGAGTCAAACATTTGTGTGTGTGTGTGTGTGTGTGTGTGTGTGTGTGTGTGTGTGTGTGTGTGTGTGTGTGTGTGTGTGTGTGTGTGTGAGACAGAGAAACACCTCCCTTACACACACACACACACACACCCATTGCTTTCCCACCATAAACAGTGACAGAACATTTCCAAATGTGTTTGTATAAAGAAAGCAGCTTGCCGCAGAGAGAGAGAGAGAGAGAGAGAAAGAGAGACAGACAGATAAGAGGGAATAAAAAGGATAGAATGAAAAATGAGATACTAAAGAGAGAGAGCAACAGACAGACAGACAGACAGACATGGATCTATGAAAGGGAACACTTGTTGATCATGAAGGATAATATTGTGCCTGTGGGTCATATTTCTGGCAGCACACAGGAACTACACATAAAGTGATGCGCGCCAAAAACAACAGATTTCCAGTTTGTATTGCGCCACAGTTTTCATTGAGCGAGCAGCACAGTCGTACAACAAAATCTAAATTGGCACGAGAGCGCATGAGAACCTGCATTCTTATTATACTCAAGTGTTCATGTGCTGAGCTCCCTCAGTTAGCAGGCCATGTGCGTGTCGAGTTTCCTCGTCTGGGTGCTCGTCGGACATCAAACACAATAAAGCACCGAGCAGCTTCGAGCTGATTGCTATCTCCAAATGTAATCAATTCAGCCCAGCGAAACACTCGCATGCATTGCACACAAACATGCACGGACTTGCCCGCACATGCATATCATACACACATATGGTCATGCACAAAACACACAGATTCACACACACTCGTGCCTCTCACTCACGCTCATGCACGTACACACACAGTCTCTTTTGCTCAAGCACAACCCCAAAGTTTAGGCCACACGCTTCCATTTTCTGTCCCTCTTTCTGGTTCAGATCATTGGCCATGGTGTACTAGCCATGTCCTTGGCCCCGGGTATGCACTATGCAGCGAAGGCTGTGGTATCGGTGGTCGGCCATTTTTCACAAACATCCTCCAAGAGAACCTGTCAGAGAAGTTCCTATCTCCTTAAGCCAAGAACTGCAGCTTCCCATGATCCTCGGCTTTCATGGGTTTAGGTTGACCCGCGCCGAACACCCAGATGACCTTTGGGAGGTGCTCAAAGGGTTCTGATTAGGTTGTCTGTTATGAACTACAGAACTAGACATAGATGCGATAATATCAGACCTGGTAGGACTAAAGATCATGTTCCTCGGTTTTGGGTTTGAGCTGCCCTGTGTTCTCTGATCATCACTGCCACTGTAACTCTCCATCATTACTGTGTCTGTGTGTGTGAGAAAGATTGATAGTGCACGCACATACAGACACACTCACGGGATATGCAGTACAAGAAAGACAGAATAGAAGATAGTTTGGTAAAGAGAGTTAAGAGTTGTGGTGTTCAAAGGTCTTGGCCTGTACAGTAGCACTGTGATCCTCTTTGGTCCAGTGACCTTGGACATAGGTGCATGTCTGTTTTTGATGATCATCTCAACTGACCAATCTCAAAAGTTCATCTATGATGAATGGTAACCCATGATAATGTTGAACCAGATAATGAGGCTTGAGCTTCATAGAAAGGCTTGGAATAAAAGAAAAATCACACCGTGTGAAGTGAGGGGCGCTCTAATCAATTATTGACCTTATACAACCTTGAAACATACCTTAGTTAAGTCACCAAGAATGGTGGTCCCTTATTGGCAATCGGCCAAGGGTTTCCACCGACATACCGACAGATTTTCTCAGACACATATTCTCCATTCATTGTCAATGGCATTGAATGTTTCTGTTAAGACAGAATCTACACTATAGCTGTTTATAGGAGGGACTAGCGCCTTTTGATCAGTACTGCAGTTGTAGAGGCCTGAATAGGCCCATGTCTCACACTCAGAGAAAATTAACACTAGCTAAATTTGGATTTTGCTGTGCAGTTAAACAGTGATAATAAGATAAAGACTATTTTCCTTGTTTCTTAGTTGCAGTTTTGCTTTACACTGTGAACATTATTTTGTAGTCTTGTTTTGTACCTTCCTGTCTGCCCCTGTAGTTCTGTTCCTGTCTTGTCTCACTAGTGATTGTCAGTGTTTCCACCTGTGTCCCCTTAGTTCCCCAGCCTATCCCAGTGTTGATTGTCTGTGGTGTTCACCTGTGTCTAGTTACCCCTTGTCTATAAGTATGCCCTTGTGTTTTTAGTCCCTTGTTCGTTTGTAAAATGTTGTCAGTGGTTTTTTTGTTCCTCGTGATTTTCCATGTTCCTAGTGTTTTGCCTTGCTCCTAGTTTTTCCTTGTTTCCTCGTGTTCCAGTGTATGTTCCTGATCTCCTGTTTTTTGGTTAATAAACCCCCTTGTATTCGACCTGCCTGTCCTCTGCCTTTGTCTGCGCTTGGGTCCAACACATGCCTGTCCTGAACCGTGACAATATTTATCTGTTGTTGATAAGCATGCGTTTTGCGTTGGCTCTGTTGGTGTGTTGGTTATCAGCAGCCTATAGATTCTGAACATTTATTTCTTGTAATTGTTTCCCTGGCACAAAAGGGGGAACAAAAGGAAAACTAAACATATCAGTATCAGCTATATTGTTATTTTAAACATCGATATCGTTATCCGCCAGTAATTTCCATATCGGTGGATCCCTATTTTTATACAACGCTGATAATTGAATACATATAGGACCACAATGGAAACAAGTCCCCAGGACTTATTTGTGTTATCCTCTTAGCTCATATGTCTGACTGTACCTCCTGCTGTTTTTCATTTCTGTCCAATAAAGTATTCAACCAACCAACTAACCAAAGATTTAAGGCCAGAGACAAGTCAGAGACACAGACAGGGGCTGACAGGCAGAAACGGAGGCAAACACAAGTCTTTATTGTTTGATTTCGTGCAGCTAAGTATCCAGGAGTGAGTGCTGTACTTTGACTGGCCTTCTCTGAAAACACCATCACAGGGAGAGGCATTTCTTCACCTTTAACCTTTTGTAACTTGGCAATGGCCAGCTATCATCTTCCATTGCCTTCCTCTGGAGACGGGAGGGGAGCTGACGAGCATGACATCAATTTGTGGTCGGGGAAAAAAATCAAACCTCCGAAAGCAACGATTCCACACTAATCTGTTATTGGTTTGGGTTATGAGGTTAGCTTGAACTGTTTAATGTACACAAGCCTCACATTTTGGATGTATTTCAGACATAGAGTACAAGGCTATGGAATGTAATGGATTCAATGACGCAATGAACACGTGCATGCACAAGTCACCAACCCAGCATGCACGCACACGCGCGCACATGCACACACTCACACACACATACACCTAACTAATCCTAAACTCAAGACCTCACCCTCAAACAGTTAAAAGGAATTTTACATGCACGGCTTTGCACGCGGTGCAGAACAGTTTAGCCTAATATATGCTCCGTCGCACGATGGAATCAAAAGCCCTCGGAAATGGTTTACAAATACAGTGCAACAATAACAATCTCTATATCTCTACCCATACACACTGTATACATGCTCCTAATATGTTAACAAACATTAGTACAGAGTTTGAGCACATCTTATACTGTTAACCTTAGGGTCCCCATTATGAGAGTCATATGAAACAGATTGCCTTGGGCAGAGAGACAGAGAGAGAGAGGCAGAGAGACAGAGACTCAGAAAGACAGAGAGGCAGAGAGAGAGAGAGTAAGGTAACAGCTGATGCTCTAGGCTTGATGCTGACTGGCAGCCATGTCAAAAGCTCACAAGTCAAACTGTCCTGATTCTCCAGTTCATCTTTAGGGCACGTCAGTGCAAAGCTCATTATGCACTGCTTTGCAGAGGTGAAGAATGCACTCACGTCGCACGCCTGCACACATACGCACGCGCGCGCGCGCGCGCGTGTGTGTGTGTGTGTGTGTGTGTGTGTGTGTGTGTGTGTGCGTGCGTGTGTGTGCATGCGCACGCAGGCATATTCCATGAGAACATATAATCAACTGCAAATCAAATTCATGACAAAGCTCTCTCTCTCTCTCTCTGTCTCTCTGTCTGTCTCTTACAAAAAGTTACAGTTGCAAAGATCCAAAAAATATCTTTCAAATTCTATCTGTATCTCTCTCACACACGTGTGGATGCACAGCATGCGCACACACACACACACACACACACACACACACACACACACACACACACACACACACACACACACACACACACACACACACACACACACACATACACACACACACACACACACACACACACACACACACACACACACACACACACGTACTAGGTCCCTTTACTACTGTGTGGTGCCACCTTGACAGTCAGTAGTCATAATGAGTACTATAAACATTCCATGTTATCCCACAGATAACAGTAGAACAGAATGAGCTACATTACACTTACAGAGATAAGCAAACTTAACAGGAAGATTAACTCTGGGTGAGCTGCGGTCAAGAAGGGCTGCTGGTACGATAGATTACAGCTCAACACACAACCAGTTTTGGAAAAAGTACTTAATTGTTTTACTTAAGTAAACGTATCAATACTGCAATGTAGAACTACTCTAGCAGAAGATAAGTAGAAGTTCAAACATATTGGCATCAAAATGTACTTTAAATACCAAAAGTAGAAAGTACTCACTATGAGTAAATGTATATAGGGCTGAAGTGGGTAATGTATGTTTTGTAATAATAATCAAAGTAACTAGTAACTAATGTTTTGTATTGTAGTGGAGTGGAGTAAAATAGTACTGGGAAATGGACACTTGATTAGGCTATACAAATACCTCAAAATTGTACTTACTTTCCACCACTGCAGTTGAACACAGGACAGAGATGGATGAACCCCCCCCCCCCCCCCCCCCCCGAGTGATGTTGATCAGGTATTACATTTTTCACATTATTTGAAATGTTAAATATTATTTAACATTATTTCTTATAATGACATATACCCAAAATAGAGATACCAGCAGGTTGAAGGTGGTTACATGACCAAAATTGGCTGTATATACTGTAACATTGTCTCTGCTGGCCACAAAAAAGACGTTTCTTATTGTACAATGGTTTTTATTACTTCCAAGGCGCTTTGGTTTGTGAGGAATGTGTTCAATATTCAGATTGTGACACAAACATAAATGTTTGGCTGTTTGTGCACAATGACTGAATCCAGCATATAATACGACAGCTCATAAAATGACATTATTGGGTGATTGACTCTGGCTGTTTTGTGTGAAGGCTTACACCAATATCACACAACCAACCATAACACTGTAATAAAACTGTAATTATGTGTGATTGAATTTGATAGTTTTCCTGAGCTCTTTCCCAGCAGTTTAATTAATTTAATTAAATCTAACTCTTTGAACCACCAAGTCGACGGTTATTGTTTTGGCCAGATCAATTCTCAACAGGGCCTGAGCTACAAAACGTTCTGTCTGCTCTCTCAGGACTTATCGTTTCATTTCATTGTGGTGCCCACCGAAATACCGCGAAAGTTGACTTCTTTCCGAAAACACAAAACAGCGGAATGTTTTCCAAAAAAGCAGTATACTACTTTTGTTATGTGACATTTTCATTCCTACAGTAGTGATTGATATTGCTCGTTAAGAATAGAATTGGTCCAACAGAACAGATCAAGAACAACAGTGGCCGAGGCCAAAACGATGCATCTTGTTATGTTGCTGGGTTGAGAGCTTTGACACACAACAGGGGGCTCCCCTGCTACCATCTCATGTTGTCTCCTTAACCACAGGAGGCCCTAGGGGTCAACCTGGTGGGATGCCAAAGTAGTCCTTTGACAAAGAATCAGTGCCTCTGTACAACTGGGACAAGTTCAATGGGAATGCCAAGCATAATTTCTTTTAATTATACAACATAAAACACTTTTTTTTTTACACTTCTTCCTCCAAACCTCTCCAAATCAAAACCACAGTGTGCAAGTTTTACAGTATGTTAAAGACTATGGCACAGACATTCTGTACTACACTTTGGAGCCAGCCCAGGCTGGGAAAACTTTACAAGACTGAATAAATCACCAAGTTGAAGATTCTTTAAAAATCTACTTAAGACATTCCCTGTCATGCTGAGACTCTATACAGCTTTTTATAAAGACGTTGATGTGAAATACTTGCGTCTGACCCTCGCTGCCAGGGCAACTAGAAATGTTAAGTGGTGAAGGGAAGGGCATGGCCGGGGGGGAGACAGGAATGGGAAAATACGAGAGGACCCAAATGGTTCATTCAATTTTCCAAATGCATCAACTCTCTCTGCTAAATGTGGGAGTGATGCAGAGAGACCACATGGCCATAACGCTGGTATATTATTTTTTGAAGCTGTAAAAATGCTCCATTGGGTTTTACGGCATTACACTGGTTTGGTGTTAGTTAATTTTGCCTCCACTGGGATGTATAATATTACGTTGCATATACAGATATGGCTGAGACCTTTTCTGCCATCAACACCTTGAACAAGTTCAACTATATGTATAGATGATAGCCCCCATTAACCATATTAACCTTATAGTGTCCCTATCTTGGACAGGTCATCAACATTTCAAAATATTTCCATTTTCTACAATATACAAGCTCACAACATGACGCATCATGATGCGTGGAGAGCTTGTAGATCAGCAATTTCTGCTAATCATTGTACAACAAAGTTTATAGGGTTTAAAAGGTTAATCTATTAATCCTATTAAACAGAATACACAATCCAGCTTTTGGTGCTTCCAATCTAGTTCTAAAAATATGCAAATATTTTGTTGAAATCTCTCCTAAGAGAAGCTTGAAAACGCAATACTTTTATTACAACTTTAAAAGTTTATTTAATAAAAAGTACTTAATAAAAAGTACATTTTATAGTTCAGATTGCTCCTTTTTTTATATTTACATGTCATGATCTGAGTTCCAACATCCAGAGTTTATGCTTTCTATCTGGCATGTCCTGGCTTGTTCCCAGGCTCCCCAGCCTTGAGGAGGTGTAATTGCTCCGAGTGACCTGTAGAGGGAGTAGCTCTCCAATGTCACACCACCTCCTCACTGTATCACAGCAGCTGGCTCTAACACCTGCTCTCCAGATGTCTCCATCTAAGGAGAAAATGAGCTCGACTTTTCTTTTCTTTTCTCCTCTCTCTCTCTCTCTCTCTCTCTCTCTCTCTCTCTCTCTCTCTCTCTCTCTCTCTCTCTCTCTCTCTCTCTCTCTCTCTTTCTTTCTTTCTTTCTTTCTAGTGGTCACATCTTTCCTAAACTCTCTTTGCTTCCACCTCTTTCTCCCCCTCCCCCTCATGTTATGTCCTTCTTCATGCACCCTCTCTCCTCCCTCTCTCTTTCCCCCAGCCCTGATGTTTACACACATCTGTATTAAACCTAGTTATACAGAGAGTGTTGATTAAACTCTGAGATGCTCATACGGGTCAATTGTTTTGTCAGTCTGAGCTGAATGAATGCAGTGGAATGAGTGCAGTGGAAGCAGTGGAGTCCATTGAAATGACCCTGGGGGAAGTCCCCCTCCTGCCCTCCTCACGCCCTCAAGTTATCCTCGTTTCTCATCATTTTGGACCATGGGCTATAGCCCATATCGTACGGCATACTATAGCACGCCGTTTTTCATCATTTTTGAGGATTTGAAAAAAATGAAAAAATGAAAAAAACGATGGGTTATAGCCCATGTTTTTTGAAATGAGTGTAATGAGTGTTTTTACACTATTTTCAGCATTTTCAGCAAGTGTAAAATGAGTTATACTGGATCTCTTGTCCACTAGTCCCTTCCTAACATTTTAGTGTAGTTTTTATTTGTCGACGAAATTGTCAGTATATTTAGTCTTAGTTTTAGTCATCATAGCTTAGTTTTCATAACTAATAACTTTTTATTGAATTTTTACGTTTTCACATACAGTAGATGAATCATGAAAGGTAGACTTTATAAGTTTTATTAATACCTCTTTTATACACTTCAGCACCTAAGTGCAGCATGCGGCTGAATGGGGCAATTAGTGTATTGTTCTTGGAGGGAATGAGGAGAAGGGAATTGTCACACGCATACAGAGATGGAGAGTTTTATGAGTCACTATAGTGATTCATAAAGTAAAAAAGTAAAAAGAAAAATCAGCACAAACTGCTAAATGGATAGTGTGTCCCATCCTGTCTGTGTTTTTATTTTCGAGCTCAAATGGCTAAACCTGGAACGATGGAAGTTACAGTAACTGGGAGCCATGGAGTGTTACTTAATTTATAAATCTGGCTTTTCTGCAGCTCCTATTGAGTTGTGGTTCTGGTTGGTTGCAGTGTGTAAACCCCTGGCCTTTAGCAGTAATTATCTCCTGTGTGTTTGTACTAAATCTCCTCACACACTGAGCCGGCTTTGAAGACATCACTACTAATCTCAAGCCTGTCAGAAAAAGGGAGATACAGGCAGACAAAGGTGTGTGCATGGGAGAGAGTGAGAGAGAGAGGGAGAGAGTGAGAGAGAGAGGGAGAGAGTGAGAGCAAGCGATAAAGAGGGGCCTGTATACATACTGTACATAACAAACTGGGCAAATGAGATACACAAAGAAAATGTACTGCGGTGACAACTTCATGCAACTTTATATACACTATACAGGTTGCACCTGTAGCTGATTTCGATAAACTATGCAATGAATTATGTCAGACACGTTCAGAGGAATGTGTCCTTACAGAATAATAGGGGAGAAAGGGGGAGAGACAGAAAAAGAAACAGATCAGGGAGCTATCGAAAGTATTTCAACAGATGTCCACGTTTGTACATGTGCATGTTTTTTGGCCTGTGCATGTTTGGTGTATTTTGGGATTTCACTAGATTTCTTAGATATTAAACAACCAAATGAATGAGTGCACGGGTGTGTGTTTTAGCTTTTTTCCCCTTTCCTTTCCTTTTTATTTTTTTTATTTTTTTCTTTATTTACGGCACCACAAAATGGCACGCAACTAAAGGAAAGCATAAATGTCCAAAGGGGAAGGCCAGGTCTTTAATATTTGTCAGGGGAAGGGAAGCCACAGGGAGGGTGTTTCCCTCTGGCCCAGAGACCAGTGCTGTGGTGACCGCTGCCTGCCTGCTCGCCTGCCTGCCTGAGTGCCTGCCTGCAGGCCTGCCGGGGGCCGACCGTTACAGCGTTTGATCCCGGGAGCCCCGGTTCCTTGGAAAAGCTGAACTCTGGGCTCCGCGGGTCGGTCGACTCCTGGAAGCAGAACAGTCGCGTCAGCAGCGGACTGGCCCCGATTCTGTGCAGCTGCTCATGAGTGAACCGCCGTAGGAACCGCTCGGGTGGGGGGGAGGGGGGAGGGGAACCGCTGCGGAACCGCGCGGAGAACCTCGACATGTGTCATAGCCACAATTTACGGAGCTGTGTGTTGTGAAACAGATATACGATACCGCGGCACTTAACAAAGTTATTTTGGAAATGGTATATAACTCCTACTGAAGAGGGCCCGGGCCCAGGCCAGGCTGCAGCAATGCAGACATTCACATCACAACATGTTGTCCTGACAAACTTTGGCCAAATGCAGGTTCAGTTTTATTTGTATAAATATATTTTATATGGTACATGCCTTAACATATCTCAATAATGATGTTCCTAATATATGCCCACAATGTTCCATGTATCACCATCATTGTGCATTTTCTTTTGAACTTCTAATCTGAGATATCGTATGGGATGGTGAGTACAGTAGGCTATACATTTAGGTTTGTTAAGGAATATACGTTTCAGCCAGGAATTAGTAACTGAAAAGTGTATATTCATGCCCTGGCCTGCACCACACTCTGCTATAAGTTCACCATCAACTATGTTAAAGAACATTGGTGTGGCTCTAAGGGATCCTCGACGACAACATAAATCTATCCAAAAATGTATATCGCTATGAGCTCTAAGATGACTTTCTTCACTTTGATCATTGACATATAGTGGAAGTGTCCCATATATGAAACAAAATGGAGTCAGTCAACTTAATGATGAAGTGTGTTGACTTTGTTTGAGGCATAAAGTAAGGCAAACCCAGTGGGGCAGTGTGTGTAATGACTATAGCATGGGATGAACTCCCCACCACTGGCCACAATGAACACAAGGTGCATTTGAGTCATGGTGTTGCTAGAAGGGAAAGCACAACACAGCAAAACAAAAGCCAAAACAACCGTCGATTGAATTAAAGCGATCGCCATGACTAAAGTAACATCATTAATTGATAGATTTCGGAGAGGACTTGGGCAATCTGTTATTAATGCATGTCCTTTTTTTGCTTTTGTGCCTTTTTCCGCATAATTGAAAACTACGTTAACATCATATTTTTTTGGTTTCCCACCAGAGCGAGAGCAAATGATATTTACCATGTGTTTCTTTTTCTTTCTTTAATTTTTTTGTCAGTTTAACTAAATAAAAAAGGCACATACTGTATGTGCGGGTGGGTGTGGCAATAGAAGGGGCGAGTTTTAATTAGTGCTTTGACTAACATTGGCTAACTGGAACCATTACGACCTTTCTGTGTGTGTGCGTGCGTGTGTGCGTGCGTGCGTGTATGTACGTCCAAGTAGATACACAAATATTGATCCTCACAGTGGTACGCCCTATAATATAAGGGCAGCTGTTTCTAGTAACCGGAGAAAAATAATCTCAAGCCACGCATGCACGCACGCACAAGCACACACACACACACACACACACACGCACACACACACACACACACACACACACGCACACACACACACACACACACACACACCTGGACTACTGTGGTCATTACCCGCCAACAGGAACAGACACTAAATTCATCAGTGCACATGTGCTTGCTTGCATTGCATGTGTTGTGTATTGATGTATGTGCGTGCGAGTGCCCACACACGCACACACACACGCAGTGTTCCCAGGCGTTCACATCGATGTCCCTGTCACCATGTGTGAAGAAGTGCAGCAGCAACCACATCAGGTCTTGTGCCCCACCCTGCTCACCCACAACGTCACACACACACACACACACACACACACACACACACACAACCCTAACCCAACCTGAATATTTCCATAATTGTAAGCCTAACTCCCCAAATATTCTTTAACCATAAAAAAATCAACTATTTCTCTTGTGTGAAGACCAGGAACATTGTCTTCACAATGTCTATTGCACAGATGGTACTATATTTTATGGGGACATTTGGCCGTCCTCACAAATATAGTATTACAAGCATACACAGATCATAAACATTGCCTTTTAAACTGCATAGATAGATATAAGTATGAGTGCATGGACACACATCATGCACACATAAACATACACTTGCATACTGTGTGACTTTGCACACACGCACGAACGCACACACACACACACACACACACACACACACACACACACACACACACACACACACACACACACACACACACTGACCATACACATATGGAACCAGGCAGGGCATCAAACCTCATCATATTTTGGGGGTATTTTATCGGCTAAATCTGGTAAATACTTCTCTGTGGTTCAGGGCTGGTTCGAAATTCATGGCAATCGGAGAAAAAAAACTTCGTGGGAAAGGAATGCTGATAGATTTTGAGAAAAAAACTGTAAACACCATATTTCTAATGCTTAGCGTATGTTGTCCTGTGTGTTCTGTGGCTGGTTAGAGCTACTGTATTATAATGCTGGTACATGACTCAGTGAACAACATTTATGAAAGTGGTTTTCAAAGATTTTCTTTCCCACTGGGATACACATTTTACTGTAATTATCATGACCCAGAATTACTTTCGGGATATCAGACGAGTTTATCTAACAAAATCAATACTAACCAATAAGTACTTAGTGGCCTAGTGAGTATTCAATTAACCAATATTAACTTAATCTGAGCCAATAGACATTTTAACAGTGCTTTATATCGGGTTTGGCTTGATATAATAGTAGCATGAAACATGGTCAACATAATATGTTTCACACATATTATGTGTGAAACAGTGTTGGCTATCAGTGACACTAAAAACGGTCACCTTCTGCTGAACGTGAGGTGACGTTTTTCTAAATAATTACATTTAAAGTTACATTTAAAGAATGTATTTGCTATTTGTTAGTGCAGTAGGGCAGTGATACTCAACCTCAGGCCCGTGGGCCACATCAGGCCCGCGGGACCATTATGACTGGCCCACCAATGAAAATCTAAAAAAAAGAAGAAAAAAAAATCTGGAAAATGAAATAAAAATAAATAAATCTGAATGAAGTTATCTTTAATTACATTATTATAAGTAAAGAGTTGTACTATTACTCGAACGAAAATAAAAGCTTGGGGGGGGGATGCAATGCAAATGAAAGACATATACTGTGTATCCCTATTCCCTGACATAATTTTATAGCTAAACGGACAGAATTCTATTTTATTTGAATGATGAAACCCAGCTGCCATTAATAGTTGGAAATGGAAATGGGAATTGCGGAAATTGCGGAAATGGAAATTGCGGAAATTGTGGAAATTGTAATTGCAGAAATTGCGGAAATGGTGGAAATGGAAATTGTGGAAATTGCGGAAATGCGGAAATGGAAATTGCGGAAATGGTGGAAATGGAAATTGCGGAAATGGAAATTGCGGAAATTGCGGAAATTGCAGAAATGGTAATTTGCGGAAATTGCTCTTCACTTATAGCTGTATATTCTAGACAGCTACTCATGGACAATTAGGCAGGCAGGCAGACAGCTACTCATAGACAGGCAGACAGACAGCTACTCATGGACAATTAGGCAGGCAGGCAGACAGCTACTCATAGACAGGCAGGCAGACAGCTACTCATAGACAGGCAGACAGTAAGACAGCTACTCATTGACAGACAGACAAATAACTACTCATGGACAGACAGACAGACAGACAGGCAGGCAGGCAGGCAGGCAGGCAGGCAAAGAGCTACTCATATTATGTTATTATAACAGCTACTCATGTTATGTGCAATAATTTGTGCAGTTATGGAAACAGCTCTTTGTGTTTATGCAAGAAAATGTAACACATTTATTTATTTACATAGTGTGCATGCACATTGTACTTTGATACATTTTGCGAAAATAAAGCAATTGAAAGAGAGAAGTTATCAAGTATCATTAATGTCGTAATTTTATCTACTGGCCCCTGGCCCCTTGCCATTTTTGTAATGTGGCCCACAGGTAAATCTATTTGAGTATCCCTGCTATAGCGCGCCGTTTTTCATAATTTTTGAGGATTTGAAAAAAAAAAAAAATCCGCAATTTCCGCAATTTCCATTTCCGCAATTACCATTTCTGCAATTTCCGCAATTTCCGCAATTCCGCAATTTGACAAAAACGATGGGTTATAGCCCATGTTTTTTGAAATTTTGAAAAAAAAAGTTATCCTCGTTTCTCATCATTTTGGACCATGGGCTATAGCCCATATCGTACGGCATACTATAGCGCGCCGTTTTTCATCATTTTTGAGGATTTGAAAAAAATGACAAAATGACAAAAACGATGGGTTATAGCCCATGTTTTTTGAAATTTTGGAAAAAAAAGTTATCCTCGTTTCTCATCATTTTGGACCATGGGCTATAGCCTATATCGTACGGCATACTATAGCGCGCCATTTTTCATCATTTTTGATGATTTGACAAAAATGAAAAAATGAAAAAACGATGGGTTATAGCCCATGTTTTTTGAAATTTTGAAAAAAAAAGTTATTCTCGTTTCTCATCATTTTGGACCATAGGCTATAGCCTATATCGTACGGCATACTATAGCGCGCCATTTTTCATCATTTTTGATGATTTGACAAAAATGAAAAAAACGATGGGTTATAGCCCATGTTTTTTGAAATTTTGAAAAAAAATGTTATCCTCGTTTCTCATCATTTTGGACCATGGGCTATAGCCCATATCGTACGGCATACTATAGCGCGCCGTTTTTCATCATTTTTGAGGATTTGAAAAAAATGACAAAATGACAAAAACGATGGGTTATAGCCCATGTTTTTTGAAATTTTGAAAAAAAAAGTTAGCCTCGTTTCTCATCATTTTGGACCGTGGGCTATAGCCCATATCGTACGGCATACTATAGCGCGCAGTTTTTCATCATTTTTGAAGATTTGAAAAAAATGACAAAATGACAAAAACGATGGGTTATAGCCCATGTTTTTTGAAATTTTGGAAAAAAAAGTTATCCTCGTTTCTCATCATTTTGGACCATGGGCTATAGCCTATATCGTACGGCATACTATAGCGCACCATTTTTCATCATTTTTGATGATTTGACAAAAATGAAAAAAACGATGGGTTATAGCCCATGTTTTTTGAAATTTTGAAAAAAAAAGTTATCCTCGTTTCTCATCATTTTGGACCATGGACTATAGCCCATATCGTACGGCATACTATAGCGTGCCGTTTTTCATCATTTTTGAGGATTTGAAAAAAATGACAAAATGACAAAAACGATGGGTTATATCCCATGTTTTTTGAAATTTTGAAAAAAAAAGTTAGCCTCGTTTCTCATCATTTTGGACCGTGGGCTATAGCCCATATCGTACGGCATACTATAGCACGCCGTTTTTCATCATTTTTGAGGATTCGAAAAAATGAAAAAAACGATGGGTTATAGCCCATGTTTTTTGAAATTTTGAAAAAAAAAGTTATCCTCGTTTCTCATCATTTATTATATAGGCTATCATTTCTTTATGTGCTGATCGACCAATATGTTGGGGACACATGCCTACATATTTTATCTGAGATTTGGAAACAATTTATTGATTCAGCATGAAGACTAAAGCCTTCTGAATAAATCTATACGCAAGTGTATGCCTCCGCAAATGTCTACGCCACCTAAAGAGGATTTGACGGAGTTTCCGACCAACCTACGTGAGCGTCAAGTTCACGGCCATTTCCTTGAATTCCAAATTAAAATGTGGGAAATCCACGTAAATTCCGCTAGCACGTCACGTCATGTTATCATCGTAAACGCCGTTGTGAATTTGGACCATGGTGTTGCAAAGCAAAAGAAAGCGCTGGTAGTGTACTATCCAAGCTTCTGCCTGGATATAGGGTTCGAAGCCCTACAGCGCTGTAACCTGCTAACCTTAGTCCTGTTGTATGTTCACATTAAATATGAAATTCACTATTTCACCAGTGTGAAGTCAACTTGGAGAAATGGAGAGCAAAGGGTTAAATCTGGACTGACAATCATTGCCACTGACACTCTGCTGATTGTCACTCACTCACTCCCCAATTGCCTCACTAATCAGCATCAGTGCATTCACTGCACCTGAGAGTAGGGCGTTGGCCAAACACAGGAAACACACAAACCTCCATGAGAAACAGCAGTGTGCATCCAAACAGGAGCAACACACACAAACAGCAGAGCAGAACGGTGCAGCCATATAAATGCTGGAGAGACAGCCGGTGAGAGAACTGTATATCTGTGACAGATCATGCCAGTTGCATGCCAGTTCATGGACACTTGTTATTGTTTGTTGTTGTTTATGATGACTTGAGTTGAAGTTAAAGGAAACATGATGGCCAATTGGACATGAACAATGAACATGATCATTTGATTTAAAATACATTTGAATTGATTATTGATTGATAAAAACGTTTCAATGATGCTAATTAATTCAGTTTATTTAATTTACATTTCATGAGTTTATTATGTTTAAAAACTGTTTAGAAACGAATTGAGCAAAAAATGAATTGATTTAGAAATG
This sequence comes from Protomyctophum bolini, assembly GCF_963924005.1. Taxonomy (NCBI): domain Eukaryota; kingdom Metazoa; phylum Chordata; class Actinopteri; order Myctophiformes; family Myctophidae; genus Protomyctophum; species Protomyctophum bolini. The sequence continues at coordinate 27,240,676 of NC_137877.1, read as the reverse complement.
AGTTGATTAAGAGACACTTAAGTAAAAATGATATTTAGGTGTTTAGAACATGTAAAGTATGTGTATTGATTGAATGTGCATTATACTTACATTAGTTCTTTTTTATTTTCCCTTTAAGGTTTTTCACCTTACCTGACTTACCCACTAACTGACTTACACAATACCTGTACAACTGTACTCAACTACAAAGTAAAGAAGAGTAAAAAGAAGGAAACTGTGTGGTCATTGTATGAGTGAAACCCAGTAACAATCTCCATATGGTCTGTGCCATCCCTTTCAAGCAGGGAAACTGCAAAAAATACTAAATAGCTTGACAACCAGTGTTAAGATGCTGTGTTTAGATTACCCCACCTGAAACTAATCTATAATACGATATGGGCTATAGCCCATGGTCCAAAATGATGAGAAACGAGGCTAACTCTTTTTTTCAAAATTTCAAAAACATGGGCTATAACCCATCGTTTTTTTATTTTTTCATTTTTTTCAAATCCTCAAAAATGATGAAAAGCGGCGTGCTATAGTATGCCGTACGATATGGGCTATAGCCCATGGTCCAAAATGATGAGAAACGAGGCTAACTAAAAAAACATGGGCTATAACCCATCGTCGCATGGAGACAGAACTCTGCACAATGCATCTCACATGCCTTTGTGGCATAAATATAAAGACAAGGATGTATAAACCGAATGTTGTAGGTTCAAAAATGAGTCAATATAAAAACTGAAACAACAAATCACACTCTTCATTAGGAGTGACATATTGGGTAAGACTAAGATGACGGTTGAACAAAGCCCCTTGCTGGGCTTGAACCTAGAACCTTCTGTTTGCGAAGCCTGTGTCTTAACCGCTGCTACAACTTTGCTTATACATTAGAGACAGGTAGGCCTACAAAGGTACAACCTTGCAAAGATGCAAAATGAAAAAAGAATAACTAAAGGCCCTGCTCTTTGTAATACACATACAAACTTGGAAAAACATCCTTGATGTAAGAGTGAGCTAAATATTGTATAAATGTCCGTACTAGTAGGCCTACTTGTGTGCAACAAGCAAGTAGGCACTCGATAGGGTGCAGTTCTAGTTTATTTTGCCATAACACCCACATTTTACTGTGTGGAAACACCGGGGGGGAAATACCCCCCCCGGCCCCACTGTACTGCATCCCAGTAGACCCAGGGTAACAGAGTACATCGATGAGTATTGGCTTCAGTGCTTGGGTACAGCTTGGTCCCCCAGGCTGGCCTTGAACCTGCTTTGGCCATGTACCTCGGTACACAGTCGCCTTGGTAGCCACGCTAGAACTCGATCACCTAGAGCACCTCCACCAATTACACTTGTTTCTTTAGGGCTTTTATGTCGAAAGTGTGCATTGTTTTTTAACCTCCTAAAGAACCTCTATATTCTGAAAGGTGGGTTAAGTCAGACATTCTCAACTGCATCAAGTTCGAACCTGCTGAAGATTTAAAGGTCGGTCCCTGTTTCAATCCTGGATTTAGGCAGTTCAAATGAGGTACAGAAAACCCTTCGACTCTTTGGCTGATCTCACGGAGTGAAAAACTTTATGAGTTTACAGAAAAAAAAAAATAAGTGTGAATTGTCTGGAGCCAGTAGCTCAGTGTGTTAGAATGCTGCCACATGATCGGGAGATGGTGGGTTCAAAGCCCACTCAGGTTCAAACAAAAAAATAAGGGGCCAATCCCACCCCATTCTTTACTGACACTTTGCATTCCACACTAACATCAACTAGCACAGAAAAGCTGTGTTGTAGTAACCAGCAGTTAGCTCAGTGTGATGAGTGGCTCTACTTGTCAACCACAGGTCCAGGGTTCGAATCCCACATTAGTCATGTGGCTATGTGTGACACTTTGCTTTGCACACTGACTTTCAGAAGGACAACTTTAAAGCAGCCCAGAAATTCACCATGTTTGTGTGCCTCAATGGCCCAGTGGATAAGTCAAATGATATCCGTAGTATACCTAGTAGAAGTGTGCCGGTTCAAACCGGCAAAGACTCATGTCAAAAAACATGGGCTATAACCCATCGTTTTTTTCATTTTTTCAAATTTCCTCACACTGATTTCCAGAAGGACAACTTTAAAGCAGCCCAGAAATTCACCATGTTTGTGTGCCTCAATGGCCCAGTGGATAAGTCAAATGATATCCGTAGTATACCTAGTAGAAGTGTGCCGGTTCAAACCGGCAAAGACTCATGTCAAAAAACATGGGCTATAACCCATCGTTTTTTTCATTTTTTCAAATTTCCTCACACTGATTTCCAGAAGGACAACTTTCCATGTTGGCCGGTTCAAGTCCCATGTCATGACATCAAGGTGCTGGAGGACCATCGGGAGTTCCTCCTACAACTCAATGCTGCAGTAATTTGAACTTTTCAAGGCTTGAATAAAAAATAAAAACTCAAAAGCACCAGGAGACATCTGCTGAATGCCCCAAGGTGCCTTGGCTCAATGGTGTAGAGCGCTTGACCCGTTGCCTCTGCTTCAGACAGTTAGCCGGTTCAAGTCCCATGTCATGACATCAAGGTGCTGGGAAGGACCATCGGGAGACGGTGCTCTCTCCCCCTGTTTCCTGAAAAGTAACGGTTGGGGGTTATGTCTGAAAGAACTCTGTCCAGCTAACCTTTTGAACTATAGTATGTCGTTTTTTTAATCATTTTCACATTTGTTTTTTAAATCTTTGCGAAAACCATGAACTATAGTTCATTGCGGAAATTGCGGAAATTGCGGAAATTGTAATTGCGGAGATTGCGGAAAATGCGGAAATGTTAATTGCGGAAATTGCGGAATTGTGGAAATGGAAATTGCTAAATTGCGGAAATTGCGGAAATGATAATTGCGGAAATTGCGGAAATTGCGGAAATGGAAATTGCGAAATTGCGGAAATTGCGGAAATGGTAATTGCGGAAATTGCGGAAATTGCGGTAGTTTTTCATTGTCAAAATTCAAGAAAATGACATTGCCATTGTCCACGATTATAATCGGGCCCCAGTATGCAAAAACACAGACTATTCTGTCAGATGATGGGCCAAAATGCATTGCTATTTTATTTTTAAACGTTTGACCTAATTCTTATCTGTAAAATTTTAGGTGGACAGGGTTCTTTCAGACATAACCCCCAACCGTTACTTTTCAGGAAACAGGGGGAGAGAGCACCGTCTCCCGATGGTCCTTCCCAGCACCTTGATGTCATGACATGGGACTTGAACCAGCCAACCGTCTGAAGCAGAAGCAACGGGTCAAGCGCTCTACACCATTGAGCCAAGGCACCTTGGGGCATTCAGCAGATGTCTCCTGGTGCTTTTGATTTTTTATTTTTTATTCAAGCCTTGAAAAGTTCAAATTACTGCAGCATTGAGTTGTAGGAGGAACTCCCGATGGTCCTCCAGCACCTTGATGTCATGACATGGGACTTGAACCGGCCAACATGGAATGTCTGTACTGAAAGCCTGATGATTAGACCACTGCACCATCAGTCAGACACTCTCAGGCAAAGTTTCCTGGTAATTTTGAAGTGATCTTTTGTTCGTTAGCCTTCAGTTAGTAAAGTTTAAATAACACAGCATTATATTAATCAGATGTTTCTTAGCGCTGTTGAGGTCTTCTTTTGTATGACAGTGTAACAGCCGGGAATCGAACCCTGGTCTCCCACGTGGAAAGCCAACATCTTAACCACTACGACAATTAGAGTTTTGAGGTAGTCAGGCTGAGGCTGAGGCTGTGAGCCACTGCTAGAATAGCAGTAAATTAAGCTCAATAACTAGCATTAAACTTTAGGAAGAGTGGGATTTAGGGACGTTCCAATTCCTAGGGGGATGATTTATCTCCCTACCCCTTGACACTCATTATGTAGGGACAAGGGGCAAGGGCTGAGGGGTAGGGTTAAAAAACGAATTGGGATTGGGCCTAAATGTTCAAATCCCACTCTTCCTAAAGTTTAATGCTAGTTATTGAGCTTCATTTACTGCTATTCTAGCAGTGGCTCACAGCCTCAGCCTCAGCCTGACTACCTCAAAACTCTAATTGTCGTAGTGGTTAAGATGTTGGCTTTCCACGTGGGAGACCAGGGTTCGATTCCCGGCTGTTACACTGTCATACAAAAGAAGACCTCAACAGCGCTAAGAAACATCTGATTAATATAATGCTGTGTTATTTAAACTTTACTAACTGAAGGCTAACGAACAAAAGATCACTTCAAAATTACCAGGAAACTTTGCCTGAGAGTGTCTGACTGATGGTGCAGTGGTCTAATCATCAGGCTTTCAGTACAGACATTCCATGTTGGCCGGTTCAAGTCCCATGTCATGACATCAAGGTGCTGGAGGACCATCGGGAGTTCCTCCTACAACTCAATGCTGCAGTAAATTGAACTTTTCAAGGCTTGAATAAAAAAGAAAAACTCAAAAGCACCAGGAGACATCTGCTGAATGCCCCAAGGTGCCTTGGCTCAATGGTGTAGAGCGCTTGACCCGTTGCCTCTGCTTCAGACAGTTAGGCGGTTCAAGTCCCATGTCATGACATCAAGGTGCTGGGAAGGACCATCGGGAGACGGTGCTCTCTCCCCCTGTTTCCTGAAAAGTAACGTTTGGGGGTTATGTCTGAAAGAACTCTGTCCAGCTAACCTTTTGAACTATAGTATGTCGTTTTTTTTTAATCATTTTCACATTTGTTTTTTAAATCGTTGCGAAAACCATGAACTATAGTTAATTGCGGAAATTGCGGAATTGTGGAAATGGAAATTGCTAAATTGCGGAAATTGGGGAAATGATAATTGCGGAAATTGCGGAAATGGAAATTGCGGAAATGGTAATTGCGGAAATTGCGGAATTGCGGAAATTGCGGTAGTTTTTCATTGTCAAAATTCAGAAAATGACATTGCCATTGTCCACGATTATAATCGGGCCCCAGTATGCAAAAACACAGACTATTCTGTCAGATGATGGGCCAAAATGCATTGCTATTTTATTTTTAAACGTTTGACCTAATTCTTATCTGTAAAATTTTAGGTGGACAGGGTTCTTTCAGACATAACCCCCAACCGTTACTTTTCAGGAAACAGGGGGAGAGAGCACCGTCTCCCGATGGTCCTTCCCAGCACCTTGATGTCATGACATGGGACTTGAACCGGCCAACCGTCTGAAGCAGAGGCATCGGGTCAAGCGCTCTACACCATTGAGCCAAGGCACCTTGGGGCATTCAGCAGATGTCTCCTGGTGCTTTTGAGTTTTTATTTTTTATTCAAGCCTTGAAAAGTTCAAATTACTGCAGCATTGAGTTGTAGGAGGAACTCCCGATGGTCCTCCAGCACCTTGATGTCATGACATGGGACTTGAACCGGCCAACATGGAATGTCTGTACTGAAAGCCTGATGATTAGACCACTGCACCATCAGTCAGACACTCTCAGGCAAAGTTTCCTGGTAATTTTGAAGTGATCTTTTGTTCGTTAGCCTTCAGTTAGTAAAGTTTAAATAACACAGCATTATATTAATCAGATGTTTCTTAGCGCTGTTGAGGTCTTCTTTTGTATGACAGTGTAACAGCCGGGAATCGAACCCTGGTCTCCCACGTGGAAAGCCAACATCTTAACCACTACGACAATTAGAGTTTTGAGGTAGTCAGGCTGAGGCTGAGGCTGTGAGCCACTGCTAGAATAGCAGTAAATGAAGCTCAATAACTAGCATTAAACTTTAGGAAGAGTGGGATTTGAACATTTAGGCCCAATCCCAATTCGTTTTTTAACCCTACCCCTCAGCCCTTGCCCCTTGTCCCTACATAATGAGTGTCAAGGGGTAGGGAGATAAATCATCCCCCTAGGAATTGGAACGTCCCTAAATATTGAACGTCCCTTGTAGATATTGATATACAACCTGTTCTCAGAAAATAGCTGATCTGCAAGCTCACTGCAGGCCAGTGGTCCCCAAACTTTGATGGCATTTCTGTCTCTAGGACCCCCAATTTATATTGTTATATGAATGTTAATTAACTCTGAGTGTACAAACTATCATTTAGCCCATAACCCACTTTGGAAACTACTTTCCATTTGATTTAAGCTGTAGAGATGCAACGTAAATATAACATTGCTGTGGTTATGATGAAATAAATATATTGTAGTTTTGTCTCATGTTGGTAGCCCACCATGCAGAATGTAATTCAGCTAGATATAGCTCATTCTGACACCTGCTCAACAGTTGTACCTGATTCATTGATTATTGGTTTGTATAGCATGGGTACAGATATAGGGTTAGAAAAAGGAAAAACTATTTACAGTATAGAAAGAAGGGGCTGTGGTCACTGGTCATCGTTTTTAATATCATTAAGAACAGAGTAATTTTCTATCAATGAAAATGCCATCGTGATTCATCTCCATCCAATGTACAGTCTGCACAGCAGCTTGCAATCTGTTTCCATAGCTGGTTTGCCTGGGGAAAAAACAACAAGATTGCTAATTAGTTATGTAAGTTTTGCAACTTGTGGGGATTAGCTTAACATTGGTCATGATAAAACCATAGCTATCACTGCAGCGAGTAGCCAACGTTATGCAGCGACAGCGTTATGTAGGTACAGTAGGCTATTTCACGGCTTTTAAGAGCTCCAAAACTGCAGAATGTTGACATATCGTGGTCAGGGGGGTCGGACTGATGCCTGCTAATAAGCTAGCTTGCTTCCGAGTTGTAGCCTATCACCGGGGCACCGGCGATAAATAAAAAAGAATAAAGCGCCGATGCGGCGCCAAATGAATGGGTAACATTGTATGAATGCAACGCCGTATCATATCGTTAGTTCATGTGAGGTAACGTTAACCTTTGCTAGAGATTGCGATATTTTTGGCGATGCAGATTGTTAATACATTCATATAATATTGGTTATTATAATATTTTTCCATAATAAAGTACATAAAAGGCTTCTTACCTCGTCCACCTTTCAGCCCTCAGTGATGTTGCTCCGTTTTAAGTCCCGTCGAGACATCCCTTCAAACGAAGGGGATTCTACCCCTCTGCCCTACGTACGGCATACTATAGCGCGCAGTTTTTCATCATTTTTGAAGATTTGAAAAAAATGACGAAATGACAAAAACGATGGGTTATAGCCCATGTTTTTTGAAATTTTGAAAAAAAAAGTTATCCTCGTTTCTCATCATTTTGGACCATGGGCTATAGCCTATATCGTACGGCATACTATAGCGCGCCGTTTTTCATCATTTTTGATGATTTGACAAAAATGACGAAATGACAAAAACGATGGGTTATAGCCCATGTTTTTTGAAATGTTGAAAAAAAAAGTTAGCCTCGTTTCTCATCATTTTGGACCGTGGGCTATAGCCCATATCGTACGGCATACTATAGCGCGCAGTTTTTCATCATTTTTGAAGATTTGAAAAAAATGACGAAATGACAAAAACGATGGGTTATAGCCCATGTTTTTTGAAATGTTGAAAAAAAAAGTTAGCCTCGTTTCTCATCATTTTGGACCGTGGTCTATAGCCCATATCGTACGGCATACTATAGCGCGCAGTTTTTCATCATTTTTGAAGATTTGAAAAAAATGACGAAATGACAAAAACGATGGGTTATAGCCCATGTTTTTTGAAATTTTGAAAAAAAAAGTTATCCTCGTTTCTCATCATTTTGGACCATGGGCTATAGCCTATATCGTACGGCATACTATAGCGCGCCGTTTTTCATCATTTTTGATGATTTGACAAAAATGACGAAATGACAAAAACGATGGGTTATAGCCCATGTTTTTTGAAATGTTGAAAAAAAAAGTTAGCCTCGTTTCTCATCATTTTGGACCGTGGGCTATAGCCCATATCGTACGGCATACTATAGCGCGCAGTTTTTCATCATTTTTGATGATTTGACAAAAATGAAAAATTGACAAAAACGATGGGTTATAGCCCATGTTTTTTGAAATTTTGAAAAAAAAAGTTAGCCTCGTTTCTCATCATTTTGGACTGTGGGCTATAGCCCATATCGTACGGCATACTATAGCGCGCCGTTTTTCATCATTTTTGAGGATTTGACAAAAATGAAAAAATGACAAAAACGATGGGTTATAGCCCATGTTTTTTGAAATGTTGAAAAAAAAAGTTAGCCTCGTTTCTCATCATTTTGGACCGTGGGCTATAGCCCATATCGTACGGCATACTATAGCGCGCAGTTTTTCATCATTTTTGAAGATTTGAAAAAAATGACGAAATGACAAAAACGATGGGTTATAGCCCATGTTTTTTGAAATTTTGAAAAAAAAAGTTATCCTCGTTTCTCATCATTTTGGACCATGGGCTATAGCCTATATCGTACGGCATACTATAGCGCGCCGTTTTTCATCATTTTTGATGATTTGACAAAAATGAAAAAATGACAAAAACGATGGGTTATAGCCCATGTTTTTTGAAATTTTGAAAAAAAAAGTTAGCCTCGTTTCTCATCATTTTGGACCATGGGCTATAGCCTATATCGTACGGCATACTATAGCGCGCCATTTTTCATCATTTTTGATGATTTGACAAAAATGAAAAAAACGATGGGTTATAGCCCATGTTTTTGGAAATTTTGAAAAAAAAAGTTAGCCTCGTTTCTCATCATTTTGGACCGTGGGCTATAGCCCATATCGTACGGCATACTATAGCGCGCAGTTTTTCATCATTTTTGAAGATTTGAAAAAAATGACGAAATGACAAAAACGATGGGTTATAGCCCATGTTTTTTGAAATTTTGGAAAAAAAAGTTATCCTCGTTTCTCATCATTTTGGACCATGGGCTATAGCCTATATCGTACGGCATACTATAGCGCGCCATTTTTTATCATTTTTGATGATTTGACAAAAATGAAAAAATGAAAAAAACGATGGGTTATAGCCCATGTTTTTTGAAATTTTGAAAAAAAAAGTTATCCTCGTTTCTCATCATTTTGGACCATGGGCTATAGCCTATATCGTACGGCATACTATAGCGCGCCGTTTTTCATCATTTTTGATGATTTGACAAAAATGACGAAATGACAAAAACGATGGGTTATAGCCCATGTTTTTTGAAATGTTGAAAAAAAAAGTTAGCCTCGTTTCTCATCATTTTGGACCGTGGGCTATAGCCCATATCGTACGGCATACTATAGCGCGCAGTTTTTCATCATTTTTGATGATTTGACAAAAATGAAAAATTGACAAAAACGATGGGTTATAGCCCATGTTTTTTGAAATTTTGAAAAAAAAAGTTAGCCTCGTTTCTCATCATTTTGGACCGTGGGCTATAGCCCATATCGTACGGCATACTATAGCGCGCAGTTTTTCATCATTTTTGAAGATTTGAAAAAAATGACGAAATGACAAAAACGATGGGTTATAGCCCATGTTTTTTGAAATTTTGAAAAAAAAAGTTATCCTCGTTTCTCATCATTTTGGACCATGGGCTATAGCCTATATCGTACGGCATACTATAGCGTGCCGTTTTTCATCATTTTTGATGATTTGACAAAAATGAAAAAATGACAAAAACGATGGGTTATAGCCCATGTTTTTTGAAATTTTGAAAAAAAAAGTTAGCCTCGTTTCTTATCATTTTGGACCATGGGCTATAGCCTATATCGTACGGCATACTATAGCGCGCCATTTTTCATCATTTTTGATGATTTGACAAAAATGAAAAAAACGATGGGTTATAGCCCATGTTTTTTGAAATTTTGAAAAAAAAAGTTATCCTCGTTTCTCATCATTTTGGACCATGGGCTATAGCCCATATCGTACGGCATACTATAGCGCGCCGTTTTTCATCATTTTTGAGGATTTAAAAAAAATGACAAAATGACAAAAACGATGGGTTAAAGCCCATGTTTTTGGAAATTTTGAAAAAAAAGGTTAGCCTCGTTTCTCATCATTTTGGACCGTGGGCTATAGCCCATATCGTACGGCATACTATAGCGCGCAGTTTTTCATCATTTTTGAAGATTTGAAAAAAATGACGAAATGACAAAAACGATGGGTTATAGCCCATGTTTTTTGAAATTTTGGAAAAAAAAGTTATCCTCGTTTCTCATCATTTTGGACCATGGGCTATAGCCTATATCGTACGGCATACTATAGCGCGCCATTTTTTATCATTTTTGATGATTTGACAAAAATGAAAAAATGAAAAAAACGATGGGTTATAGCCCATGTTTTTTGAAATTTTGAAAAAAAAAGTTAGCCTCGTTTCTCATCATTTTGGACCATGGGCTATAGCCTATATCGTACGGCATACTATAGCGCGCCATTTTTCATCATTTTTGATGATTTGACAAAAATGAAAAAAACGATGGGTTATAGCCCATGTTTTTGGAAATTTTGAAAAAAAAAGTTAGCCTCGTTTCTCATCATTTTGGACCGTGGGCTATAGCCCATATCGTACGGCATACTATAGCGCGCAGTTTTTCATCATTTTTGAAGATTTGAAAAAAATGACGAAATGACAAAAACGATGGGTTATAGCCCATGTTTTTTGAAATTTTGGAAAAAAAAGTTATCCTCGTTTCTCATCATTTTGGACCATGGGCTATAGCCTATATCGTACGGCATACTATAGCGCGCCATTTTTTATCATTTTTGATGATTTGACAAAAATGAAAAAATGAAAAAAACGATGGGTTATAGCCCATGTTTTTTGAAATTTTGAAAAAAAAAGTTATCCTCGTTTCTCATCATTTTGGACCATGGGCTATAGCCTATATCGTACGGCATACTATAGCGCGCCGTTTTTCATCATTTTTGATGATTTGACAAAAATGACGAAATGACAAAAACGATGGGTTATAGCCCATGTTTTTTGAAATGTTGAAAAAAAAAGTTAGCCTCGTTTCTCATCATTTTGGACCGTGGGCTATAGCCCATATCGTACGGCATACTATAGCGCGCAGTTTTTCATCATTTTTGATGATTTGACAAAAATGAAAAATTGACAAAAACGATGGGTTATAGCCCATGTTTTTTGAAATTTTGAAAAAAAAAGTTAGCCTCGTTTCTCATCATTTTGGACCGTGGGCTATAGCCCATATCGTACGGCATACTATAGCGCGCAGTTTTTCATCATTTTTGAAGATTTGAAAAAAATGACGAAATGACAAAAACGATGGGTTATAGCCCATGTTTTTTGAAATTTTGAAAAAAAAAGTTATCCTCGTTTCTCATCATTTTGGACCATGGGCTATAGCCTATATCGTACGGCATACTATAGCGTGCCGTTTTTCATCATTTTTGATGATTTGACAAAAATGAAAAAATGACAAAAACGATGGGTTATAGCCCATGTTTTTTGAAATTTTGAAAAAAAAAGTTAGCCTCGTTTCTTATCATTTTGGACCATGGGCTATAGCCTATATCGTACGGCATACTATAGCGCGCCATTTTTCATCATTTTTGATGATTTGACAAAAATGAAAAAAACGATGGGTTATAGCCCATGTTTTTTGAAATTTTGAAAAAAAAAGTTATCCTCGTTTCTCATCATTTTGGACCATGGGCTATAGCCCATATCGTACGGCATACTATAGCGCGCCGTTTTTCATCATTTTTGAGGATTTAAAAAAAATGACAAAATGACAAAAACGATGGGTTAAAGCCCATGTTTTTGGAAATTTTGAAAAAAAAGGTTAGCCTCGTTTCTCATCATTTTGGACCGTGGGCTATAGCCCATATCGTACGGCATACTATAGCGCGCAGTTTTTCATCATTTTTGAAGATTTGAAAAAAATGACGAAATGACAAAAACGATGGGTTATAGCCCATGTTTTTTGAAATTTTGGAAAAAAAAGTTATCCTCGTTTCTCATCATTTTGGACCATGGGCTATAGCCTATATCGTACGGCATACTATAGCGCGCCATTTTTTATCATTTTTGATGATTTGACAAAAATGAAAAAATGAAAAAAACGATGGGTTATAGCCCATGTTTTTTGAAATTTTGAAAAAAAAAGTTATCCTCGTTTCTCATCATTTTGGACCATGGGCTATAGCCTATATCGTACGGCATACTATAGCGCGCCATTTTTCATCATTTTTGATGATTTGACAAAAATGAAAAAAACGATGGGTTATAGCCCATGTTTTTTTAAATTTTGAAAAAAAAAGTTATCCTCGTTTCTCATCATTTTGGACCATGGGCTATAGCCCATATCGTACGGCATACTATAGCGCGCCGTTTTTCATCATTTTTGAGGATTTGAAAAAAATGACAAAATGACAAAAACGATTGGTTATAGCCCATGTTTTTTGAAAATTTGAAAAAAAAAGTTAGCCTCGTTTCTCATCATTTTGGACCGTGGGCTATAGCCCATATCGTACGGCATACTATAGCGCGCAGTTTTTCATCATTTTTGAAGATTTGAAAAAAATGACGAAATGACAAAAACGATGGGTTATAGCCCATGTTTTTTGAAATTTTGGAAAAAAAAGTTATCCTCGTTTCTCATCATTTTGGACCATGGGCTATAGCCTATATCGTACGGCATACTATAGCGCGCCAATTTTCATAATTTTTGATGATTTGACAAAAATGACAAAATGAAAAAAACGATGGGTTATAGCCCATGTTTTTTGAAATTTTGAAAAAAAAAGTTATCCTCGTTTCTCATCATTTTGGACCATGGGCTATAGCCTATATCGTACGGCATACTATAGCGCGCCATTTTTCATCATTTTTGATGATTTGACAAAAATGAAAAAAACGATGGGTTATAGCCCATGTTTTTTGAAATTTTGAAAAAAAAAGTTATCCTCGTTTCTCATCATTTTGGACCATGGGCTATAGCCCATATCGTACGGCATACTATAGCGCGCCGTTTTTCATCATTTTTGAGGATTTGAAAAAAATGACAAAATGACAAAAACGATGGGTTATAGCCCATGTTTTTTGAAATTTTGAAAAAAAAAGTTAGCCTCGTTTCTCATCATTTTGGACCGTGGGCTATAGCCCATATCGTACGGCATACTATAGCGCGCAGTTTTTCATCATTTTTGAAGATTTGAAAAAAATGACGAAATGACAAAAACGATGGGTTATAGCCCATGTTTTTTGAAATTTTGGAAAAAAAAGTTATCCTCGTTTCTCATCATTTTGGACCATGGGCTATAGCCTATATCGTACGGCATACTATAGCGCGCCATTTTTCATCATTTTTGATGATTTGACAAAAATGAAAAAAACGATGGGTTATAGCCCATGTTTTTTGAAATTTTGAAAAAAAAAGTTATCCTCGTTTCTCATCATTTTGGACCATGGGCTATAGCCCATATCGTACGGCATACTATAGCGCGCCGTTTTTCATCATTTTTGAGGATTTGAAAAAAATGACAAAATGACAAAAACGATGGGTTATAGCCCATGTTTTTTGAAATTTTGAAAAAAAAAGTTAGCCTCGTTTCTCATCATTTTGGACCGTGCGCTATAGCCCATATCGTACGGCATACTATAGCGCGCAGTTTTTCATAATTTTTGAAGATTTGAAAAAAATTACGAAATGACAAAAACGATGGGTTATAGCCCATGTTTTTTGAAATTTTGGAAAAAAAAGTTATCCTCGTTTCTCATCATTTTGGACCATGGGCTATAGCCTATATCGTACGGCATACTATAGCGCGCCATTTTTTATCATTTTTGATGATTTGACAAAAATGAAAAAATGAAAAAAACGATGGGTTATAGCCCATGTTTTTTGAAATTTTGAAAAAAAAAAGTTATCCTCGTTTCTCATCATTTTGGACAATGGGCTATAGCCTATATCGTACGGCATACTATAGCGCGCCATTTTTCATCATTTTTGATGATTTGACAAAAATGAAAAAAAACGATGGGTTATAGCCCATGTTTTTTTTAATTTTGAAAAAAAAAGTTATCCTCGTTTCTCATCATTTTGGACCATGGGCTATAGCCCATATCGTACGGCATACTATAGCGCGCCGTTTTTCATCATTTTTGAGGATTTGAAAAAAATGACAAAATGACAAAAACGATTGGTTATAGCCCATGTTTTTTGAAAATTTGAAAAAAAAAGTTAGCCTCGTTTCTCATCATTTTGGACCGTGGGCTATAGCCCATATCGTACGGCATACTATAGCGCGCAGTTTTTCATCATTTTTGAAGATTTGAAAAAAATGACGAAATGACAAAAACGATGGGTTATAGCCCATGTTTTTTGAAATTTTGAAAAAAAAAGTTAGCCTCGTTTCTCATCATTTTGGACCGTGGGCTATAGCCCATATCGTACGGCATACTATAGCGCGCAGTTTTTCATCATTTTTGAAGATTTTAAAAAAATGACGAAATGACAAAAACGATGGGTTATAGCCCATGTTTTTTGAAATTTTGGAAAAAAAAGTTATCCTCGTTTCTCATCATTTTGGACCATGGGCTATAGCCTATATCGTACGGCATACTATAGCGCGCCATTTTTCATCATTTTTGATGATTTGACAAAAATGAAAAAAACGATGGGTTATAGCCCATGTTTTTTGAAATGTTGAAAAAAAAAGTTATCCTCGTTTCTCATCATTTTGGACCATGGGCTATAGCCTATATCGTACGGCATACTATAGCGCGCCATTTTTCATCATTTTTGAGGATTTGAAAAAAATTACAAAATGACAAAAACGATGGGTTATAGCCCATGTTTTTTGAAATTTTGGAAAAAAAAGTTATCCTCGTTTCTCATCATTTTGGACCATGGGCTATAGCCTATATCGTACGGCATACTATAGCGCGCCATTTTTCATCATTTTTGATGATTTGACAAAAATGAAAAAATGAAAAAAACGATGGGTTATAGCCCATGTTTTTTGAAATTTTGAAAAAAAAAGTTATCCTCGTTTCTCATCATTTTGGACCATGGGCTATAGCCTATATCGTACGGCATACTATAGTGCGCCGTTTTTCATAATTTGAGGATTTGAAAAAAATGAAAAAATGAAAAAAGAAATCCGCAATTTCCGCAATTTCCATTTCCGCAATTACCATTTCTGCAATTTCCGCAATTTGACAAAAAAGATGGGTTATAGCCCATGTTTTTTGAAATTTTGAAAAAAAAAGTTAGCCTCGTTTCTCATCATTTTGGACCGTGGGCTATAGCCCATATCGTACGGCATACTATAGCGCGCAGTTTTTCATCATTTTTGATGATTTGAAAAAAATGACGAAATGACAAAAACGATGGGTTATAGCCCATGTTTTTTGAAATTTTGAAAAAAAAAGTTAGCCTCGTTTCTCATCATTTTGGACCGTGGGCTATAGCCCATATCGTACGGCATACTATAGCGCGCAGTTTTTCATCATTTTTGATGATTTGAAAAAAATGACAAAAAGACAAAAACGATGGGTTATAGCCCATGTTTTTTGAAATTTTGAAAAAAAAAGTTAGCCTCGTTTCTCATCATTTTGGACCGTGGGCTATAGCCCATATCGTACGGCATACTATAGCGCGCAGTTTTTCATCATTTTTGATGATTTGAAAAAAATGACGAAATGACAAAAACGATGGGTTATAGCCCATGTTTTTTGAAATTTTGGGAAAAAAAGTTATCCTCGTTTCTCATCATTTTGGACCATGGGCTATAGCCTATATCGTACGGCATACTATAGCGCGCCATTTTTCATCATTATTGATGATTTGACAAAAATGAAAAAAACGATGGGTTATAGCCCATGTTTTTTGAAATTTTGAAAAAAAAGGTTATCCTCGTTTCTCATAATTTTGGACCATGGGCTATAGCCCATATCGTACGGCATAGTATAGCGCGCCGTTTTTCATCATTTTTGAGGATTTGAAAAAAATGACAAATGACAAAAATGATTTGTTATAGCCCATGTTTTTTGAAATTTTGGAAAAAAAAGTTAGCCTCGTTTCTCATCATTTTGGACCGTGGGCTATAGCCCATATCGTACGGCATACTATAGCGCGCAGTTTCTCATCATTTTTGAAGATTTGAAAAAAATGACGAAATGACAAAAACGATGGGTTATAGCCCATGTTTTTTGAAATTTTGGAAAAAAAAGTTATCCTCGTTTCTCATCATTTTGGACCATGGGCTATAGCCTATATCGTACGGCATACTATAGCGCGCCATTTTTTATCATTTTTGATGATTTGACAAAAATGAAAAAATGAAAAAAACGATGGGTTATAGCCCATGTTTTTTGAAATTTTGAAAAAAAAAGTTATCCTCGTTTCTCATCATTTTGGACCATGGGCTATAGCCTATATCGTACGGCATACTATAGCGCGCCATTTTTCATCATTTTTGATGATTTGACAAAAATGAAAAAAACGATGGGTTATAGCCCATGTTTTTTTTTAATTTTGAAAAAAAAAGTTATCCTCGTTTCTCATCATTTTGGACCATGGGCTATAGCCCATATCGTACGGCATACTATAGCGCGCCGTTTTTCATCATTTTTGAGGATTTGAAAAAAATGACAAAATGACAAAAACGATTGGTTATAGCCCATGTTTTTTGAAAATTTGAAAAAAAAAGTTAGCCTCGTTTCTCATCATTTTGGACCGTGGGCTATAGCCCATATCGTACGGCATACTATAGCGCGCAGTTTTTCATCATTTTTGAAGATTTGAAAAAATTACGAAATGACAAAAACGATGGGTTATAGCCCATGTTTTTTGAAATTTTGGAAAAAAAAGTTATCCTCGTTTCTCATCATTTTGGACCATGGGCTATAGCCTATATCGTACGGCATACTATAGCGCGCCATTTTTCATAATTTTTGATGATTTGACAAAAATGAAAAAAAGGAAAAAACGATGGGTTATAGCCCATGTTTTTTGAAATTTTGAAAAAAAAAGTTATCCTCGTTTCTCATCATTTTGGACCATGGGCTATAGCCCATATCGTACGGCATACTATAGCGCGCCGTTTTTCATCATTTTTGAGGATTTGACAAAAATGACAAAATGACAAAAACGATGGGTTATAGCCCATGTTTTTTGAAATTTTGAAAAAAAAAGTTAGCCTCGTTTCTCATCATTTTGGACCGTGGGCTATAGCCCATATCGTACGGCATACTATAGCGCGCAGTTTTTCATCATTTTTGAAGATTTGAAAAAAATGACGAAATGACAAAAACGATGGGTTATAGCCCATGTTTTTTGAAATTTTGGAAAAAAAAGTTATCCTCGTTTCTCATCATTTTGGACCATGGGCTATAGCCTATATCGTACGGCATACTATAGCGCGCCATTTTTCATAATTTTTGATGATTTGACAAAAATGAAAAAATGAAAAAAACGATGGGTTATAGCCCATGTTTTTTGAAATTTTGAAAAAAAAAGTTATCCTCGTTTCTCATCATTTTGGACCATGGGCTATAGCCCATATCGTACGGCATACTATAGCGCGCCGTTTTTCATCATTTTTGAGGATTTGAAAAAAATGACAAAATGACAAAAACGATGGGTTATAGCCCATGTTTTTTGAAATTTTGAAAAAAAAAGTTATCCTCGTTTCTCATCATTTTGGACCATGGGCTATAGCCCATATCGTACGGCATACTATAGCGCGCCGTTTTTCATCATTTTTGAGGATTTGAAAAAAATGACAAAATGACAAAAACGATGGGTTATAGCCCATGTTTTTTGAAATTTTGAAAAAAAAAGTTAGCCTCGTTTCTCATCATTTTGGACCGTGGGCTATAGCCCATATCGTACGGCATACTATAGCGCGCAGTTTTTCATCATTTTTGAAGATTTGAAAAAAATGACGAAATGACAAAAACGATGGGTTATAGCCCATGTTTTTTGAAATTTTGGAAAAAAAAGTTATCCTCGTTTCTCATCATTTTGGACCATGGGCTATAGCCTATATCGTACGGCATACTATAGCGCGCCATTTTTCATCATTTTTGATGATTTGACAAAAATGAAAATAACGATGGGTTATAGCCCATGTTTTTTGAAATTTTGAAAAAAAAAGTTATCCTCGTTTCTCATCATTTTGGACCATGGGCTATAGCCTATATCGTACGGCATACTATAGCGCGCCATTTTTCATCATTTTTGATGATTTGACAAAAATTAAAAAAACGATGGGTTATAGCCCATGTTTTTTGAAATTTTGAAAAAAAAAGTTATCCTCGTTTCTCATCATTTTGGACCATGGGCTATAGCCCATATCGTACGGCATACTATAGCGCGCCGTTTTTCATCATTTTTGAGGATTTGAAAAAAATGACAAAATGACAAAAACGATTGGTTATAGCCCATGTTTTTTGAAAATTTGAAAAAAAAGTTAGCCTCGTTTCTCATCATTTTGGACCGTGGGCTATAGCCCATATCGTACGGCATACTATAGCGCGCAGTTTTTCATCATTTTTGAAGATTTGAAAAAAATGACGAAATGACAAAAACGATGGGTTATAGCCCATGTTTTTTGAAATTTTGGAAAAAAAAGTTATCCTCGTTTCTCATCATTTTGGACCATGGGCTATAGCCTATATCGTACGGCATACTATAGCGCGCCATTTTTCATCATTTTTGATGATTTGACAAAAATGAAAATAACGATGGGTTATAGCCCATGTTTTTTGAAATTTTGAAAAAAAAAGTTATCCTCGTTTCTCATCATTTTGGACCATGGGCTATAGCCTATATCGTACGGCATACTATAGCGCGCCGTTTTTCATCATTTTTGAGGATTTGAAAAAAATGACAAAATGACAAAAACGATTGGTTATAGCCCATGTTTTTTGAAAATTTGAAAAAAAAGTTAGCCTCGTTTCTCATCATTTTGGACCGTGGGCTATAGCCCATATCGTACGGCATACTATAGCGCGCAGTTTTTCATCATTTTTGAAGATTTGAAAAAAATGACGAAATGACAAAAACGATGGGTTATAGCCCATGTTTTTTGAAATTTTGGAAAAAAAAGTTATCCTCGTTTCTCATCATTTTGGACCATGGGCTATAGCCTATATCGTACGGCATACTATAGCGCGCCATTTTTCATCATTTTTGATGATTTGACAAAAATGAAAATAACGATGGGTTATAGCCCATGTTTTTTGAAATTTTGAAAAAAAAAGTTATCCTCGTTTCTCATCATTTTGGACCATGGGCTATAGCCTATATCGTACGGCATACTATAGCGCGCCCATTTTTCATCATTTTTGATGATTTGACAAAAATTAAAAAAACGATGGGTTATAGCCCATGTTTTTTGAAATTTTGAAAAAAAAAGTTATCCTCGTTTCTCATCATTTTGGACCATGGGCTATAGCCCATATCGTACGGCATACTATAGCGCGCCGTTTTTCATCATTTTTGAGGATTTGAAAAAAATGACAAAATGACAAAAACGATGGGTTATAGCCCATGTTTTTTGAAATTTTGAAAAAAAAAGTTAGCCTCGTTTCTCATCATTTTGGACCGTGGGCTATAGCCCATATCGTACGGCATACTATAGCGCGCAGTTTTTCATCATTTTTGAAGATTTGAAAAAAATGACGAAATGACAAAAACGATGGGTTATAGCCCATGTTTTTTGAAATTTTGGAAAAAAAAGTTATCCTCGTTTCTCATCATTTTGGAACATGGGCTATAGCCTATATCGTACGGCATACTATAGCGCGCCATTTTTCATCATTTTTGATGATTTGACAAAAATGAAAATAACGATGGGTTATAGCCCATGTTTTTTGAAATTTTGAAAAAAAAAGTTATCCTCGTTTCTCATCATTTTGGACCATGGGCTATAGCCTATATCGTACGGCATACTATAGCGCGCCATTTTTCATCATTTTTGATGATTTGACAAAAATTAAAAAAACGATGGGTTATAGCCCATGTTTTTTGAAATTTTGAAAAAAAAAGTTATCCTCGTTTCTCATCATTTTGGACCATGGGCTATAGCCCATATCGTACGGCATACTATAGCGCGCCGTTTTTCATCATTTTTGAGGATTTGAAAAAAATGACAAAATGACAAAAACGATTGGTTATAGCCCATGTTTTTTGAAAATTTGAAAAAAAAAGTTAGCCTCGTTTCTCATCATTTTGGACCGTGGGCTATAGCCCATATCGTACGGCATACTATAGCGCGCAGTTTTTCATCATTTTTGAAGATTTGAAAAAAATGACGAAATGACAAAAACGATGGGTTATAGCCCATGTTTTTTGAAATTTTGGAAAAAAAAGTTATCCTCGTTTCTCATCATTTTGGACCATGGGCTATAGCCTATATCGTACGGCATACTATAGCGCGCCATTTTTCATCATTTTTGATGATTTGACAAAAATGAAAAAAACGATGGGTTATAGCCCATGTTTTTTGAAATTTTGAAAAAAAAGGTTATCCTCGTTTCTCATCATTTTGGACCATGGGCTATAGCCCATATCGTACGGCATACTATAGCGCGCCGTTTTTCATCATTTTTGAGGATTTGAAAAAAATGACAAAATGACAAAAACGATGGGTTATAGCCCATGTTTTTTGAAATTTTGAAAAAAAAGCCTCGTTTCTCATCATTTTGGACCGTGGGCTATAGCCCATATCGTACGGCATACTATAGCGCGCAGTTTTTCATCATTTTTGAAGATTTGAAAAAAATGACGAAATGACAAAAACGATGGGTTATAGCCCATGTTTTTTGAAATTTTGGAAAAAAAAGTTATCCTCGTTTCTCATCATTTTGGACCATGGGCTATAGCCTATATCGTACGGCATACTATAGCGCGCCATTTTTCATAATTTTTGATGATTTGACAAAAATGAAAAAATGAAAAAAACGATGGGTTATAGCCCATGTTTTTTGAAATTTTGAAAAAAAAAGTTATCCTCGTTTCTCATCATTTTGGACCATGGGCTATAGCCTATATCGTACGGCATACTATAGCGCGCCATTTTTCATCATTTTTGATGATTTGACAAAAATGAAAAAAAGGATGGGTTATAGCCCATGTTTTTTGAAATTTTGAAAAAAAAAGTTATCCTCGTTTCTCATCATTTTGGACCATGGGCTATAGCCCATATCGTACGGCATACTATAGCGCGCCGTTTTTCATCATTTTTGAGGATTTGAAAAAAATGACAAAATGACAAAAACGATGGGTTATAGCCCATGTTTTTTGAAATTTTGAAAAAAAAAGTTAGCCTCGTTTCTCATCATTTTGGAGCGTGGGCTATAGCCCATATCGTACGGCATACTATAGCGCGCAGTTTTTCATCATTTTTGAAGATTTGAAAAAAATGACGAAATGACAAAAACGATGGGTTATAGCCCATGTTTTTTGAAATTTTGGAAAAAAAAGTTATCCTCGTTTCTCATCATTTTGGACCATGGGCTATAGCCTATATCGTACGGCATACTATAGCGCGCCATTTTTCATCATTTTTGATGATTTGACAAAAATGAAAAAAATGACAAAAACGATGGGTTATAGCCCATGTTTTTTGAAATTTTGAAAAAAAGTTAGCCTCGTTTCTCATCATTTTGGACCGTGGGCTATAGCCCATATCGTACGGCATACTATAGCGCGCAGTTTTTCATCATTTTTGAAGATTTGAAAAAAATGACGAAATGACAAAAACGATGGGTTATAGCCCATGTTTTTTGAAATTTTGAAAAAAAAAGTTATCCTCGTTTCTCATCATTTTGGACCATGGGCTATAGCCCATATCGTACGGCATACTATAGCGCGCCGTTTTTCATCATTTTTGAGGATTTGAAAAAAATGACAAAATGACAAAAATGATGGGTTATAGCCCATGTTTTTTGAAATTTTGAAAAAAAAAGTTATCCTCGTTTCTCATCATTTTGGACCATGGGCTATAGCCCATATCGTACGGCATACTATAGCGCGCCGTTTTTCATCATTTTTGAGGATTTGAAAAAAATGACAAAATGACAAAAACGATGGGTTATAGCCCATGTTTTTTGAAATTTTGAAAAAAAAAGGTTAGCCTCGTTTCTCATCATTTTGGACCGTGGGCTATAGCCCATATCGTACGGCATACTATAGCGCGCAGTTTTTCATCATTTTTGAAGATTTGAAAAAAATGACGAAATGACAAAAACGATGGGTTATAGCCCATGTTTTTTGAAATTTTGGAAAAAAAAGTTATCCTCGTTTCTCATCATTTTGGACCATGGGCTATAGCCTATATCGTACGGCATACTATAGCGCACCATTTTTCATCATTTTTGATGATTTGACAAAAATGGAAAAATGACAAAAACGATGGGTTATAGCCCATGTTTTTTGAAATTTTGAAAAAAGGTTAGCCTCGTTTCTCATCATTTTGGACCGTGGGCTATAGCCCATATCGTACGGCATACTATAGCGCGCAGTTTTTCATCATTTTTGAAGATTTGAAAAAAATGACGAAATGACAAAAACGATGGGTTATAGCCCATGTTTTTTGAAATTTTGGAAAAAAAAGTTTTCCTCGTTTCTCATCATTTTGGACCATGGGCTATAGCCCATATCGTACGGCATACTATAGCGCGCCGTTTTTCATCATTTTTGAAAAAAATGACAAAATGACAAAAATGATGGGTTATAGCCCATGTTTTTTGAAATTTTGAAAAAAAAAGTTATCCTCGTTTCTCATCATTTTGGACCATGGGCTATAGCCCATATCGTACGGCATACTATAGCGCGCCGTTTTTCATCATTTTTGAGGATTTGAAAAAAATGACAAAATGACAAAAACGATGGGTTATAGCCCATGTTTTTTGAAATTTTGAAAAAAAAAGTTAGCCTCGTTTCTCATCATTTTGGACCGTGGGCTATAGCCCATATCGTACGGCATACTATAGCGCGCAGTTTTTCATCATTTTTGAAGATTTGAAAAAAATGACGAAATGACAAAAACGATGGGTTATAGCCCATGTTTTTTGAAATTTTGGAAAAAAAAGTTATCCTCGTTTCTCATCATTTTGGACCATGGGCTATAGCCTATATCGTACGGCATACTATAGCGCGCCATTTTTCATAATTTTTGATGATTTGACAAAAATGAAAAAATGAAAAAAACGATGGGTTATAGCCCATGTTTTTTGAAATTTTGAAAAAAAAAGTTATCCTCGTTTCTCATCATTTTGGACCATGGGCTATAGCCCATATCGTACGGCATACTATAGCGCGCCGTTTTTCATCATTTTTGAGGATTTGAAAAAAATGACAAAATGACAAAAACGATGGGTTATAGCCCATGTTTTTTGAAATTTTGAAAAAAAAAGTTATCCTCGTTTCTCATCATTTTGGACCATGGGCTATAGCCCATATCGTACGGCATACTATAGCGCGCCGTTTTTCATCATTTTTGAGGATTTGAAAAAAATGACAAAATGACAAAAACGATGGGTTATAGCCCATGTTTTTTGAAATTTTGAAAAAAAAAGTTAGCCTCGTTTCTCATCATTTTGGACCGTGGGCTATAGCCCATATCGTACGGCATACTATAGCGCGCAGTTTTTCATCATTTTTGAAGATTTGAAAAAAATGACGAAATGACAAAAACGATGGGTTATAGCCCATGTTTTTTGAAATTTTGGAAAAAAAAGTTATCCTCGTTTCTCATCATTTTGGACCATGGGCTATAGCCTATATCGTACGGCATACTATAGCGCGCCATTTTTCATCATTTTTGATGATTTGACAAAAATGAAAATAACGATGGGTTATAGCCCATGTTTTTTGAAATTTTGAAAAAAAAAGTTATCCTCGTTTCTCATCATTTTGGACCATGGGCTATAGCCTATATCGTACGGCATACTATAGCGCGCCATTTTTCATCATTTTTGATGATTTGACAAAAATTAAAAAAACGATGGGTTATAGCCCATGTTTTTTGAAATTTTGAAAAAAAAAGTTATCCTCGTTTCTCATCATTTTGGACCATGGGCTATAGCCCATATCGTACGGCATACTATAGCGCGCCGTTTTTCATCATTTTTGAGGATTTGAAAAAAATGACAAAATGACAAAAACGATTGGTTATAGCCCATGTTTTTTGAAAATTTGAAAAAAAAGTTAGCCTCGTTTCTCATCATTTTGGACCGTGGGCTATAGCCCATATCGTACGGCATACTATAGCGCGCAGTTTTTCATCATTTTTGAAGATTTGAAAAAAATGACGAAATGACAAAAACGATGGGTTATAGCCCATGTTTTTTGAAATTTTGGAAAAAAAAGTTATCCTCGTTTCTCATCATTTTGGACCATGGGCTATAGCCTATATCGTACGGCATACTATAGCGCGCCATTTTTCATCATTTTTGATGATTTGACAAAAATGAAAATAACGATGGGTTATAGCCCATGTTTTTTGAAATTTTGAAAAAAAATGTTATCCTCGTTTCTCATCATTTTGGACCATGGGCTATAGCCTATATCGTACGGCATACTATAGCGCGCCCATTTTTCATCATTTTTGATGATTTGACAAAAATTAAAAAAACGATGGGTTATAGCCCATGTTTTTTGAAATTTTGAAAAAAAAAGTTATCCTCGTTTCTCATCATTTTGGACCATGGGCTATAGCCCATATCGTACGGCATACTATAGCGCGCCGTTTTTCATCATTTTTGAGGATTTGAAAAAAATGACAAAATGACAAAAACGATGGGTTATAGCCCATGTTTTTTGAAATTTTGAAAAAAAAAGTTAGCCTCGTTTCTCATCATTTTGGACCGTGGGCTATAGCCCATATCGTACGGCATACTATAGCGCGCAGTTTTTCATCATTTTTGAAGATTTGAAAAAAATGACGAAATGACAAAAACGATGGGTTATAGCCCATGTTTTTTGAAATTTTGGAAAAAAAAGTTATCCTCGTTTCTCATCATTTTGGAACATGGGCTATAGCCTATATCGTACGGCATACTATAGCGCGCCATTTTTCATCATTTTTGATGATTTGACAAAAATGAAAATAACGATGGGTTATAGCCCATGTTTTTTGAAATTTTGAAAAAAAAAGTTATCCTCGTTTCTCATCATTTTGGACCATGGGCTATAGCCTATATCGTACGGCATACTATAGCGCGCCATTTTTCATCATTTTTGATGATTTGACAAAAATTAAAAAAACGATGGGTTATAGCCCATGTTTTTTGAAATTTTGAAAAAAAAAGTTATCCTCGTTTCTCATCATTTTGGACCATGGGCTATAGCCCATATCGTACGGCATACTATAGCGCGCCGTTTTTCATCATTTTTGAGGATTTGAAAAAAATGACAAAATGACAAAAACGATTGGTTATAGCCCATGTTTTTTGAAAATTTGAAAAAAAAAGTTAGCCTCGTTTCTCATCATTTTGGACCGTGGGCTATAGCCCATATCGTACGGCATACTATAGCGCGCAGTTTTTCATCATTTTTGAAGATTTGAAAAAAATGACGAAATGACAAAAACGATGGGTTATAGCCCATGTTTTTTGAAATTTTGGAAAAAAAAGTTATCCTCGTTTCTCATCATTTTGGACCATGGGCTATAGCCTATATCGTACGGCATACTATAGCGCGCCATTTTTCATCATTTTTGATGATTTGACAAAAATGAAAAAAACGATGGGTTATAGCCCATGTTTTTTGAAATTTTGAAAAAAAAGGTTATCCTCGTTTCTCATCATTTTGGACCATGGGCTATAGCCCATATCGTACGGCATACTATAGCGCGCCGTTTTTCATCATTTTTGAGGATTTGAAAAAAATGACAAAATGACAAAAACGATGGGTTATAGCCCATGTTTTTTGAAATTTTGAAAAAAAAAGTTAGCCTCGTTTCTCATCATTTTGGACCGTGGGCTATAGCCCATATCGTACGGCATACTATAGCGCGCAGTTTTTCATCATTTTTGAAGATTTGAAAAAAATGACGAAATGACAAAAACGATGGGTTATAGCCCATGTTTTTTGAAATTTTGGAAAAAAAAGTTATCCTCGTTTCTCATCATTTTGGAACATGGGCTATAGCCTATATCGTACGGCATACTATAGCGCGCCATTTTTCATCATTTTTGATGATTTGACAAAAATGAAAATAACGATGGGTTATAGCCCATGTTTTTTGAAATTTTGAAAAAAAAAGTTATCCTCGTTTCTCATCATTTTGGACCATGGGCTATAGCCTATATCGTACGGCATACTATAGCGCGCCATTTTTCATCATTTTTGATGATTTGACAAAAATTAAAAAAACGATGGGTTATAGCCCATGTTTTTTGAAATTTTGAAAAAAAAAGTTATCCTCGTTTCTCATCATTTTGGACCATGGGCTATAGCCCATATCGTACGGCATACTATAGCGCGCCGTTTTTCATCATTTTTGAGGATTTGAAAAAAATGACAAAATGACAAAAACGATTGGTTATAGCCCATGTTTTTTGAAAATTTGAAAAAAAAAGTTAGCCTCGTTTCTCATCATTTTGGACCGTGGGCTATAGCCCATATCGTACGGCATACTATAGCGCGCAGTTTTTCATCATTTTTGAAGATTTGAAAAAAATGACGAAATGACAAAAACGATGGGTTATAGCCCATGTTTTTTGAAATTTTGGAAAAAAAAGTTAGCCTCGTTTCTCATCATTTTGGACCATGGGCTATAGCCTATATCGTCCGGCATACTATAGCGCGCCATTTTTTATCATTTTTGATGATTTGACAAAAATTAAAAATTAAAAAAACGATGGGTTATAGCCCATGTTTTTTGAATTTTTGAAAAAAAAAGTTATCCTCGTTTCTCATCATTTTGGACCATGGGCTATAGCCCATATCGTACGGCATACTATAGCGCGCCGTTTTTCATCATTTTTGAGGATTTGAAAAAAATGACAAAATGACAAAAACGATTGGTTATAGCCCATGTTTTTTGAAAATTTGAAAAAAAAAGTTAGCCTCGTTTCTCATCATTTTGGAGCGTGGGCTATAGCCCATATCGTACGGCATACTATAGCGCGCAGTTTTTCATCATTTTTGAAGATTTGAAAAAAATGACGAAATGACAAAAACGATGGGTTATAGCCCATGTTTTTTGAAATTTTGTAAAAAAAAGTTATCCTCGTTTCTCATCATTTTGGACCATGGGCTATAGCCTATATCGTACGGCATACTATAGCGCGCCATTTTTCATCATTTTTGATGATTTGACAAAAATGACAAAAACGATTGGTTATAGCCCATGTTTTTTGAAAATTTGAAAAAAAAAGTTAGCCTCGTTTCTCATCATTTTGGAGCGTGGGCTATAGCCCATATCGTACGGCATACTATAGCGCGCAGTTTTTCATCATTTTTGAAGATTTGAAAAAAATGACGAAATGACAAAAACGATGGGTTATAGCCCATGTTTTTTGAAATTTTGGAAAAAAAAGTTAGCCTCGTTTCTCATCATTTTGGACCATGGGCTATAGCCTATATCGTCCGGCATACTATAGCGCGCCATTTTTTATCATTTTTGATGATTTGACAAAAATTAAAAATTAAAAAAACGATGGGTTATAGCCCATGTTTTTTGAATTTTTGAAAAAAAAAGTTATCCTCGTTTCTCATCATTTTGGACCATGGGCTATAGCCCATATCGTACGGCATACTATAGCGCGCCGTTTTTCATCATTTTTGAGGATTTGAAAAAAATGACAAAATGACAAAAACGATTGGTTATAGCCCATGTTTTTTGAAAATTTGAAAAAAAAAGTTAGCCTCGTTTCTCATCATTTTGGAGCGTGGGCTATAGCCCATATCGTACGGCATACTATAGCGCGCAGTTTTTCATCATTTTTGAAGATTTGAAAAAAATGACGAAATGACAAAAACGATGGGTTATAGCCCATGTTTTTTGAAATTTTGGAAAAAAAAGTTATCCTCGTTTCTCATCATTTTGGACCATGGGCTATAGCCTATATCGTACGGCATACTATAGCGCGCCATTTTTCATAATTTTTGATGATTTGACAAAAATGAAAAAATGAAAAAAACGATGGGTTATAGCCCATGTTTTTTGAAATTTTGAAAAAAAAAGTTATCCTCGTTTCTCATCATTTTGGACCATGGGCTATAGCCTATATCGTACGGCATACTATAGCGCGCCATTTTTCATCATTTTTGATGATTTGACAAAAATGAAAAAAACGATGGGTTATAGCCCATGTTTTTTTAAATTTTGAAAAAAAAAGTTATCCTCGTTTCTCATCATTTTGGACCATGGGCTATAGCCCATATCGTACGGCATACTATAGCGCGCCGTTTTTCATCATTTTTGAGGATTTGAAAAAAATGACAAAATGACAAAAACGATGGGTTATAGCCCATGTTTTTTGAAATTTTGAAAAAAAAAGTTAGCCTCGTTTCTCATCATTTTTGACCGTGGGCTATAGCCCATATCGTACGGCATACTATAGCGCGCAGTTTTTCATCATTTTTGAATATTTGAAAAAAATGACGAAATGACAAAAACGATGGGTTATAGCCCATGTTTTTTGAAATTTTGGGAAAAAAAGTTATCCTCGTTTCTCATCATTTTGGACCATGGGCTATAGCCTATATCGTACGGCATACTATAGCGCGCCAGTTTTCATCATTTTTGATGATTTGAAAAAAATGACAAAATGACAAAAACGATGGGTTATAGCCCATGTTTTTTGAAATTTTGAAAAAAAAAGTTAGCCTCGTTTCTCATCATTTTGGACCGTGGGCTATAGCCCATATCGTACGGCATACTATAGCGCGCAGTTTTTCATCATTTTTGAAGATTTGAAAAAAATGACGAAATGACAAAAACGATGGGTTATAGCCCATGTTTTTTGAAATTTTGGAAAAAAAAGTTATCCTCGTTTCTCATCATTTTGGACCATGGGCTATAGCCTATATCGTACGGCATACTATAGCGCGCCAATTTTCATAATTTTTGATGATTTGACAAAAATGAAAAAATGAAAAAAACGATGGGTTATAGCCCATGTTTTTTGAAATTTTGAAAAAAAAAGTTATCCTCGTTTCTCATCATTTTGGACCATGGGCTATAGCCTATATCGTACGGCATACTATAGCGCGCCATTTTTCATCATTTTTGATGATTTGACAAAAATGAAAAAAACGATGGGTTATAGCCCATGTTTTTTGAAATTTTGAAAAAAAAAAGTTATCCTCGTTTCTCATCATTTTGGACCATGGGCTATAGCCCATATCGTACGGCATACTATAGCGCGCCGTTTTTCATCATTTTTGAGGATTTGAAAAAAATGACAAAATGACAAAAACGATGGGTTATAGCCCATGTTTTTTGAAATTTTGAAAAAAAAAGTTAGCCTCGTTTCTCATCATTTTGGACCGTGGGCTATAGCCCATATCGTACGGCATACTTTAGCGCGCCATTTTTCATCATTTTTGATGATTTGACAAAAATGAAAAAAACGATGGGTTATAGCCCATGTTTT
Source organism: Protomyctophum bolini (assembly GCF_963924005.1). NCBI lineage: Eukaryota > Metazoa > Chordata > Actinopteri > Myctophiformes > Myctophidae > Protomyctophum > Protomyctophum bolini. The sequence goes on along the minus strand of NC_137877.1, from coordinate 27,211,262 downwards.
TTGAAATTTTGAAAAAAAAAGTTATCCTCGTTTCTCATCATTTTGGACCATGGGCTATAGCCCATATCGTACGGCATACTATAGCGCGCCGTTTTTCATCATTTTTGAGGATTTGAAAAAAATGACAAAATGACAAAAACGATGGGTTATAGCCCATGTTTTTTGAAATTTTGAAAAAAAAAGTTAGCCTCGTTTCTCATCATTTTGGACCGTGCGCTATAGCCCATATCGTACGGCATACTATAGCGCGCAGTTTTTCATCATTTTTGAAGATTTGAAAAAAAATACGAAATGACAAAAACGATGGGTTATAGCCCATGTTTTTTGAAATTTTGGAAAAAAAAGTTATCCTCGTTTCTCATCATTTTGGACAATGGGCTATAGCCTATATCGTACGGCATACTATAGCGCGCCATTTTTCATCATTTTTGATGATTTGACAAAAATGAAAAAAACGATGGGTTATAGCCCATGTTTTTTTAAATTTTGAAAAAAAAAGTTATCCTCGTTTCTCATCATTTTGGACCATGGGCTATAGCCCATATCGTACGGCATACTATAGCGCGCCGTTTTTCATCATTTTTGAGGATTTGAAAAAAATGACAAAATGACAAAAACGATTGGTTATAGCCCATGTTTTTTGAAAATTTGAAAAAAAAAGTTAGCCTCGTTTCTCATCATTTTGGACCGTGGGCTATAGCCCATATCGTACGGCATACTATAGCGCGCAGTTTTTCATCATTTTTGAAGATTTGAAAAAAATGACGAAATGACAAAAACGATGGGTTATAGCCCATGTTTTTTGAAATTTTGAAAAAAAAAGTTATCCTCGTTTCTCATCATTTTGGACCATGGGCTATAGCCCATATCGTACGGCATACTATAGCGCGCCGTTTTTCATCATTTTTGAGGATTTGAAAAAAATGACAAAAACGATGGGTTATAGCCCATGTTTTTTGAAATTTTGAAAAAAAGTTATCCTCGTTTCTCATCATTTTGGACCATGGGCTATAGCCCATATCGTACGGCATACTATAGCGCGCCGTTTTTCATCATTTTTGAGGATTTGAAAAAAATGACAAAAACGATGGGTTATAGCCCATGTTTTTTGAAATTTTGAAAAAAAAAGTTAGCCTCGTTTCTCATCATTTTGGACCGTGGGCTATAGCCCATATCGTACGGCATACTATAGCGCGCAGTTTTTCATCATTTTTGAAGATTTGAAAAAAATGACGAAATGACAAAAACGATGGGTTATAGCCCATGTTTTTTGAAATTTTGGAAAAAAAAGGTTATCCTCGTTTCTCATCATTTTGGACCATGGGCTATAGCCTATATCGTACGGCATACTATAGCGCGCCATTTTTCATCATTTTTGATGATTTGACAAAAATGAAAAAAACGATGGGTTATAGCCCATGTTTTTTGAAATGTTGAAAAAAAAGTTATCCTCGTTTCTCATCATTTTGGACCATGGGCTATAGCCCATATCGTACGGCATACTATAGCGCGCCGTTTTTCATCATTTTTGAGGATTTGAAAAAAATTACAAAATGACAAAAACGATGGGTTATAGCCCATGTTTTTTGAAATTTTGGAAAAAAAAGTTATCCTCGTTTCTCATCATTTTGGACCATGGGCTATAGCCTATATCGTACGGCATACTATAGCGCGCCATTTTTCATCATTTTTGATGATTTGACAAAAATGAAAAAATGAAAAAAACGATGGGTTATAGCCCATGTTTTTTGAAATTTTGAAAAAAAAAGTTATCCTCGTTTCTCATCATTTTGGACCATGGGCTATAGCCTATATCGTACGGCATACTATAGTGCGCCGTTTTTCATAATTTGAGGATTTGAAAAAAATGAAAAAATGGAAAAAAAAATCCGCAATTTCCGCAATTTCCATTTCCGCAATTACCATTTCTGCAATTTCCGCAATTTGACAAAAAAGATGGGTTATAGCCCATGTTTTTTGAAATTTTGAAAAAAAAAGTTATCCTCGTTTCTCATCATTTTGGACCATGGGCTATAGCCCATATCGTACGGCATACTATAGCGCGCCGTTTTTCATCATTTTTGAGGATATGAAAAGAATTACAAAATGACAAAAACGATGGGTTATAGCCCATGTTTTTTGAAATTTTGAAAAAAAAAGTTAGCCTCGTTTCTCATCATTTTGGACCGTGGGCTATAGCCCATATCGTACGGCATACTATAGCACGCAGTTTTTCATCATTTTTGAAGATTTGGAAAAAAATGACGAAATGACAAAAACGATGGGTTATAGCCCATGTTTTTTGAAATTTTGGAAAAAAAAGTTATCCTCGTTTCTCATCATTTTGGACCATGGGCTATAGCCTATATCGTACGGCATACTATAGCGCGCCACATGGTTCTGAAATAAAATGGCCCATTTGGATACCACCTAAGACCCACTTAGAAACCCGCATAAGCCCATATGGGCTAACACGGGTGGGCCCTTTGTGAAAACTGGGTGCACGGCCCACTCGGAACCCATGCCCATAGCCCATGTCAAAACCCAAGTTTGGCCCAGATGGACATGTTAGCTGGGCTGTGGAACTTCCAGACTTCATTGAAGACATGCATTCCCCCCTGTGGAACTTCTAGACTCCCACCAGCTACTGTATTATAATGCTGGTACATGACTCAGTGAACAACATTTATGAAAGTGGTTTTCAAAGATTTTCTTTCCCACTGGGATACACATTTTACTGTAATTATCATGACCCACAATTACTTTCGGGATATCAGACGAGTTTATCTAACAAAATCAATACTAACCAATAAGTACTTAGTGGCCTAGTGAGTATTCAATTAACCAATATTAACTTAATCTGAGCCAATAGAATAGTAGCATGAAACATGGTCAACATAATATGTTTCACACATATGTGTGAAACAGTGTTGGCTATCAGGGACACTAAAAACGGTCACATTTAAAGAATGTATTTGCTATTCGTTAGTGCGAGGGCTTGAGGGATGTCCCATTTGAAATCGGTAAGTCAGTGAGGGCTCAGCCCCGCCCCTTTATGTGGAGAGTTTTTATAAAGTGTCATGGACTCATGAATGGCGGACTCATCTTCAAAGTGCTGTCCCATTTCTTTCACAACAATGTGGAGCCCTTGCAGCCTCTCACCCTCAAGCCCTTACAGCTGACGTCACTAAAGTCAATGAGGGTCCAGGGCTCAGGGCTTGAGGGAGGCATTTGGGATTGGGCCATAGACAGGCAGACAGACAGCTACTCATGGACAATTAGGCAGGTGTAGCAAGTGGCACAATGGGTAGAGATTGACTGCGTGTAAAGTAAACCAGGTTCGGAAAAGGAGCTCAATGTGTGTATGAAAACCAAGGAAATAAGGGAGGCAGAAACTGGAGTTAAAGTGTAACTGAGATATTATGATTATTCAAAAACAACTTAAACAACTGTGAACATTATAGAAAATAATAAACCAAAAAGAATGGGGGCCCTTTAAATGTGGTGATTGTCCAGGTTCCTAGCTAGGGAAATTCAGTCTCTTTCTCCAGGGGGGGAGAATTGGTTTTACCACATTTGTGGAGGGAGGGGGGGCGTCGAAGTCCGGGTCGGCTCGCCAGGTTCCGTACCAGCCGGTACGAGAACCATCCAAGTGGGTTTCCTTTTGATGAAACAAAAAACCTGACCTGCAAGGCCAGGTGTCTACATCAGTCTTTTGTTCAGAAAAGTCATTGTTGTACAACTTTAAATAAAACTATTAAATGAATAAAGAGTTCGATTTGATCAGGATCGAATCTTTAATCATTTATCTAATAAGTCTATATCTTTACATGCATGTTTTTAGAAAATAAAATTCAAAGTATTTTATAATATATATAATTATATAACATGATATATATATATATATTATAATATAATAAATCAAAATTCAAGGTGTTTCATAATATATACAATTATATAACATGACATATATATATTATAATAGAATACACCAATATTAATTAAACCAAAAGTTCAAACATAACTCATAAATCAAATGCTTTCAAAATATAAATCAAATGTTTTCAAAATAAACAAACAGTTAACCAGTTGATCCAAGTTACAGTTAATGACACCAAGCCTATACGACTCACCGCAGAGTATTCCAAGATTGTCACAGTGAATCTGCCATGCTGCTGCCAAACAATTCGGCCATCTTGTATAGGTGGAAGTGGGAGTGGGGAGTGTAGGACCTGATGTCACTTTTATACTGCCTTGATTGACAGTTGACATGGGTTGCCATTCGTGGGTTGCCATGTTGGCTGGGTTACACAGGCAGGCAGACAGCTACTCATAGACAGGCAGACAGTAAGACAGCTACTCATTGACAGACAGACAAATAACTATACTCATGGACAGACAGACAGGCAGGCAGGCAGGCAAAGAGCTACTCATGTTATGTTATTATGTTATTATAACAGCTACTCATGTTATGTGCAATAATTTGTGCAGTTATGGAAACAGCTCTTTGTGTTTATGCAAGAAAATGTAACACATTTATTTATTTACATAGTGTGCATGCACATTGTACTTTGATACATTTTGCGAAAATAAAGCAATTGAAAGAGAGAAGTTATCAAGTATCATTAATGTCGTAATTTTATCTACTGGCCCCTGGCCCCTTGCCATTTTTGTAATGTGGCCCACAGGTAAATCTATTTGAGTATCCCTGCAGTAGGGGCTCGCACCAAATACGAAGCATTGAAGACATGCATTCCCCCCTGTGGAACTTCCAGACTTCATTGAAGACATGCATTCCCCCTTGTGGAACTTCCAGACTTCATTGAAGACATGCATTCCCCCCTGTGGAACTTCCAGACTTCATTGAAGACATGCATTCCCCCCTGTGGAACTTCTAGACTCCCACCAAATATCAAGCATTAAAGACATGCATTCCCCCCTGTGGAACTTCCAGACTTCCCTCTGAGCATTGAAGACATGCATTCCCCCCTGTGGAACTTCCAGACTTCCCTCTGAGCATTGAAGACATGCATTCCCCCCTGTGGAACTTCCAGACTCATTGAAGACATGCATTCCCCCCTGTGGAACTTCCAGACTCATTGAAGACATGCATTCCCCCCTGTGGAACTTCCAGACTTCCCTCTGACTTTCAGACCCTTCACTCATGCTGGAGAGTGATGGTGACCCTTTTAGACCTGGAGGGGGCCAGTAGGGCCATTAGCTATTAGAGTGGTTATAAAGCCTTTCTGGCATTCTTTTTGTCTGTAATTAAAGCAATAAATTACCTGCTGAATGTCTACCGGGTGTTAATGGTGACTTTATGGGACCAATAACACACAGGTGCTCCCTCGGGCAACTTGAGTTGAAGATGATGAATATTCTCTGCACTAAAAAGGTTTATCATTGTAATTGTCAGTAGTTGATTTTAAAGTTTTTTGTTCTTCTTTTTTTCTTAAGATGTTATTCTCTATTATTTTGCCTCAACAAATTCTTGACAGGATAGTTTTACAGTAATACTGTGCCAACTCCACTCAATCCAGAGTTGGATTAATAATAGTTAATAATAGTTAATCGCTTATTTATATTTTCAAAAATGTAAAAAAGAAGAAACGGCTAAGTAAAGAATCGATAGTTGCAGCTCTCCACTTTGCAAGCACATTGTAAGGACCTTCACATTGCAGTTTGTTTGGGGTGTATCTTTGAAAATCTATTATCAATTCTTTCTATTGAAACGAAACAATTTCTTCCCATTTCTTTATCGACAAATCTCACAAACACACACCACATCTGATTAGTCTGGGAGACCGGTATGCATGAATAGTTTGTTTGTGTTGTGTTTAACCACTGACATAGAGGTTATACACGTATCTGTCTAGGTTCAGTTGGCACCCCTCCAGGAACCGCCACGCTGCACGGATGGTACCCAAAATGTCAGCTCTTCACGGAGTGAAGTCACCGTTTGACTTAATGGAAATATTGACCAAGCTGTCAACATCTACCTCTCAGTCTGGGCCCATGTCCGCTCGATAAAAACCTCCCATGATTTCACATACGCGTCACACGCAGACGCACGGGTGCACAGGCACTCACACTCACACACACACACGCACACACGCACACACGCACTCACTCACTCACGCACGCACGCAGGCACGCAGGCAGGCAGGCAGGCACGCACGCATGCACGCACCCATGCACCCACACGCACACACACACACACACACACACACACACACACACACACACACTCAGTCATTCACGCTCTACAAATGCACACCCAAGCATGGTCACATACTCATCAGTTTTTCTGTCTTGTATGGTTGCCATGGCCACAAATGACCTTGAATTCAGCCTAAAAAATAGAGAGATCTCATTTATTGCACATACACTTTAGAGACCTGCAGCTTCGGCCCGTTTTCCAGTGCGATGATTAGATGTTTAAAATAAAACTTTAACTTAACAAAGATCACTATACTCTCACTGGCCAGCTGGATCATGGGAGTATTTGCCGCTCCAAGCTTGTATAAAAGTACAGTCGGCTAATTGTATCCGAGTACAGCACTGGGGTTGGGCTGAATTCACATCCGACCCGATCAATTCAGGAAGTGATAAATTCAGTTGTAAAACTGTTGGGGCCATGACAAAGTTGTCATAACTGATGTTAAGAAATAAAAAAACGAATGCTCCCTCAGTGCAGACAAATTGCTTGATTGTTACTTAACTTGTGTGTGGACTGAATTGGATCGCGAACTGATTCGAGCTGATATAAGTAATACATACAAATCCACAAAGAGCCGATAAGAAGACTATGTCATATACTGTACTGTACATGAAAAGAACCGTAACCATATCAAGGCCCCGTATTAATGCTCATTGTGCTCCGCTAGCTCACAGAACATAAAAGCAACAGCCTTAGTAATGATGCTTATCTAAATCAGAAGCTCTAAGCCAGTCTGTCAAGTTTGTGTGTGTGTGCGTGCGTGTGCGCGTGTGTGTGTGTGTGTGTGTGTGTGTGTGTGTGTGTGTGTGTGTGTGTGTGTGTGTGTGTGTGTGTGTGTGTGTGTGTGTGTGTGTGTGTGTGTGTGTGTGTGCGTGTGCGTGCGTGTGCGTGTGAGTGTGAGTGTGAGAGAGAGAGAGAGAGAGAGTGCCAGACTGCCAGTGTGACACAAAGGACTTAAAAGAGAACCTACCCTCCACCGCATCATCTGGATACAATTGTGTCATTACAACTCAGTCCTGTCTGCCAGTGTGGGGACGTTAAAGGGGGACTGAGGATAAAGGCTCAAAATTAACCCCTCACCACCACCATTACCAACCAGCATCGCCCCCCGCCCCCCCCAAACACACACACACACACACACACACACACACACACACATTTCCTCTCTCTCCTCCTTTTTTCATCCAATCTAGAAGCCACACAAGAAGTCTGTGACTGCAGGAAATGAGGATTGCTGCCACAGAGCCCGAGTTGGACCTGGTTTGACCTCTGACCCCACTTGCTCTATGATCGGCCAAAGAGCAGTGACTCAATGCAGACACTCACAAACACTTCCCGTAACTCAACGTCCCACTTCCCGTAACTTCACTTTTTTCCCCCTCTCTTTTAGTTTTTTCTTAAAGTAAGACTTTAACCACTTAATGACAATACACTTTGCCATTTGATATGTGAGCTTGAAGATCTCATCATTAAAACAAATAAACGTGAACTTATGTGAAAAAATTATTATTAACACTTTTTATTGAAACACTTTTAAACACTTCCCAAAACAGGAACGCTTGGGTTGATGTGATTAAACTTCTAACTTCTGACTATTGCCAGGAGTGTACATACAAAGTCATAACTTCTGACTAATGCCAGGAGTGTACATACAAAGTCATAACTTCTGACTAACGGCAGGAGTGTACATATAAGTCATAACTTCTGACTAATGCCAGGAGTGTACATATAAGTCATAACTTCTGACTAATGCCAGGAGTGTACATACAAAGTCAGAGAAGCTATTTGTTAGGTGCAAAAACACTTGGTATCAAATATCCACTCACTCAGAGGACGTTGATGTTACACAGCCTTATCTTCCCTAAGTGGAGCATTTTGAATAGTTGACCTCAGCATGCTTTGTAACAAAACGCCTGTAATTTTCCCTCAGTGAATAGAGGGTAAGGTTATTACCTATTCTTAGCAGATTAGTAGTCCTACGAGAGAAAATGACTCAATTCACATAACTATAGGCATTCTTGTTCCCTCACCTTCACCACTTTGTGGTCGAGTCTTGAATGTCTTGGCAGATTTTCTGCATATTTAGGCTACATGCACAAAAACGGACAGGCGTAGCACACACACACACACACACACACACACACACACACACACACACACACACACACACAGTCACAGACGCATGCATGATTTTGTGCACACACACGCACACACGCACACACATGCACACACCTGATGTGAGACAATCATGACCTAATATAGCAAATTTTTGTATAACATCACCTCTCCTTTGCACCTGGAAAATACAGTAAATAAGAGTTACCGATGGCTTCATTGGCTGTTGTGAGTACTGCATCTGTGCGTCTGTGTGTGTGTGTGTGTGTGTGTGTGTGTGTGTGTGTGTGTGTGTGTGTGTGTGTGTGTGTGTGTGTGTGTGTGTGTGTCTGTGTGTCTGTGTGTGTGTGTGTACGTGTGTGCGTATGTGAAAGAGTAGACATGGGGGTTTGTGTGTATGTGTGTCTGTGTAATAATCCCACACCAGGCCATTTAACAAGTACTTTTCTCTTGATCCTGAAAGGTGACAACCACTCATTCGCCTGCCCTGGGATTCAACCCCACCCTATTATTTAGACCCAGCAAATAGCCTTCCCCCGTAACACAGGTCAATAGCAACCCCTTCATCTGTAACTCTCCAGCTTGTGGTCATTACTTAGCCTGCCCCGGGAATCAAAGACTTCAACCACATGTAGGCCAATTGGTTCTTTATGGCCGTGTTAGACATCCTAATCCTCAGAGAGTTCTATAATGCACTGCAAGTGTTCAGAGTTTCAGAGTGGGATACAATAATGAATTTGCTTTCATCATTGAAGGAGATGAGTGAGGTAGAGATGTCCCCCGCACGCACGCAGGCAGGCAGGCACGTATGCACGCACGCACGTATGCACGCACACACACACACACACACACACACACACACACGCACACACACACACACACACACACACACCTGCCTGGCTGTCCTGCTTTTGGGTTCTCACCTCACCAGAACGTGACAATATAACTTAGAACTTTACTTTACTGCAGTGGGGGGTGTTGAATGGGAAGAGTGGGATGGGAGCACTATCCTCCTGGTGGGGGCTTCTCACTGGCAGGTGTGGGGAGGAATTCATTGACATAATGACAAAGATTGGGAGAGAACTTTTAAATAATGGTACACAAATGAACATGGTGCACTTTTGTACAATGCAAGCCGGGGCGACACTACAAGAAGAGCACTTCATTGACACTTTATTCAATTAACATTAGGCCTTCTGTCAATGAAGAATGGCCTCTGCAAACAAAATGATTGTCCCACTGGATTTCCCAAAAGTGTGAGGAAGGAGATGGCAGTCAGAACATACAAAAGGTGCTGCTTGTGGTGTGCCTTGCCCATACATAAGTAGTCTGTACTGTTTAAAGCTCCTACACCATTAATTTGACCAACACACTTGTATGAAACAGTTTGTTACAAGATGTATTTGTATAGGCCACAAGACGTCTTACGTTGTCATTTAGTGCCCTAAACAAACATTAAAGTCCATAGACTTGGCTGGCAAACAATTTACATCATAAGTGCTCTAACCAAACATTGAAAACCCCATAGACTTGGCTACCATATGATGAAATCTTCAAAAACCATCTTCTCTCTAGCCATCTCTGCTCTAGATAGTAAGTTAATAGAGGGTCCTCTAATGCAAATCAACTTTATTGAATAGCCAATTACTGCACCTATTGGCCATATTCAGACTGCAGCCATCTTGCCAGCAAGGTGCTACCTAGGTAGACATTTTTTTTATGAGCTACTTCCTGTCAAGAAATTCCTTGCTCCTTGTTGGAGTTTGGAAGCGCTCGTTGAATATCACTCAACGGCCCATGCTTACCACCTGTTTCGAATGTGCACATAGTGCAGCAGGCAGCAGGAGGTTGCTTTACTGATAACGAGCGCTTCATACTCTGATACTTAGAAAATAATCATCTGCAAGGAATTTATTGACAGGAATACGTAGCTCATAGGATGTCTACGGTGGATTTTTATTAAACAAAAACTTTACAGATTGAAAGAGGATAATTCAAGCTTTTCATATACAGCTGCAATGTTGGTGATTTTGACGTTGTTTAATATAATTAGATAGGACTTTTCTGTTTGGATGAATGGGCTGTCTATGGGAAATATCACCTAGGTATCACCTTGCTGGCAAGATGGCTGAGGTCTGAATATGGCCAATAGCTATAGCCATGAAGCTCGGCTCAAGGTCAAAGGTGCATATATGACATGGGAAAACAGTAAACAAAAACAAACTCATGATTTATCTGTCACGTCTTTTGTCCTTCCGCAATAGCTCGTACTGCTACCGATTAACAACATCCTAATGGCTGGGCAAGGCCTGGTACGCGCGTGTGCGTTTGAGAGAGTGTGGCTGGTCTGGTTAAGATGGGGGTGGCGGCATGTCTGCTTTGATCTGACGATCACGTCCCACATAGGGACACAGCTGGTCTGAGTCTCTACGTGCTTGTGTGTGCGTGCGCACATATGTGTGTACTAGGTCTGTGAGTTCATGCCGGGAAATGGAAATGTAACGCCTGATTTAGACTTAGTTGTGCGCCGGTGTCTCACGCCGAAAACAGATGATCTGCAAGCTCACAATGCATGAGAGAGCGCTTGTAGATCGTCTGTTTTCAGTGTGAGACAAGATAGGCTTCATGCATGATGGTGCGATTATGTGTAAGAATGAAGAATGAAGTGCTGCTGAGAAAGAGCATGAATGCCAGGTAGACAGTTATACCTCTGGAAAGAAGACGGTAAAGCAAGTCAACTATATTAATATATTATTTTGTAATAAGATTAGCTTTTGAAGCAATCTGGAACTTATTTTAATGAATAAAACATCGTTTTTAACCAATCTGTATGGTATTAACTAATAGCACATTTGCGGTGGTTGGAGGTGGCCTCCCAACTCTTCCATTGTGCTTTTTAGACCTTGGGTAGGACATCTTGGTTGACCAAGATGTATTGCCTGAAGCTCATAACACAATATATCCCCTGACTGAATGGTAATTCTATTTTGGCAGAGCCGTATAAATATGGTATCTTATGTGGGAGACCCACCTTTAATTTATTTATTTTTTAATATATATATATAGGCCTATATGTTTTTATTGGTAGAAAGAAATCAAAACAGTTGAACATACTTTTATTTTCTCCCTTACCTCATCCCTCCCGTTATTGATTGCAGCTTAACAATTCATCAGATGCATTTGTTTGTGGTACTTATTATGAAATGCAAATTTCAAAATATTTCTTTTTTTTGCCTCCAGGCATGAGTATGAAATTCAAATTTTAAAATATTTCTCTTTCTTCTTTTTGCCTCCAGGCATGAGTATGAAATGCAAATTTTAAAATATTTCTCTTTCTTCTTTTTGCCTCCAGGCATGAGCCAAGCAATTACAGATGTAACTATGAGAACACAATCTTCCCATATCATTTTGCTGAGTAATCAAACTATTTGGTTAGGCCTATCAAGGCACAATGTGTCTGATTTATTGGTTGTGCAAGTTGTGCTTTTTATCTCATCCATTATTAAGCAGAGATGTTTTTTAAATAGAACTATTACTCCAGTATCCCTCCCATCATTTTATCACCGGACGCGGAGGTCTCGGTAGCATTTTAAACCCTGTCCTAAGATCAGCGTCAGGGCATAGGAATGCAGAACATATGACGGTATAGACAGCATAGGGACACCACCGCTCACTGGGTATAAAGCTGCAATCTCACTTATATCCTACAGTGCATGGGATTCCAACCCTGCTCTCCCACACCTGGAGATCTTCAGCCAGATGACTTGTCCAGCCAACTGGCAGGTGTCCTACTGTACCTCAATTGAAGAGGAATGACACCAGGTGTATTTCCAATACTTCTGTCAAAGAAACATGACCCGTGTTTGGTGTCAAATTCACTTAATTGGCCTATATGGACTACACAGCACAGTGTTAATTTAACTCTCTGATGATGGTAATGTTAGCACCAGAGTGCAACTGATTAATCCGACAGTCAAATATCAAAACAGGAGAACCAGTAGATCCAGATTTAAGGAGTGCAGTCTAGTGAAGTCCTCATTTCATCTTGTGAACGATGCTTATCGCCACAAGCTCGTGAGCGCGACTCACGGCTATAAGTCATAATGAGGCTGTTAGTCTGCCTCGCTGACAACCAACCAGCAGAGTTGTACAACATATGATAGATATTACCCTGCTTTCTTTATATAGACACAACCCTGCTGAGCCCTGCCTAGTGTCCCTGTGGCCTCAAACCTGAGAGAGAGAGAGAGAGAGAGAGAGAGAGAGAGAGAGAGAGAGAGAGACTAACTCTCTGGGATGGGAGCTCTTCAGAGGAGGAAACCACAGGGAAAACCTCTGTGGTCAGAGCATCCATCATCCTCATGTTTCTGCCCTGGGAAGAGATCACTGACCTCAGCAGCAGATGTGAAGTGCACACTAGCAGGACTAGGGCTGGGCAAGGACGCATGATGGAATACAACCGAAGGACTGTATACTGTACAGCGCATAGATTATTAATTCAATGGTAAATGGTGCATTTATATAGCGCCTTTATTCAAGGTGCTTTATACATAGATTCTGCATTACATTCACACACACACACACACACACACACACACACACACACACACACACACACACACACACACACACACACACACACACACACACACACACACATACACACACAACGGAGGTAACCATGCAAGTATTCTCACGTTGCCAGACTGTTGCCTCTCGCAATTTTCAAATGCTTTCGTCATACAGTCTGTATCATGAGTAAGCGATAAAGTGGAAGTGGAGACTCCTCCCCACTGCCGTTTCTTATTTACAGTCACGCAAATGTATCCTAATATAGATATCATCTAAGCATATACACAGTATAGCTTGCTATAGCAAGAATGGAAATAAAAAGATTGAACTGGGAAACTGGCGGTTCCCATCCGGCTGCTCTACCGGCCCCTATACCCCTGAGTAAAGAGCTTTGGAGAAATATATGCTATATAAATGCACCGTTTACTACAATACATTGCAATAAGACTATGAGGATGGTTAAGATGCTGAGCATTATGAAAGGACAAGGCAAGGCAGACTGAGGATGGTTAAGATGCTGAGCATTATGAAAGGACAAGGCTAGGCAGAATCTGGATAAGGGACTGAGAGCAAACTGGGTGAAGGTTAACTGGGCCAGGACAGGATGGGAAGGTCACTGTGGAAATGAGGATTTTACGCTGCAGGCAGGCCAGTACGCAAAGGTGTTCATTTAGCTATTTGCAACTACTGTATGAGAGTGTACAGGTCCATTTGATTACAATAGTACACTTTCAGTGTTAAAATGAAGCTGCAATAGCCTATCTAATCTTAATTTCAGTGAATAAAATGTTGTGTGTGTGTGTGTGTGTGTGTGTGTGTGTGTGTGTGTGTGTGTGTGTGTGTGTGTGTGTGTGTGTGTGTGTGTGTGTGTGTGTGTGTGTGTGTGTGTGTGTGCGTGCGCGTGCGTGCATGCGTGTGCGTTCTACACTACAGTATAGCATATGGACTCCAGTTCCATGGGGGTCTGTTTACATGTGCGCTGTTCTTACACTATAGCCTAAACGTCTCTCGTTTTGTTGCAGGATGTCTGGCTGCACAAAAACGGAGCCAAATGGATTTAGTGGGCACAAACTCTCTGGGCTGTCTGGGACTGGACAGCGGCATAGAAATGGGACAGGGCCTTTGTTCCTGAAGTGATGGATGTCAGTCGCGGAGGCCAAAAGATGAAAGTTCTGTTCAGTATTTGTGGTCATTCCAAGTCTTTTAGGTCTGTGCCAACTAATGTGACTGTGTGTTTGTGTATGAACACACACACACACACACACACACACACACACACACACACACACACACACACACACACACACACACGCACGCACGCATGCAGTGACGCACACATGCATGCACGCACACACGCACACACAGTTTGTGCCTGTGTGCCTGAGAGTACGCCTATGTTATTGTAATTACGTTCATAGTTTAGCATGGGAATTCTACTGTACAACACGTCATCAGCCGGGGTGGCAATAATGCTTCCATCCAAGTAAATGACTCATTATTGGGCATACAACAGAAAATCCAAGGCCCAGTACATGCAGTTATCTCTCGTGAAATCAAGTATACCTTACTCACAGTGTCACCTGACCAGATCAAATTCCATTTCGTTTTGTCCTCCATTCACACCCAGGGGGGACTGTTGCATCATTACTGATAGTGATAACAATGAACCAATGCATCAGTGTCGTTATTTAATTGTCATGATCTATGATTGTTTTGGGCACCACACCTGCACAGAAGGATCGGTTATGTCACATTATCTGTAATTCAAAGTAACAACAATTTCCAATTTGGTCCGAAGAGATTTCTATAAACGTATCCTTTTAGATTTTGATAGGTGTACACAAGTGTAAGTTTATGCTGATTATAAAAAAATAAACCAGTTTTACGGAAATGTATCTTGAACGTATGCCACATTAATTTGCATACATTCCTTTAACGTGACACGTCGTTCAAGCAGTTCCTAGAATCAACCTCCAGGGCCCACAGACAACCTGGGGCCATTCTGACTGGAGTCCAAAACAATATTATTAAAAAAGACGTTAATTTGATGTTAAACATCAAAGACCTTTCCAGTCTTTGATGTTTTGTTAGTTGATACAATTGTGCCTGCATCACCTCAACAATGTGTGCTCATGGTTGACTATTTTGTCCCTCCTTGCTACAAAGCCTTTGCGGTTGTATTCAATTATCACAATTGTGTCGTATACATGTAAGAAAAAGTTCCTGCCACAGGACAGAACTGCCCTGTTCTCCTTCTCTCTATTCCTGTCGCTGCCTCACTCGCTACCCCCTCCTCTTCTCCTTTCCTCCCCTCCTCCTTCCCTCCACCCCCCCACCTCACACCCCCTTCACCCTGCACCCCCCCACCTCACACCCCCTTCACCCTGCACCCCCCCACCT
Organism: Protomyctophum bolini; assembly: GCF_963924005.1. Taxonomy (NCBI): domain Eukaryota; kingdom Metazoa; phylum Chordata; class Actinopteri; order Myctophiformes; family Myctophidae; genus Protomyctophum; species Protomyctophum bolini. The sequence continues at coordinate 27,195,955 of NC_137877.1, read as the reverse complement.
CACCCCCCTTCACCCTGCACCCCCCTACCTCACACCCCCTTCACCCTGCACCCCCCCACCTCACTCCCCCTTCACCCTGCACCCCCCCACCTCACTCCCCCTTCACCCTGCACCCCCCCACCTCACTCCCCCTTCACCCTGCACCCCCCCACCTTACACCTCCTTCACCCTGCACCCCCCCACCTCACACCCCCTTCACCCTGCACCCCCCCACCTCACTCCCCCTTCACCCTGCACCCCCCCACCTCACTCCCCCTTCACCCTGCACCGGTGTGCACCATCTCCTTAGCGCTCCCTGTCCCCTTCTCTCTGTTGGAAAGTCCCACTGGCTTAGCAGTAGCAGCAGTACCACAACAGCAGCAGCAGCATGCAGCAGTGTTTGGGGCACTGCTGGTGAGAAGGCATGTCACCAGGCAGCTGGCCTACCACATAAAGAGGCCATGAGAGAGAGAGAGAGAGTGTGTGTGTGTGTGTGTGTGTGTGTGTGTGTGTGTGTGTGTGTGTGTGTGTGTGTGTGTGTGTGTGTGTGTGTGTGTGTGTGTGTGTGTGTGTGTGTGTGTGTTTACGTAAAATAATAAGAGCCCTGCTGCCTGTTAGCCACAAGGCAGCAGCTGCTCAGACCCACAGATTAGAGACCTTCACTGGCTGCCCTGAGTGAGTGAGTGAGTGAGTGAGGGAGTGAGTGAGGGAGTGAGGATGTGAGTGAGGGAGTAGTAGGGCAGAAGAGAGAGAAGTATGGAGGACTGAACGGAAGGAAGGAGGAAGGGAAGGAAGGTGCTGACCTATTTGTGGGCCAGTGCAACACTGCCTGCCAGTCTTTCTGTCTCTGTGACCGTCTATCCGTCCGTCTGTCTCCCAGTCTGCGCTCTGGCGTATGGGCCACGCTTGGTGTCATTTCATGACTGTCTCAGTGGCTGTTTAGGGGGCACCCGCCCTCTCACACCCCTCAAACTACACTTCACCCAAAGCACTTCAAAGTCGGTTTAACAACAGCGGAGCACATCTTTAACCACTTTAACCCTGGCCTCCCTATTTTGGACATGGCATTGCAAGCTAACATTTACAGATTGTTTGAAAAAGCAGATCTCCAAAATTGTTAAATATATATAAAAAAAACTTGGTTAAGAACCATTCTCTCATGTCTGACCCCACATCACATTTCACCTCACTAACAACATAATGACCAACCCCCCCAAATGTCCCTCTCTGCTCTTCTCTCTCTGCTACTTGTTTTGGTTTTATGGCCATCGTGAAGGCAAGGCAGCGTATCATTATATGCTGCAGTCCATATTTTCACTCAACGACTGGAGAAATGTTTACAATGGCTCAATGGACTTGAAAAACATCACAGAGAGAAAGAAACAGAGGCATGAGAGGGAAGAGAAGAGAAGAGAAGAGAAGAGAAGAGAAGAGAAGAGAAGAGAAGGAGAGAGTCCTCTGTTTTAAGGAATAGAGTGTACGTATGCGCATATGCTTAAAGCTATAGCCCATGGTCTCGGAGTGAATTTGAACTTTTTTTCAAATCCTCGTTTTTCATCATTTTGGACCATGGGCTATAGCCCATATCGTACGACATAATTTCATATCATAATTTTTGAGGATTTGAAGAAAAGACGAAAATAACTCCGAGACCATGGGCTCGTTTATCATCATTTTTGACCATGACCATATCGGACGGCATAATTTCATATCATAATTTTTGAGGATTTGAAAAAAAGACGAAAAAAAATTATCCTCGTTTTTCATCATTTTGGACCATGGGCTATAGCCCATAATTATCGTACGGCATACTATAGCGCGCCGTTTTTCATCATTTTTGAGGATTTGAAAAAAATTACGAAATGACAAAAACGATGGGTTATAGCCCATGTTTTTTGAAATTTTGGAAAAAAAAGTTATCCTCGTTTCTCATCATTTTGGACCATGGGCTATAGCCCATATCGTACGGCATACTATAGCGCGCCGTTTTTCATCATTTTTGAGGATTTGAAAAAAATGACGAAATGACAAAAACGATGGGTTATAGCCCATGTTTTTTGAAATTTTGAAAAAAAAAAGTTATCCTCGTTTCTCATCATTTTGGACCATGGGCTATAGCCCATATCGTACGGGGTTATAGCCCATCGTATAGCCCATCGTTTTTTTAATTTTTGGAGAAAAAAAATCCAGGCCCATGAATTAGAGGATAAAGCTCACATGTTACCCAAATAGTTGAATACACAAAAGCTAAGGCACTGGTACTGGTACTTCTGGTTTACCGGAACGGGGTTCAACTCCCTGCAGTGCCCTGCTCAATGTGTTGTATTTTCAATTTCCGCAATTTCCGCTTTCCGCAATTTCCGCAATTTAGAAAGAAGAAAAGAAAGTCAGGAGACAACACTTATTTGTTTTATTTTTCGTCTTATAAATTATTTGATCGGCCCAAAATATTGTGTTCATTGTCATGATTCGTCACGATCCGAATTGGCTTTGTCCGCGGCGTAACCGTCTTTAAATAAATTATATTAAAAGTGCCGATGGGAGAATGCATGGGGCTTCCACTTCCTGGGCCACTCGCTTTTCTGAAAGGGGGCGGGACTGCGGCGCTCTATTCTATATACCCTCTACAACAGTGGTTCCCAAACCCTTTCTTGTCAAGGATCCCCGAATTTACACTTTATTAGCCCGTGGAACCTAACCCTAACCCCAACCCTAACCCTAACCCGGCTATAATCCATGGTCAAAAATGATGAAGTGATTTTGTCTTTTTTACAAATCCCCGTTTTTCCAGGCCATGGGCTATAGTCCATGGTCTCGGAGTGATTTTCGTCTTTTTTTCAAATCCTCAAAAATGATGAAAAACGGCATGCTAGTGTACCCTAACCCTAACCCTTGATCGTAGGAGATAGTAATGTAGGACTCTACAGATCAAGTGCTATCCAGTCATAAAGTTTGAACACTTGAAGAAACTACTACAGAAAACTGGAAACACTGCATCCTATCTGTAGGAATGAACAATCGACAGCAGGGGACAACAGAAACAGGACGGAAGACAATGAGGGCGGACACAAGTGTGGCCTACATGGGTCACATATAATTCGCCCAGCTGGTACCCACTTAAGGCCCAATCAGATCCCAGTTCAAACCCATATAGGCAAACACAGGTGGCGCACACATGGTTCTGAAATAAAATGGCCCATTTGGATACCACCTAAGACCCACTTAGAAACCCGCATAAGCCCATATGGGCTAACACATGTGGGCCCTTTGTGAAAACTGGGTGCACGGCCCACTCGGAACCCATGCCCATAGCCCATGTCAAAACCCAAGTGGGGCCCAGATGGACATGTTAGCTGGGATAGTATGCCGTACGATATGGGCTATAGCCCATGGTCCAAAATGATGAAAAACGAGGATTTAAAAAAAAATCAAAAATTAAAAAAACGATGGGCCCATCGTTTTTTCATATCCTCAAAAATGATGAAAAACGGTGTGCTATAGTATGCCGTACGATATGGGCTCATGGTCCAAAATGATGAAAAACGAGGATAAAAAATAAATTTTAAATTTTAAAAAACGATGGGCTATAACCCATCGTTTTTTTCATTTTTTCATTTTTTAAAAAATCCTCAAAAATGATGAAAAACGGCGTGCTATAGTATGCCGTACGATATGGGCTATAGCCCATGGTCCAAAATGATGAAAAACGAGGATAAAAAAAAAAAATCAAAAATTCAAAAAACGATAGGCCCATCGTTTTTTTCATATCCTCAAAAATGATGAAAAACGGCGTGCTATAGTATGCCGTACGATATGGGCCAATGCATTCTCAATGGCAATTGCACAAACTTTGGCATGCTACTATAGTCCTACATACTTATAACTAGAAACCCCATTCAAACCTATTTAGGTTCATCTTACGGTGGACATGTTTGCCTGAAAAGGAATCTTTGAAATGTTTCATAGTTTTAGAAATAGGGTGCTTTCAAATTTGAGACATTTATAATGGGGCTCAATGGCAGCTCTATGGCACGTCAAAAAGTCACTTTCACCTAGAAACTCCATTCACACTTTTTTAAATTCAGCTTACTGTGGGCACACATGCTGGAACATTTTACTTTTAAATGTTTTGTAGTTTGTAGTTTCTGAATACTATTAACATTTTGCAAAAAAAACAAAGGCATGGTGGCACACACCGGCCGTGATTCCAAGAATCTAGAACGGAACCAGTTCTAGAAGCAACATTCTTTTGGTAGAAAAGGGGCCTGCATGCATGTGTGTATCATACGTATCACTCAATCGATGAAACTGCTCCGAAGACAATCGTCATCAAAACGTGGACTGTCGATGTTTTCACTTTTAAACCTGCTTTAATTTTGGAATGCTGCAGTGCAGTTATGAGAACAAAACTATCTCTGTGGTTAATTTTATTGACATAGCTATATGGAAAGAATTACACGTAAATGAGAGCAGATAAATCAATTATTGTGCCTCCTGCTGAACTAAACTAAATTCCATCTTTCACTACACTCAACAACAAAAAGAAAAAATAACTCAACTACTGTAGCTTCCATTAGACCATATGCTCGGTTCATCACCACAGGCTCACGCCATCATTCTGTTTTAGTGTGGAATTACCCTTTGAGCAGGAGGCATCAGTCATATGCCAGTAAGGTATCCCTGGTCTTCTGTTGTGGTTTCTCCGGCTGAGATGAAGGCTATAGCTGTGACATTGGGTCGGTGGGTACACCTTTAAATGCTCCCTCCCTGTGTCTGATCTCTTTGTCGCGCGCACATGCACGCACACACATGCGCACAAACGCACGCACGCACACACACACACACACACACACACACCTGAATGGACGCCGCATGCAACACAAGCAAGCAGCTCAGATAGGTGTGCCTATTCATCTCTGTAAAGGTGCGTTCAGACTTGGATGGTTAGAGCGATTACATACAAAGTCAATGCAAAGACAAGAAGTTGTGTGAATGCCGCGGCGTGACCTGGTGCAGACGTGCGGTATACAAACACGACGAACCGAGGCGAATTATATATTCAGGTCTGAACGCAGCTTAAGGGTATACTCTTTATATCGTAACCGACGTAACGTCAATAAAAGTACAGCCTTCTTGTGTGTCTCTGTCTCTGTGTGCTGTGCGTGTGCGTGTGCGTGTGTGTGTGTGTGTGTGTGTGTGTGTGTGTACATGTTTCCTCTCTTTGCAGATCACGTCAGAAGAATGCCTATTCGCTATACTTCACTCAATCCCCTCAATTCCTAAACACACACACACACACACACACACACACACACACACACACACACACACACACAATGCCATCTCTTCTGAGCTACTGCGTCGGTGACACATGCAGGGCTTCTCATACACAAAGGAATGCTGTTCATGAGACATCTGGCACAGGTAAGGATGTGAAATAGGCACATTATGTCATCAAGTTCAGGTGCTGCTGACGAGAGGGTGAGGAGCTCCGTGCACGTGCATACCCACTTGCATGGAAAATGTATATCTCACACAGTTAGTTATCAAAGCTATTTGGGTTTATGTTGGATTATGTTGCTGTTATTTAAAAGAAAGTGGCTGGCGATCTGTAGGGGCTTTGGGCTTACACCGGTATACTTTGGCTACACACGCACACACACATGCGCACGCACACATATGCACTTGCACAGCTTCAACAAGGGCAGGTTTGAACACCAAGGTATCGCAGTGAAGCCCTGGCGCTCCTTCTTTAGACATGTTCCAATCTGTCCTCATGGCTGACTCTCCACTTAATCTGCACCTGATCACCTCCCCCTGTCTGTCCCATCACATAGAGCAGAGGTTCTGTCTGTCTGTCTGTCCCATCACATAGAGCAGAGGTTCTGTCTGTCTGTCTGTCTCATCATATAGAGCAGAGGTTCTGTCTGTCTGTCCCATCATATAGAGCAGAGGTTCTGTCTGTCTGTCTGTCTGTCTGTCTCATCACATAGAGCAGAGGTTCTGTCTGTCTGTCTGATCACATAGAGCAGAGGTTCTGTCTGTCTGTCTGATCACATAGAGCAGAGGTTCTGTCTGTCTGTCTGTCTGTCTCATCACATAGAGCAGAGGTTCTGTCTGTCTGTCTGTCTCATCACATAGAGCAGAGGTTCTGTCTGTCTGTCTGATCACATAGAGCAGAGGTTCTGTCTGTCTGTCTGTCTGTCCCATCACATAGAGCAGAGGTTCTGTCTGTCTGTCTCATCATATAGAGCAGAGGTTCTGTCTGTCTGTCTGTCTGTCCCATCACATAGAGCAGAGGTTCTGTCTGTCTGTCTGTCTCATCATATAGAGCAGAGGTTCTGTCTGTCTGTCTGTCTCATCATATAGAGCAGAGGTTCTGTCTGTCTGTCTGTCTGTCTGTCTGATCACATAGAGCAGAGGTTCTGTCTGTCTGTCTGATCACATAGAGCAGAGGTTCTGTCTGTCTGTCTGTCTGTCTCATCACATAAGAGCAGAGGTTCTGTCTGTCTGTCTCATCACATAGAGCAGAGGTTCTGTCTGTCTGTCTGATCACATAGAGCAGAGGTTCTGTCTGTCTGTCTGTCTGTCCCATCACATAGAGCAGAGGTTCTGTCTGTCTGTCTGTCTCATCACATAGAGCAGAGGTTCTGTCTGTCTGTCTGATCACATAGAGCAAAGGTTCTGTCTGTCTGTCTGATCACATAGAGCAGAGGTTCTGTCTGTCTGTCTGATCATATAGAGCAGAGGTTCTGTCTGTCTGTCCCATCATATAGAGCAGAGGTTCTGTCTGTCTGTCCCATCATATAGAGCAGAGGTTCTGTCTGTCTGTCTCATCATATAGAGCAGAGGTTCTGTCTGTCTGTCTGATCACATAGAGCAGAGGTTCTGTCTGTCTGTCTGTCTGTCTGTCTGTCTGTCTGTCCCATCACATAGAGCAGAGGTTCTGTCTGTCTGTCTGTCTGTCCCATCATATAGAGCAGAGGTTCTGTCTGTCTGTCTGATCACATAGAGCAGAGGTTCTGTCTGTCTGTCTCATCATATAGAGCAGAGGTTCTGTCTGTCTGTCTGTCTGTCTGTCTGTCTGTCCCATCACATAGAGCAGAGGTTCTGTCTGTCTGTCCCATCATATAGAGCAGAGGTTCTGTCTGTCTGTCTGTCTGTCCCATCACATAGAGCAGAGGTTCTGTCTGTCTGTCTGTCTGTCCCATCATATAGAGCAGAGGTTCTGTCTGTCTGTCTGTCTGTCTCATCACATAGAGCAGAGGTTCTGTCTGTCTGTCTGATCACATAGAGCAGAGGTTCTGTCTGTCTGTCTGTCTGTCTGTCTCATCACATAGAGCAGAGGTTCTGTCTGTCTGTCTGATCACATAGAGCAGAGGTTCTGTCTGTCTGTCTGTCTGTCTGTCTGTCTGTCTGTCTGTCTGTCTGTCTGTCTGTCCCATCACATAGAGCAGAGGTTCTGTCTGTCCCGTCATATAGAGCAGAGGTTCTGTCTGTCTGTCTGTCTGTCCCATCACATAGAGCAGAGGTTCTGTCTGTCTGTCCCATCATATAGAGCAGAGGTTCTGTCTGTCTGTCTGTCTGTCTGTCTGTCTGTCCCATCACATAGAGCAGAGGTTCTGTCTGTCTGTCTGTCTGTCTGTCTGTCTGTCCCATCACATAGAGCAGAGGTTCTGTCTGTCTGTCTGTCTGTCTGTCTGTCTGTCTGTCTGTCTGTCCCATCACATAGAGCAGAGGTTCTGTCTGTCTGTCTGTCTGTCTGTCTGTCTGTCTGTCTGTCTGTCTGTCCCATCACATAGAGCAGAGGTTCTGTCTGTCTGTCCCATCATATAGAGCAGAGGTTTCCAAACTTTTCAGGTCGAGAGCCAAAAGAGAGATTAGACGTTTGCCCGGGACCCAAACTAGTGAAAATAGCTGATCCACAAGCTAAAAGCAACAAACAATGGTGCGTTTCGCACCGTGTCGTGAGCTTGTAGATATAATTATATAATTATTTTCACTAGTTATTTTTTATGGAATTTCTTAGATTTTTCTTTAATTTCCTCTTGAAATTACTGGAAAAGAATAATTAAAATTTGTTTTTAATTAATGATTTTTTTATTTGAAAATGTTTTGAAATAATAATAATGCTCATAATAGAACATCTGTCAAGATCGTTCAACCTTTGTCCACATCGCATTGTATTGCGCTTGTATACATCATATAGAGCAGAGGTTCTGTCTGTCTGTCCCATCATATAGAGCAGAGGTACTGTCTGTCTGTCCCATCACATAGAGCAGAGGTTCTGTCTGTCTGTCTCATCACATAGAGCAGAGGTTCTGTCTGTCTGTCTGTCCCATCATATAGAGCAGAGGTTCTGTCTGTCTGTCTGTCTGTCTGTCTGTCTGTCTGTCTGTCCCATCACATAGAGCAGAGGTTCTGTCTGTCTGTCCCATCATATAGAGCAGAGGTTCTGTCTGTCTGTCTGTCCCATCATATAGAGCAGAGGTTCTGTCTGTCTGTCTGTCTGTCTGTCTGTCCCATCACATAGAGCAGAGGTTCTGTCTGTCTGTCTGTCTGTCTCATCACATAGAGCAGAGGTTCTGTCTGTCTGTCTGATCACATAGAGCAGAGGTTCTGTCTGTCTGTCTGTCTGTCTGTCTGTCTGTCTGTCCCATCACATAGAGCAGAGGTTCTGTCTGTCCCGTCATATAGAGCAGAGGTTCTGTCTGTCTGTCTGTCTGTCTGTCTGTCTGTCTGTCTGTCTGTCTGTCCCATCACATAGAGCAGAGGTTCTGTCTGTCTGTCCCATCATATAGAGCAGAGGTTTCCAAACTTTTCAGGTCGAGAGCCAAAAGAGAGATTAGACGTTTGCCCGGGACCCAAACTAGTGAAAATAGCTGATCCACAAGCTAAAAGCAACAAACAATGGTGCGTTTCGCACCGTGTCGTGAGCTTGTAGATATAATTATATAATTATTTTCACTAGTTATTTTTTTATGGAATTTCTTAGATTTTTCTTTAATTTCCTCTTGAAATTACTGGAAAAGAATAATTAAAATTTGTTTTTAATTGATGATTTTTTTATTTGAAAATGTTTTGAAATAATAATAATGCTCATAATAGAACATCTGTCAAGATCGTTCAACCTTTGTCCACATCGCATTGTATTGCGCTTGTATACATCGGACACTTTTGAATAGGCGACTTAAATGGGGCCTAAATGTTAAAACACAGGTCATTCACACTTTTATAACCTTCTGATTAGATTACTGTAATGGTCTGTACACCTGCTTATCACAAAAATCCATCTCTTGCTTATACAACTGGAGCAGAATGTCGCTGCCAGGCTTCTGACCAACACCAGAAAACGTGCCTCAGAATTGATTTTAAAATACTTTTAATAGCTATTAAGACCCAAAATGGTTATAACTGTTCCTCATGTTGCTGGGAACCAGTGACAGAGCAGTGGTTCCCTAACTGTGTGAGATGTATTATTTATGCCATTACACAATTAAGGTAATGAAACATTTTGTTATTTCTATATCTTGTCCCAATACAGACACAGATTAACTATATTCAACCACTTTCAACTTGGCGTCCCTATTTTGGGCATTTCGTTTCGTACATGCAAACATTTTTATTTTCCAAAACAATCAGTTGATCTTCACGCTCACAACACATGACATTGTGACACGTTGTGAGCTTGTAGATTGGCTATTTTCAGTACAAACACAGGTGTGCTTTGAGATCTTTACTTGCCTGTTGATGTGCCTTGGGGACAAAAAGTTTGAAAACCACTGACAGAGAGAGAGCGAGAGAGAGAGAGAGAGAGAGCACGAAGTGACAGGAGGAGAGACAGTGAAAGACACTATAGAAAAAAGGAGGACAATAGGGAGGTGAAGAGCACCTCCTCGTTTGAGTGTGGGGACTGGACAGGAGAGGAACTGAGGAACGATCACTGTGACAAGAGCTGTTGCACGCTGCAGTCAGGACACCTGTATGACAGGGAGGGTGAAAGTGGAACATTCCTACTAGTCTTCCCTCTAGTTAGCCACATGGAATGTACACCGTCTGTCAGTCTGTCTGAGCCAAGCATGCGTGCACACACACACACACACACACACACACACACACACACACACACACACACACACACACACACACACACACACACACACACACACACACACACCGTAGGCGGGTGACAGTGCTTGCTTGCACAAAGTGGCTGCACAACATAAGTTGTGTAGAAAGTGCATGTGTGCATGCGTTTGAGAGAAAGAAAGCGTGATATAAATCAATGGTTCTCAAACTTTTAAATTGTACGTACAATTAAGGGTCAATTTAGACAGGCAAATATCGTTTGACAATTAAACCGACATTACAAACTCTGGAGAGTGTAACAGTGAACCCATGAGAGTGTAAATGAGGAAGAATGTGATGTGACATAGAGTTGAACAACTCCTACATAGACGTGCATGTACATTAATGCACAGATTTGCATCAGATAGAGTGAATAGATAGTAATAGTAATAAATAATATAATAGTGAATAGATAAGTAAGGAAGATGTGTGTGAAACAGATGGCGGGAATGTATAGTCTACTACAAGTGCATGTAACCACCATCTCCATGAAGTGAAAGAGAGAGAGCTAGAGAGAGACAGAGGGAGAGTTTGTCACTCACAAAGGTTTACCAAGTGACTGCAAAACATTGAAATACTGCTGTCAATTTTCAATAGCTTATACCAAGCTAGCCCCAATACGTCTCCTCAGTCCCTACACTCATTCTGTAGCTCCGAGATGAGGTCAACCAGGAACGCTTCTTAGTTCTTACCCTTTTCTGCACATTGAATCCAAACCTTTCCTACATGGATGTTCCTACTATTTCTGACAGAAAATGCACAATTTTTCAAAGTTCAAACAGTAACACAGATCTGTTTACGATGTATTTATTCCGATTTATATAATTTAATTTTGTATCGTTTCGTTCCACTTTTGCTTTGCAATGTAAACGTATGTTTTCTCATGCCAATAAAGAGAGAGTGAGCTATACAGAGTAAGTTCAAAGGGGCCGTGCAGGGTGATGGGGCCTGTTCTCCGCATACCTGCTCCATGTTGTACCATGGGGCTGCAGACATGGCTGCCCCGCGGGAGCACAGGAGAGAGGAAGAAGGGATGGAGTTGAAGAGAGGGAAGGAGGGAAGAATTTGAGGAATGAAGGGTGAGCTCAACCCGGCAGGTCTGTGCAGGGACAGCAGCAGCGGTGAACCCCAGCTAAGGTAGCAGAGATGGCCCTGGGCCGTGTCTTTGTCTCCCTCACGCTCCTCACAAAATAACTTGTTATTGATTAACTCGTGTCTAATGTGCTCTAAAATGCTCATAGACAGTATTGTATTCTCTCTTTCTCTAACATGTTGAGGAATAAAGTGTTTTGATGTATGATAATTGGTATAGTATGGATCTATAATGTAGGCTATGGCCAAATCATCTTTTCAATAAAATGCAGTAGGCTATCATTGCTAGGAATTAATACGTTTTGGAGAAACTTAATTTCTCTTTGAATGCACAGCAAGACATACGGCACCACAGTTTCAATCCTTCACATTGAAGTACATGCACAGCACTGAGCAGACATTTCCAACCATTGCACCAATTAAGCACAATCTCATGATTTCAAACCATAATTGATGTGTTATTGTGTCAAATATGCAGGTGGGTAGCACACTTGACATGAAGATATCTCATAATTAGGGATAAATAGCTTTACGAACAGCTTCATTATTTAAAAAGTCCTGTAGGTGCATGCTGCGGTTTAATAATTATAAAGACATGAAGAAGCACATTCCCAGTTTCCAACCCCTTGTTGCCCCTAAAAGGCCTTTTGACATCGGTCAGGCTATGAATGTGATGACGGCATATTTATAATACTACTCAGATATAGTATATTTACCAAATTCTGTAAACTATACCAATCACTTTTGGAGCCTGTTTTGTTTTAAAGTTATTCACGTTGCTTTGGGCCATTCATAGTTATAGCGTCAAATGCTGCAGACTGCTAAAAGCTGTAATCCAGGATCTCCCAACATTTCACATATTTGCAACCCTGGCAGTGAGAAATCTTGCAAATTTGTTTTCTCAGCATATACTGTCGCTGCTGTTTTCGCTGTTTTCCGGTCAGCTCAGCTTAACTTGTTTGCTTGCTTCTGATGATTTTGAAGATATATTATCCAGTGTTTTAACGTGCAGCTGCCATTGCCAAATGGATAAGAAGTGGAGTTCACTACTTTGTCCTACCCCATTAGTTATATGGAGTATCTCCAACCAGGATGTCAGTCTGTATTTTCATATAACCCCAAATCAGTACTTAATTCAGTGCCAAGAACGTGTTTGGACGTGGGTTTTTTTTGGAGAGGAAGTACGAGGAGCTGTCAGGCAAATGCGAAGCATGGGATGGAGGACCCGATGCAATCCCATCGAAGCATGGAATGGAGGACCGATGGAGGACCCGATGAAATCCCATCCAAGTCGGATGCAGAGGATTCGTCGGCCAAGATGCTGAGTTAAGGGACTGCACAACAGCAGAGCCGTCTAAAACATCATCGACGTGGCAGAAAAGGCGTCAAGATGGCCGTGGATCAAGTGGGGAGATCTGTAGACACAAGCCGGGGCCTGATCAACCCCGGCTGCATGGGTCGCTTGGGCGAGGGTGACCCGAAACATCCCAATGAACCCAGGATACATCACTGAAGATGTGTCTAGCACCAAAAGTTAGAACTAATCAAATAGTCTATTTTAAAAATTCTGATGCACAAGCTTGTATATTTGTTCAAAATGTACATAAAGTATCAAAAGTAGCATTGCAACGTATTGTGAGCTTGTAGATTGGGTATTTTCAAATGGCGGAAATGTATATTGGGCTGATGTGGTTGTAATAATAATCAGAGTAAAAGTATAGTGGACTCAGTGGTGGAGTAAAAGTACAATATTTGCCTCTCAGATGTAGTGGAGGAGAAGTAAAGGTATTAGCAATTGGAAATACTCAAGTACAAATATCTCAAAATTGTACTTAAGTACCGCACTTAAGTAAATGTACTTAGTTACTTTACAACACTGATAATCACTAAGAAGATAATCGAGTTGCAGCCCTAAATGCCACACATTTACCAGCATCCCTGAAACGAACAGTTCTCAAAGTCTTCATCCTCACAGTGCCTGCATGGTACTGAAAATGCACCAAACAATAACTAAATGATATCTATACAGCTGCCAACTGACAACTGTTTAGAACCAGGGGAGGTTTTAAAGGTAAATGGAATGTATTGAAATGTTACTTTTCTGCAGTTTATACCGTTATTTATGCAACAGTTCTGTTCAAAGATTAAGACTGGGCGGTCAGCTCCCAGATCTGTCATCACACACACACACACACACACACACACACACACACACACACACAGTGGGCTGCTGCCGGACATGGGTCAACAGCCTAAAGCAAAGCAGAAGGAGAAGGTGGGAGGTGTAACGGAGGAGGAAGAGAGAGAAAGAGAGCCCTCTGAAGAGCTTAAGATTAAAGGGTAGTGTTGCTTCTCCCTTGTTGCGTTATTAATGCCCAAATTACTAATCAAACTATCTCTCAGAAGTTTTGAAGGGTTGGTTGATGATGCAGCAATTTTACTCGTTTAAGGGCAGATAACTGTGATCAAAGTGGGAGCGCACCCCGGGTCAGTGGTGAGGCGGGAGGGATGAGGCTCGCACAGGGGTAACTGCAAGGGCACAGAGAGAGAAGGAGAGAGTTAGGTAAAAGACATGTAAGGAAAAGATGGAGAAATGTAAGAAGGAATGTGGTGCTGGAGTAGAAAAGGACCTCCCAGGAAGGTATACTGTAGAGTAAGAAAAAGATGCGAGCGAGAACTCCATGGATAACATGGATGAGTCCGTGAATTGAAAAAAAGAAAAGCATGTGATAAATGCATCAGCTCTTTCAGAAAATAATAAAAAGTCATGTAAAAAACATTTTGTTTTGTTTTATTTTGTTTTGCTACTGAATAGTAGGAATGACCCCATAACATCATATTGTCGCTGTCAGGTAGAAAACCAGCTATCTCCATTTCTCAACTGTCTGTGTATGGGTTTTACAAATGTTGAACCAATGAAAAGTATTAAAATCACCCCTCCCTGGGGGGTCCCCGGAACTTCCAGACCTACAGGAACGCGCCCATCATTGATTAGAATCACAAAGTCAGACAGAAACACTTGCTGGGCTAAAGAGCTAAAAATAAGTCCTCAAAAAGTTAAATTAATTGCGTGTCAACTGTCAAGTCAACATGATTTGAGTTGAAAATGTCCGTATACTCATGGTTGCATGCATTTTTGAGAAAGAGTTATTGCTATAGTACTAATACAGGGAACATATAGAGGATGGGTGTGACTATACAGTTTTAGATGTTTGTTAGGTAGCTGGGAAAGGAATAAGGATTGCAGGCAGTATTTCAGACGATCTATGACAAATAAGGAAAGAATGCGTCGATAAAAGACAGTACTATTGGTACTCCAGTACATTCCTTTACAGTATGTGGGGGGGTGAAGGGGGCAATAATCAGGACACCAACCACCTTCAGATGTGTTTTTCCAGTCCAACTCTGTGGTTAAGATGCGATTACGTTCATGAGAAAGAGATTGTTCTGAAATCAAGATTTCTCAGTTTCCGTTTTCAGCTAAAACTACAAATTGTAGCGGAACATATTTTAATGAATTAAACTACAGTATGAAGCTATTTTAATAAATGAGCCCTATGAACATAAGGTCAAGCATCACAACATTTCTACACATAAAGCAAACGTTTTTCCATTTTCTTTGCATAATACTGTATATTTGTATGTCATTAAATGTTCTGATTAATTTAAAAATGGAGGTCCCCAATGTAAACGAGCCTTGCTTTTCTGGGCATTTCAGTCCTCTTAACAGCCCATGTATTGAACTGTGCTTTCATTGAACTGTGCTTATTATACAAACTGTTAATACAATTTCCAATCAATCAATCACAAAATCACAAAATCAAACATTGTCCCACCCAGCATTCCAGCCCTGACCACACTCTGGCAAAACTCTTTGAAGACATTAGCTCCATTTCAGCCACATACGCCTTAAATAAATAACCAAGTCTGCATGCAATCTTGCATGACAAACGCTACCAAAACTTGGGCAGCATCATCCCCCTCCATTATATCATCTCCTCCCCCCAACCAACCAACCCCCAGCTGAGTCCCGTAAAGGACATCATGTCTTTTGAAAGATGCAACTAGTGGAAGTGGTGGGAGGAGAAGTCCTTTTTAAGCCGAGGAAGTCATGGTTTATTCAGCATCATGTCACCAAAGAGGGAGGAGGTGGGGCGAAGTTAACCACTTAAACCCTACAGTATCTACTTTGCTGACCGGGGTCCCCCAGGGCTCTGCACCGTCTGTCTCTGCCCAGTCCTCCTTTCACGCTACACCCAAATCTCTTCGCAGAAAATATCAGATCTACATTCTCGTACCATGTTCATTGTGTTGCGAGCTTGTAGAGCTGATATTTCCACCGAATGTTCTCTTATTATGACACGGGCCGCTTGGGTTCATATGGTGAACCAGTAGAGTTTACGACATGATGTACAACAAAAAGTGCCGATCTACAAGCTCACAACATGCCTCATTGGCCTCATCCCAAAGCCTATACCGATTGTGCAAGGACACGCTGTGATTGGCCAGTAGCTGCTTTGAGTGGCAGTTGGCGCAAAAACTCTCATCAAAACATGATTTACAATACTGTGCCCATCAGGACATAACCCAGAATGGCACTGAGTAAAGTTACAATAGACTTCCAACGTGTCTGGCATCAACTGCATTACGTACATAGGCTAGTTATTAAGCGTATAATGTATACTTGGTGATATGACCTAAAAAAAGTGGAAAGGTTTTCTACAACAACAAAAACATGCATGACATTTGTTTAGTTGACAATCAGTTACTTGCATTCAGTCTTGTCTTTCCTGATATGAAGAACAGCTTATAGAAACCAGTCCTGTTTCCTCAGCTGACAAGTGTGTTTAGGATCTTGATTATCTCTGAAACGGTCTTTCGCTGATATGACATGACCAAAATAGTGATGCCAGGTTGAAATCATTCTGCAAACACTGCCTCACAACTTTGCTTCACAACAAAACAATTATTTGAATATTGTGATATTAACCAATAAGGCATGAGAACATAAACATGGACAGATAGACCACTTAATGTATGCCCTGATTTGCTGCGTTCCGTGGGTCTGAAATGTCACTTCGCAAGAAGACCTGTGGAACGCAGCCAATCAGGCTGGAACCCAGGCTAGACATTGAGGGTGCTACAGCAGCACTGGATAAGAAGAGTTGAAAATGTAAAAATTGCATAGTAGACTTAAAGCAGCACTATGTAACTTTCCTCTTTTACCGTTTTCCTGTACAATTGCGGAAATGATTACCATTGAGCCAATAGAATCGATCAGCTTGCACAGCGGATACATTTTATCTTGACTATCAGGTCAGGTCCTGTGTCTAGGTGAGACCAGGCGCGTAGCGTGGATCAAATGATTGACTGGGCAAATTAGCATCACGGGGGGGCCCCCCGAATATAGAATACAATACACTAGGCAATATTATGTGTTGTACATGTGTCACCATGTGTCTTAGTGTTTTTGTATCGTATTGTGTATGAAATGCAGCTGGTTCTGTTCTCCCAGGGGAGACAAAATAAAGCAACCTTGAACAATACAGGAATAACACAATAATGTACAGATAGATAAAATAAAAATGTAGTCTTTCCAGTAGATGAACTCCTGCACCACATAAAGGAATGCCATGCTACACAGACGGACCTAATCAATCCCTTGAACGCAGAGTAGCAGAGTTGTCATTATGATCTATTGAAATACCTTACATATACTGTATTACAAGATGAGCTTCATGTTTGTTTTTTGAATCATCTGCACTAACAGTGCAACATTGCAGCTGGAAAGACATCTTATGCAGGTTAAATCAGAGGAACCTCCAGGGAGGCCTAGGCTGAACCAGGTTTCGATTCTGTCCTATATTTAGCACCTCTGGAGAGGAAAATGTTTAACCCTAGCTGTCTCTGATCAATATTTCATGAAATTGCTCCCAGTGTCAGTCCTCATCTCTCGAGCTGATCATGGTGTGCGCGTGTGTGTGTGTGTGTGTCTCTGTGTAGCAGACCCACATAATTCCTCTACATCCCCCACCTCCTCCCCCACCTTCCTTTTAGTCCTCAAGAAAATGGAACTCAAATCTAGTGCGTTGAGTGTCGGCTTAGGTCGAGCGGAACATGTCGCAAATGGTGTTAAAAGCATGTACTCACTGGCCCTGGTCCTCAATATTTGATGAGAGACGTCCTCCCTCCCCTTCGATATGGTCCTTGCTGGAATAGGGCATGAATAAATAACACAGATCAAACTGCAGTGTTAGCGCAGATCAAGTATTTGTAAAGAAGCTGACATGATGGTGTACAGGCAGCCCTATGAGATAATGTGGATGTAAGCCCATGTGCCTGCAATGTTCCCTATTCCTGTCACGTTTCCTTACAATTCAACGTGAGTAAAAAGTATGCTAAATTAGTTATCATCACAACACAAGGCCTATCTTTAGAAAAAGAAATGTCATGAATAAGATCTGGATTTGTTTTCCCTAAAACCTGTAATTGCCTAATTTGAAAACAGGAACTATGGCTGACGCCCGACGGCACAAGGCTCCACAAAGTAAACATGTCTACAAGTACATCTTGTGGTCTTTTATTTACATCCAACCAATTAACAAAAATAAATAATACTGGTCAAAAACAAAGTTCCAAAAATAGGAAATGAGGAATTCAATGCCCTTTCTAAGGCCCTGGTAGCTCTCCACTGGTGTTGTCACCAGTACCCCAAGGCAACAATGAACTCTCCTCACCAGCATGTCTGGCCTTAAACTGGTGGGACAAATCATCACATGATCACAGTAAGTGGTACTGGCGCCAATTCATTCACAGAGTAGGCTATAATATAAATAATAATAAATCATAATACCAACATGAACAAACTCCTTTACAGTGCTTGGCCCATTCCAATCAACAGGATTAGATTGCCAGCACTGCAGAGGAGAGGCAGGTGACCAACAAATAATTTACATTCGATTCAGTGTCAATAAATAAACAATTAAAACTGTTGCAATCATTATTACATTACATGTCATTTGTTCAAATGTATGAAACATGCAACACAAATGCAATTAGTCATGACTCAGCTGATGGTGTGTGTGCAAGGACCTTGATTGTGTGTATAGGGCACGGGCTGCCCTGTGACAGAAACGTAATAATTTAATTAATAAACAAACGTACGCTATTTTTTCTACTTTTTGATATATTTTCTTTGCCAAGCTATGCTAAAATGAATGCTTTTGTTTTTTTTACTTCTCAACTAAGCAGAATGCCATCATGAGTCTTTATTTAAGTTCACCTGAAAGCAGCACAATGTAACTTTTTGAGTGGTACGGAGCTATGTGTGTGGGTGCCTGGCTGGGTGCCTGGCTGGGTGCCTGGCTGGGTGGGTGCGTCTGAGCACGAAAACAGCATGGTTGTTTTTCACCACCTGTGCGCAACCTAACACACACACAAACACACGCACATATTAACTGTATATATGGTGATTTCGGTTGTGCCAGTACAGTACAGTACGTGACAGTACAGTACAGTACAGTACAGTACAGTACAGTACAGTACAGTAGAGGGAACCCCACATGGTAACTCTGTCATTTCTCAACCGTTTCGGACACGGGGTGGCTGCTGTGGGTCTGG
>NC_137877.1:27057136-27172136 GCF_963924005.1 Protomyctophum bolini | reverse complement strand
TCTCTATCAAAATAACAGCCACTCTTCAAATAAATCCAACACACAAGTCCAGGCCTGGTGTTTTCTGATATTCACAGTCAGGCACCAAGCTATTCTCAGAAAGATTGATGTTCTTTCTTCCCTGTCATCTGATATTAAACTAGTATTTATCAAGGATTATAATACCTCTTCAGGCTCGGCATAGCATATACGATTGGTTTGTCCATGTTTCTCCGGTGAGAGACAATGGCGGTCAACTCAAAAGAAAATAAGCGAGGAAGTGCATGGGAAATCAGCTTACACAATGTTTTGATTAATTTATGACGCCGTTGTTGTTTATTTAAGAGAGAGAAGATCAGTTGAACTTGGCTGCTGTTGATGCCTACCGTCGATGAAGCGAGGGAAGAGCCCTGAGGAACCTGGGCAGGTTGATAAAACTGCATGTCATGCAAGCAAGCAGTCGTCAAAACATGCACGCATGCATGCAGGCGCGTGCACACACTCTCTCTCTCTCTTTCTCTCTCTCTGTCTCTCACACGCGCGCACACACACACACACACACACACACACACACACACACACGGTCAACAGCACTCTCTATTCTGCACACAACACAGGCCAACAGAGTTTTACACTTAAGCCCTATTTTTTTTAATATAGTGAGATTATTGAATATTATAGATCTTTATAGAAATTTACAGATTTCTAAAATATTTTTGGGATGACAGCTGGTGTTATTTCAACTCAGAGTTTTTCCTGTGCCCTTGCTATTAAGCTCATCAAACGCAATATAGACATCATGTACAAATATAGACTAATGTAGCGAAGGAGCAAAGGGAGTGTTCACTTTCCTTTCAATATGAACGTCACATTCAGCTATTGGAGCACAAGACTCTAAATAGTGCCTTTCTATTTATTGCCACATCTGTTTACTCTGAAAGCTTATATATCTTGCACTCTCTTTACACCTGACTTGGTGACTTCATCACGAGCCCTGTGGGGCACAGAATTCATCAGTGAGTCAGGGTTTCTCCCTGCACGCAAGCAGCAAGTTGTCAACTGGAATGAAAGGGTCTGGGGATACCCTCTCAATGCTGGTTAGTGGCTACTATTCTATGTATGGTCTTATCCTGACCTGACTTGCGGTAAATTGTCGTGGCTTGAACATGGTTTAACATAAAGGCCAACAAAGTCCTCACCTACAGTATATGGAACCAACATCAAAAGACAAAAACGGTGTAGACAAATCAACAGTGTAGAAGATGAATCATTTCTTAAACACATGCTGCTAGTGTTTCTTTATGGCCTAGCACAGTAAGTTACATAAAACCAAGGTTCATATTTCCCACGTTAACGAGCTGTGAAAAAAAGACAAACTATTTATGTCTCTTTACCAAATGAGCTGCTTTCATGTATTTTATTATTTAGTCACATTAGGTCCCTTTCAATATTATGATCTTTCTTTATTGTTTTACAAATATTAAGTTATCCACAAAAATAAAATAACTTAAATAGCCATATTAAAACATAAAAAAGACATACATACATATACATCTATACATACATACATTACAAATTGGACAAAATGCATATGGCTGATATCCCCCAAAGTTCTCCTGAAGACAATTGCTGCAATGTGCAAACTACTAATCTGCATCGAAAATAATTTGTGCCAGAAAACCAGACATCATTTCAGGTTTGTTTTCTTTTCAACACAGAGAAGCATTTGCTTTAAATAAATTAAACAGAACAGTCTTAAGATAAAATGTGCATGGGTAGACATCTATATCCACTTCATCATGTACTGCAGACCTTGAGCTTGACATGAAAATTAGAGCCAGAATGATGAGCAGACCATTATACTGGATCATTTTACTATTATTGACGGCATGCCATCAGTATAGCAATTATGCAGTCTATGAGTCTCATTTCTTTCAGTTCTTTTCTACCACTCTCAACCCGTTGTTCCTATTTTTGGCATGTTATTATATAGGCATAAAATAACAGATCTAGAATGTCACATGCATCTTGCAGCTGGAAAATCTTTAGATTAAGTTGAACGTGTTTATTTTTCTTGATAAGTAAAATGTTCTCAAATCGTTAAACGTTGAACGTTATTCAAATGCAAGTTTAGAAAGTTTTATTTACTTTTTGACTAAACTTGGGTAATCGCTGGTCTATCGATAGGCCTAGCGGTCGGGCTCTAATGAAAATGTCCCATCCCATGCTCCTCATCTGACATGATATGCACACATCAAAGGTGTGAAGCATGTGATATGATGTAGACATGACTAGAAGCTTACAGGGCTGCATGTGCACGCACACACGCACACGCACAACTTTGATTGAGGACAGTTTAGCATGTTTATAGTGCGAAAAGCCTGTTCATTGCACTCAGTTTTCCTGAGGCACTTGTAATTTATTATCATTAGGTGTGCGTGTGTGCGTGCGTGCGTGCGTGCGTGCGTACGTCATTATATATATATAT
Organism: Protomyctophum bolini; assembly: GCF_963924005.1. Taxonomy (NCBI): domain Eukaryota; kingdom Metazoa; phylum Chordata; class Actinopteri; order Myctophiformes; family Myctophidae; genus Protomyctophum; species Protomyctophum bolini. The sequence goes on along the minus strand of NC_137877.1, from coordinate 27,169,669 downwards.
ATAGATATATATATATACATTTAAATAAATTGGGTTTGTACAGTATGCACAAGGCCACTACGGCCATATTGATGATGAAACCAATTACATTTTCTTAAACTGAGAACCAAGGTCTCAGATAATGTTCTTGACATTTCTCTCATTACATTAGGCTACAGAATGCACCACACAACACAGACAATGGATTTGGCCAAAAAGAGACAACACACAATGTCAACAGACGTGCGTGTGTGTGTGTGTGTGTGTGTGTGTGTGTGTGTGTGTGTGTGTGTGTGTGTGTGTGTGTGCGTGTTTTGAGGAGGGGGGGGGGGGGGATTAATCACATCAAAACAGCTGTACAAACTATTCTAACAGTGGTTTTTAAACAACTGTAAAGTTTTTGATAGGGTAGTGCTTCACTTAAGATGCTTTAAAAATGTCGTGAGAAGAAAAGAGACGATCCACAAGCTGAAAACGTGTCACATCGCCGGAGCGCGCTCTGAGCTTGGAGATGACCTAAATTGCTTATAAATGCATGCCCAAAATTGAGACACAGGTTGGAAGGTGGTTTTAATGTGATGTCCATTGGCACGTCCACAGGGGGGAGGGGGGGATCAAATCCAGCAGCACTGACTCTCTGAAAGTCTTGCCTTTTCATTCTTGTTTATACTGCAGTCACTCAGCTGAGCTTCACCATAGCTACTGCACGACACTTTTGACGCTTCTTAAACACTCAAACCCCCAGCATCTGTATTCCGGGGGGGGGGGGGAATCTGAAAATATCCCAATCTATATAAGCTCATAATGCATTGTGAGCTTGTAGATCAGCAATTTTCAGCAAAGATATTGAATGTGAAGCGAAAGCGGAAAAGTCACGGGTAGTCCGGAGGGACTGCGGTCAACCAAGTTTAGGGTTTAAGTGGTTAACGCTTTAGTGCCGTCTGTGTCAGGAAACATGACATGGGCTTCGTGAAGGTAGTCCAGTCTGTGGTTTTCTGGCTTTTCATCATAGTTTGTTACTGACAGGGATACGCATAAATAACACACAATGTCCACTGATAACGTAGGTCATACCGAGTCGCAGTTTGGCCTTCAAGACACCTGAAGCCAGGCGGTCCATCCAAAAAAAAAAAAAGCATGTACAATGTGACTGGTAGTTGGTCTTCCATTTATAGTAACCACAAAACAGCCAAAGTGCCCCTGAGCAAGGCACTGAAATGCTAACTGCTCCAGGTATGCTTCACTGTCCCCAGACTCCCCACACTCTGACCTTTCAACTTGAAAGCGTGGCATGCAGCTAGAGGGGTCATTGAACTTGAATCGCACAACATCTCCAGTCCTACGCAAAAACATCTTTTGAGTTTGTTATAATTCAGGGTAATTGTCCGACCTGTTCGACTTCAATCGTTCAACTTCCTCTCACTTTGTATTTAAACTATGCAAAGCAGGGTGTAGGTGAGAGTATGCTGTGTCATCTCTTCCTCGCGTTAATAGTGTGCTCTGGAGCAATACGCTCTGTTTTTTTGTGTTTTGTTGTTTTTTATATATATGGTTATTCATCACCAATCTGTGATGGCTCTGTGTCTAGAACCATAGTTCGTAAGCTAACCGGAGCTTAGAATCTGTCTTTACCTTGAGAGGAGGCAGGATGCCAACACACTCTTTACCTTGAGAGGAGGCAGGATGCCAACACACTCTTGACTTGATGGGTTTCTTATGCATGCTGCGTGTGCAAAGGTTCTCTACCAACGTGCACATAATATCTGGCTCTAGTGGTTCAACCTCAGCACGTGCTCTTCTGTTCAACTAACAGAAAATAGCAGTCCATTGCAAAAAAAAGAGAGGAAAAGTTATGGGGTACATTAGTTCAGTCATTCCCCACATAAAAAAAAATCACAATACAGCTAATTCTTTTCTTTATCATGTACAGTCCAGTCTTATATCTGATGTGTTTCTTCATTTACAGACGCTGACCCACTCCGTTATCCTGCACTCTTCGCAGACCACATAGCAGCACCAGTGGAACTTGCAGTTGCAGCGCTCGCTCCGCGTCTGCTGCAGGATGTTGTGACCCCGCCCGCAGCACAGGCTCTCGCAGTTGTCCATGCCGGGGCTCGTCTTGTTGCAGATGCGGCCCTGCGTGCCCGCCGAGTCCGAGCCCAGCTCGCGCTCGCAGAAGTCGGGCGACTTCTCGAAGTACACCAGCTCGCTGCTGCTGGGCCGCCGGCGGTGGTGGTGCGTGTGGTGGTTGTTGTGGTGGTGGTGGTCGTTGTTCTGGTGGTGGTGGCGGTGATGGTGGTTATGGTGGTGGTTGTGGCTGTTGTGGTGGTTGTTGTGGTGGTTGTTGTGGTGGTGGGAGTGGTCCAGCTGGCCGGTGTTGCGGTTGTGAGCCCTGATGAGCGTGGCGATGTGGAAGCGCTCTTTGAGGAGCGAGCCGACCACGCGGAACTCCGGCGTGACGCGCCAGCAGGTCTTCAGCTGACAGCTCCCCGACGTCCCGTGGCACTTGCACTTCCTCCTCATGTGGTCCAGCACCACCTAACCCCACAGAGAGAGAGAGAGAGAGAGAGAGAGAGAGAGAGACACACACACACAGAGAGAGAGATGGTGGAGGGTGTGGAGAGTCGGTAGGAAAGAAAGAGGTAGCGGAGATAGAGGGGGAGAAGGGAAAACAATTGAGAAAGATTTAATCATCTGCAAGTTTAAACACTTTCAACCTGATCCGTTTTGGAAATAGCTGATCCACAAACTCAGAACGAGTTCTCGTAGATCTGTCATTTTTGCCACGCGACACCGATGAATCAGCATGAGCATGAATCAGGCTTCAGTGGTTCATTTCAAAAGGATGACGCACGCACACACTGCCCAAGACAAGCTTTGATGCAACGCGCAGCATTCGACACGACACGATTCTTAGAAATGACCATCAGTCCCAGGATGTTTGAACCTACAAGCTGTGCTGTGAATGACTCATGGCATGGACTCAAGAAACCTTGGTCCATCACCAAATAAGCCAGGTGGCCTCCTGGTCTCTGCGGCCGTTCGTTTGTCATGGATACCCATCTCAGGTTACACTTATGAATCACCTAAACAAGTACAGTTACAGTAGGCCCATCATTCACCTTTGGCCATTTGAGTAATGACCCCAAGCACTGCCCACCCACATGCAGAGTGGCATTTTAAGTTATGCTTGAGATGTATGATAACTCCTGGCATATACACAACAAAAAAACACACACGTCCCATTAGAGGATGTCTCCCGCCCACATTCTGAGACTTCCCTATGCACTTTACAGCAATGCAACACACACACACACACACACACACACACACACACACACACACACACACACGTCAGCGGATGTGACTCCCACACGCCGTAAGCCTTGTCCGTCCTGTGCAACAATGCCTTCCATGGAGGCCGTGTGTGTGTGTGTGAGTGCATGTGGCAGGCACACGCATGTTTTTTGTGTGTGTGCGTGTGTGTGTGTGTGTGTGTGTGTGTGTGTGTGTGTATGTGTGTGTGTATGTGTAGGTGTGTGTGTTAGTGTGTGTTCATCTGTCATCGCCAGTTCTAAACTTTAAGATCCAATTACCAACAGGAACACCAGGCCACCCAGAGTACTGACAGATGCTGCTGCCACTGCCGCCCCTATCAGCAAGCATGCACGCACACAGATGTACGTGCACACACGCACGCACACTGGCACGCGCACGCACGCACGCACGCACCCACACACACACATACACAGGCGCAAAAGCATGCATGCACAAATGTGCATACAGGGCGCATACACATGCAGGTGTGCGCACACATGCAGTCACACACGTACACTGGCACGCGCACGCACACACATGCACATATACACATACCCACACACACACATGTTCAAACACATCCAGACAGACAAGTACAGCACATGTGCTACCACACACACACACACACACACACACACACACACACACACACACACACACACAAGGCGGATCCCACAGCATCTGCCCTACAGAGATATGGCGGAAGTGAGAGATGGGTGACATATGTCAAATTTGTGGAGATAAGTCAAACCTTTCGCTGTCAAAATGTAAACAGAAGGGATCAGGTGTCGCATTCAAGTGCAGCGTACTGTACAGTTAGGAGTGGTGCATGTGCATGCACAGTACACATGGCTACTGTATGTGTATGCATGTGCCTGTGCAATGTGCATGCATGTGTCCGCCGCCCATGTACAGAATGTTCATGCATGTGTGTACTCTACTTGCCTTATTAACACTTGGCTGCGCTTCGAGCATGCAAATAGCATGCTATACCAGCTCACATTGGTGTCCATGAGCTTGGAGATCAGCTATTTTCGATGCGCGACAATGGCTTGCAAAATACTTTGTGTGCATCAACCCATGTCTGTGCATGCAATGTACAACATTAGAGTGTGTGGATGCGTGCGCGCATCTGTGCGCGCATCTGTGTGCGCATATTTCATAGCCTGTTTTTTGCCATCCTGCTTCAGACGGTGAAGCACGTCTGTTCCCCCCGTGTGGCAACGGGAACAGAGCGGAGCCCTTTCCATTATTTAACTAGGTTCTGATCCATATAGAGAGCGACCGATGAAGGGAGGATGATAGGAACAGTGGAAGAGGACAGGGAGGATGATAGGAACAGTGGAAGAGGACAGGGAGGATGATAGGAACAGTGGAAGAGGACAGGGAGGATGATAGGAACAGTGGAAGAGGACAGGGAGGAGAGCTCCGGGGAAAAAAAGGGAGAATAAAAACGAAGCGAGCGACCTGTCATGGTTCCACCGAGCGAGACAATTCACTTGCTCCCTTCTCCAAACCCAAGGTTTGGGGCAGTGCCATAAAACAGATACCTCTCCACGCCTCATCCTCCTCGCCTCCTTCCTCAGCAGGGGAGGGGGGGGGGGGGGACACAACCACATTGGTGAATAGTTAAGCAGGCTTGGCTTGCGTGCTGCCAGGGTCTGTTTCAGCATCCGCCATGCTGTGGGTGTTCCCAAGTCAACAGCCCATGCAGAACGAGAGAAGGGAGGGAGAGAGAGAGAGAGAGAGAGAGAGAGAGAGAGAGAGAGAGAGAGAGGAGAAGAAGAAGAAGAAGAAGGGCACTCCCTCGTTCCGGAGCATGAATGAGTTGAGTGGTGGAAGAGAGAGATAAATGAGGGCACCTGACTCATCCATTTGGAAGCCAAGGAGTACAAGAACGAGGAGAAACGAGAAAAAGCACTCCTGTTTCCCGCAGAGCCAAAGCTAACAACTATATCGCTCATGAGCGACGAGACCACCGTCGCAAGGCCTGCGGAGGAGGGAAAGTTGCGGTGGCTCTAATTAGAACAGCCATGCGTCATCGCCCTGGACGGAGTCAGGGGTCGTGCGGATACGTGTTTAAAGTTTTAGCGTAAATATATATTTATAGATTATGCAAGCAAATGCATCTTTATGGGTTATGAAATTACGTGTTTATAGGCTGTGTGTAAACATATGTTTATATTTGTAATGATATGTTTATGTTACTACTTTTTCATACAGTGGTTGGTTGAACACCTAGGAATACACGTCAGGTTCAGATGAAAGAAATATTGTGACTTGTGAACATGGAACACTGAAGTTCTTGGTCTTGCTCAATACATTTGCAATGCAACTTTCTTACTTTTAAGTAGCTGCTAACAGGGGAAAAGATAACAACTGCAAACAATCTGCAGGACATGATTTAACTTTTCCCACAACATATATTTTGAACACCGTGGCCCATTCTAGACGAGCTGTTTCATATGTCCATGTTTTTCATAAACAAGCTTCTTCTGTTTTTGAGAAAGTGGAGAGGGAACCTAAGCGAAGCTGTGATCAGTATTCAAAAGTTCAAGGCTTTAAGTTTTGTTTGTAAACCTCACGTTTTCCATAATTCCACATGCAGCACTTCCATCGACTTCAGATTGCAGTGTTAGGCTCAGTTTTTACATGAGGTCTAGCGTAGCCCCAGAATCACAAACCTGGTGACCTTAAACACACAGCGCGGCCTGTAATCATGAAACTCTCTAACCCACTTAAACCTTAAAGACACAAACTGAACCGGGCGACATAATTGCATCCATACTGCGGCAGAGTTTTCAGAGTGCATTCTCATCAACTGGATCGCAGCTTCAAAGGATGACACGCTACTTAACATTAGGTATTAAGTGAGTTATCGCTTAAGATGCGCGTTCATATCGACAGATTCAGATAAATCTAATGAACCTGGGATATTACAAACTGTGAAAGTAAATAAGCATCTACAGGCACAGCTTTGAAGCCATTGTTTCTGAAAAGCTGCTGCTTGTGTAACAAAGTGGATAGTGCCTAAAACTACTAACACTATCCTTTGATTATGTTAATGGTAGGGTGTGAAATTTGTTTTTGGCTAACTTCAGGGTTTGATTTGAACAAAAAAGAAACGTCTTAACCACTTAAGCCCTTTACAGTATTTGTATGACAAATAACAAAGATAGCCAACATAAGCTCACAATTTGTCGCATTGTGATTAGGGATTTCCCCATTTCCCTTTTTTCATTCTCAATCCGATCCCGATACCACAATTTCTGTGTTAGCCGATGCCGAATACCAAATACAGATACCAGAGAATAATATTCATGATAATAAAACTCCTCACTTGCAGTTTGAGCAACTCAAAAGCAAACTCAACATTTTATTTACATGCCATAGTCAACCCCTTACCACTGTGTCGGATCTGTGGTTAGACTGGCATATTTGCCAATAACGATATGATCCGATATCACCAAAAAATGGCCAATACCGATACTTTTCCGATATCGGGACATCCCTAATTGTGATGTGGTGTGCTTGTAGAACTGTTTATTGTTTAATTTTAAAAAGGCAGGCTGCCACACCTAACATACATTCTTAACTAAATTGTGATTTTGCGATATCACCAAACATGTCAAACATATCAGACAGTCTACATTCCCCATAAGGAAATAATATATCCACTATCAAAAGCAGCGACCCCCCCTGTGGGCTATGCTGCCTCAGTTCTGACAGCTCACAATGAGGAAAGGTTATCAATCTACCAAAAAGCCTTGACAAGAATACATGCTTCCAGGTGAGTTCCAGTGCGGATGTGTATTAAACATCTTGCCGTTTGACAAGCAAGTTGTAAGCCAAACAGGTAGAAACCAGCGCTTTAGTCAAAAGGATATTGGGGAGCTGTCTGCTCTTGCTATATCAGAAGTGGCCTGTCAATGTGACATGGGAAGTGCCTGTCTATCTGACAAACTTGGTGAACATTTTGTACAAAATGGAAAAAACTAAAGGCACACACACACACACACACACACACACACACACACACACACACACACACACACACACACACACACACACACACACACACACACACACACACACACACACACACAGGGATGCGTGTGCCCCAACCATGTGCAGACTTCCGGTAATGTGGATGCCACAAGCCTGCACAGACTTGCCAAAAATACTAATAATCAGCTGAAATTTGCTTATGCCAATTCTCATTGCCCATGTGCTGATTGATTGGCCAAGTACCCACATGCGGAGATGGATGCAGGCAGACAGGACATTTTCACAATTTAAAAGTAGAATGTTGTGAAACTAGTGAAAATAGCAGCTCTATGAGCTTGTACAGTAGATTGGCTATTTAGATTTTCACTACTTCTTAAACATTTGTTTTTTAATGTATGACAATGTATGACCCATAAAAATATGTCCGCGACCCACAAATGGCTCCCAACTAACTGTTTTGGAACCAGTGCTGTAGGTCACAGCAGAAGGTGGCAAAATAATAGATGTGTATATTGAACAAGAATGTGAGGATTGCTCAATGTTTCTAAACGTATAGGCCAGGACTACCATTTTTGAGTGAGTTGATGCATCTCAACAAAATACAGACAATTGTTGGTGAGTTCAGATGCATTTTGCTATTGAATGTCGCAGGAATCTAACAAGAAGGGAAAGCTGTATTATTAACATCACTTGACAAAGAATGACTCCAGCACGGTGAAACTGTAGGCCCTTCTGTTACTGAGTCTCTCTAAATCCTGATGGATGCTTCGGCAGCAAAGTGTCACTCACAGAAATAACATATTTATAGCCCAACAATCAGCTAAAAACATCATTAAATCATTAAAAAAAAAAAATTGTTGAGCGACAAAAGCGGAACTTTGTCACCGACGCGTAAATCCGGCTTAACAATCTGTTTGGTTTGTGGGTCGGTCGGTGATCTGATAAGAGAGTCTGATTGTCTGGATCATTCCTTTTCCGTCTTATGCACACCTGAGGCTATGGTGGTGAATACCAAGGACACAGGCAGGCAGGCAGGCAGGCAGACAGGCAGACAGACAGACAGACAGACAGACAGACAGACAGACAGACAGACAGACAGACAGACAGACAGACAGACAGACAGACAGACAGACAGACAGACAGACAGGTGCGTGTGTGACCATGCATGCATTCATGTGCATGCATGTGTAAAACGAAATATGTTGGTGCGTGGTACACGTCCGACTACTGTAGCTGATGAGAGACAGAGCGATGCAGCTGTGATTTATTGTTGCCCTGTGGAACAGGAACCAGGATTCAGATCTTTGACAACATGCCCTCGGGACACCGAGAGGGAGCTGGAGGAGGAGTGTCGGTGGGCGGGGCGGGATGAAAAGAGAAGGAGAGGCAGCGCCAAAGAGAAGTGGGGGAGAGGATCAGCAGAGAGGGGACGACAACACAAGGAGGAGAAGACGATCATCAGATTAGCTCTCTACTGTCCCGATCCGCCTCCCACAGACACAAAGCGTGTGTGTGTGTGTGTGTGTGTGTGTGTGTGTGTGTGTGTGTGTGTGTGTGTGTGTGTGTGTGTGCGTCTCACTGCCAATCACCTGCGTTACAGGGCTGATACTCTATCTAGGCTCAGTCAACACAGGCACCACTATGAACCACAGATTAGATTATAATCAGTCATTTTATCTGACCTGTCATTGACTATGATGCTCTTGGCAATGTGAAATGTGATGTACGCAGATATCCTACAACTAACCTATTTTCGGAGCGGACGCGTCAGCTGCGAACCTAATTTATGGAGCTATTTATTAGTTTCATTGTTGTTCATTCAGACAACGGAATCAAATCTGAAGTGGTGTGTTTTTAATGCTCGTCAGAGACTGGATTCGAACCAAAGAATGCAGGAACCAATTAGGCGAGCCATAGAAATCCCTGCAATGTAAGTTGGTGGAGAGAGTAAATCACTGTAGGCTAGCATGTTAGTATTTTTTCTTTAAAGCAAGCATCACCAATATATAACCCACACAATAATGTTGGGCCTTGAGAATAAAATAACAACAAAAACAAATGTCTTTGAAACCGTGGGTCCCTGAAGAAAACAACCGCTGTCGTCTGCTATCCAGTCAGTACACATGTCTCCTTACTTACACTGTACTTACACTAACAGGATGTAATGGCCTCCAAATTCATTGGCGGACCGCAGTTAGAAACACACATCTGGTGTGTTTTAATTGGCTTATAGAGTGAGACAGAGGCGTCTGTAAAACAACCCCAGACAGAGATCAAATAAGACATATTGGTGGCAGATTCAAGACCGTAGGCTGTGTTGTACAGTAGAGCAGAGGGAAACGGCAGCCAGCAGACAGCAGAGTGGAGCTCAAAGAATGGAGTAGGAAAACAATGCAGTGTGAGGAGTTAAAATTGGCTTCCTCATAATGCGTTATTTTTTGATAACCACATGGCTGGCAATACAGGTCATTACTAGTGTACACTCACTCATGCACCACAAGACTGAAAAACTATCCCAGCCCGTAGGGGCGGCCTTAGGGATCTGGAGGCCCGTTTCAAGACCAAACATGAGGCCCCATACACGTGTTGCTTGTGCATCGTTTGAAAGTGTGCATATTTAAAAATGTAACTCATATTGATACAAATAGTTTTGACTGTTTGTTCGACAATTATGCAGTAACAACTCTCCTCATCCGGTCGTCCCTTCACAATAAAGTGTCCCCCCTTTACCTCCCAATACCGCACATTTTAACAGGAAATCGGTGAAACTTGCAGCGTGGGAGAGAGCAAGGTAGCGAGTGAGCGCGAGAGACAGGGCCAGAGGGAGAGGGAAAAATTAACCCTAAAACAGTTTATGTGAAATTAACTAATTTAGCTGGGGACCCCACATGTACAACCCTTATAGAAAACTGAGAATCCCTGCTCTGTAGGATATTTCTATGTCATTGTGCTGCTCAATGTATGCTGTCAACTGTTTAGGTTTACACACCAAACTCTGCTTTAACCACTTACTGTAGTTGAACCACAGTGGCCCAATTCTGAGGAGGACATTCAGCGGATATTGCTGAATGTACATATATGTACAAACTCACAATGCGATCACAGCAGATCTGCAGTATTAGCTATAGCTATGGATGGACAGGTGGACAATGGACATACAGTATCATCAGTATGGACACCAGTACAGCATACATACATGGATACAGTACAGTATACACACAGGGCTCAATAGGTCAGCTCCTTTTTTTAATCAACATAAAACATCACATCTACAAGCTGACAATGCGCCGCAACGCAACATGTTGTGAGCTTGTGGATCTGTTTTTTCCAACAAATGTTTGCCCCCAGCATAGGGACGCTAGCGTTCAAGTGCCTTTGGTTAAACACAGATTTACAAACAAACAGCAAACACAATCCCAGTCCTTGTTACTGTACTACAGTATATTGTTGCTGTACAGTCAGTATACGGCAGAAACCTTATATCTCAATTTTTCTTTTCTTTCTCTGGTACACACAATAAGTGTAGCAACAGTGAACAGCACATATAGGCAAACAGTGCTCTTATATCACATTCAACAGCCCAGTCCAGAAGACGGAGCGCTCTGGCCACGTTCAGGTGTTTAGACAGACATCTGCTGTTGTGTTTATTGACGGTTGCGTCCGCTCTCAAACGAGCACTTGCTTGGTCGGGAAATCTGAAAGCAAACTCCACCTGACCCAAAGTTTTATTTACCTGCCAGGGGCAGGTGGGCAACCCTTAGTGCCAACCTATGTGAAAGATAAGGTCAACATTCAGGATATCTTCAGAGCTGTTGGGCTGGGGGAAAATAATGTATTCTGCAAATAACTGCCATCATATTGAAAATTATCTATAGCCTTAATAATACTCTCATGCAGAGGACTGATAATGATGCATCTTTTTAATATATTGCTGGAAGGTAAATATTAACGGGACCATACAAAGCATCATGATTTAAAAGCAATGTTAATCTAAGGAACAACTGTGTACTCGAATCTGAAGTCTGTCTGCTTATGCATGTATAGTTTTATCAGCACTTTCTAACAGCATGCTCAGGGACTACACAGGTGAAAATTTGCTTCTGGCCAACTCTGGCTCATTCACACAGATGTAAAAACTGACATGTTGATTAATGTGCACTGTCCCTGATAAAAATAAAGAAATAAAGAAATAACGTAAAAAATTTGGTTTAGTGTGCCTGTGGGTTTTATAAAGTAGGCTACGCTACATTATAAATGGCTTGTGTAAGACTAATAATTAGTCACAAGCTCTCAGTACACGCAAACTCCAATGTATTAATATTACATTGGATCCGTTTTGGACTCACGGTCCACCCGACTTTGACGATATGCAGTACAACACTGCCTAACCCTAATGTCGTCGTCATCATCATCACCAGATAGTTGTGGAGGAATGTGCGTCTAATGTCTATCTGCCCCGTGATCGACCCTTCTCCTCGGTAAACAACGGCCTCGGCCGCCGTGCTGCCTTGTGTTTATCGGTTCAAAGAGCATCTACTGAAGGACCATTAAAGCCAAGCAGAAAGCCAGGGCGATATCAAAGCACACAAACAAATCCCACTGCAGCACATTAAGCCCAGACATCACTTTAAACAAATCAAACGCCTTGCATCAAAAGAGCAGTTAAACACACACAGACAGACAGACACACACACACGGCACATGCACGCACGCATGCGCAACAATCAAGTATAATAACTGACTGAACAATCACAAACAATCACAATTGTCTACAGCACTGAACAATCACAAACAATCACAATTGTCCACAGCACTACAGTAGTGGTTTTCAACCAGTGGGCCGGGGACCACCGGTTGTCCTTGAAGGGATTCCAGGTGGTCCCCAGCTAAATGATGGAGAGTTGGTAACCAAATGGACCCCTCTTTAACTCTTGAGTGTAAAATGAAACCAAATGCATGGTCCAGAACGGGTCCAGATGGTTTAATTTTACGCTCTCAATAGTTACATTATTGTTAAACATAGATCTGCATTATTTCCTTTACAAGACGTTTACACAATTGGAGAATTCGACAACAAAATATCCAAGTTTTGGTCCACGTGCGTGTGTGTGTGCGCGCACACGCGCGCATGTTTATGAATGTGTGCAGAGCATTTACTCTGTTAATTGTACACAATGTCCACAGATCTCATTTAAAGCCTCTAATAAAATGTTATTACCAACATAACCACTTCCACCTGCTGAGCTTTTACTATGAAGCTGGTGTTTGTGTGATGGTATGTGCGTGTCTGTTTGAGGCACAGTGTGCTCACTGTACTGTATGTTACAATATACTATTTTGTTCTGTGTGTGTGTGTGTGTGTGTGTGTGTGTGTGTGTGTGTGTGTGTGTGTGTGTGTGTGTGTGTGTGTGTGTGTGGCCGGCTCTATAAGCTCAATGGTAAAGATTTCAGCACTTGTGCACATATTTTAAATGTTCAATCCATCGATTGTGTTCCGCAGCATACTTTACTTTACTAGTTACCATTTTATTTGTATAACAATGAAAACTCAAACCTTGAAGGTTTTAACGAAACAATACGGTGACTTTTCAAGACTGGCCGCGTGTGTCTGTGTACGTATGTTTGGAGTATGAACAGCTGCAATACTGCTGGGTGACCTAAAGTGGCACTGTTGAGCAGCCTAAACACACACATGCGCACACACGCACACGCGCACACACTGCACCGCTCAGTTCACACGGATGCATTATTTTACATTAATTATATTAGTATCAATGTTTTAATTATCATTAAGAACATTGATACTAATATTGTATCAATTGTTTTGCCAATTATTCGGGGGTCCATGTGCAATAACCAATGGGCCAATGGCCCACCACTGGGCCTGGCTAGCCCACCACTGGGCCTGGCTGGCCCACAGGTTGAGAACCACTGCTGTAAGTGGTTATGGAACCCTGCCGTCAGGGCTGTGGAACGCTGCACACGCACACCACTGATGATGATGTGAGGTGCCCTCTGACGAGCACAGAAGTTAACCCCACACTAATGTTGCTATTTCTGATCAAACACACTTGGCTTTTCGTGTGGGCTGTGACTCAACGCGTCGCTGTGAATGGACTCTCCAACGTGGTTTGCGATTGCTCAAGAGTTAAATTAAGCAGAGAGGGGTTTTGGCATCACCGCCATTTCTGTTCAGATGACTTCATTGTGTGCCGAGAGCTTTGGTGAAGCAACAGCAGGTCTTAACACACTTGGCATGGGGCTTTCGGTATACTACAATACCTACCTACAGTACCTAACACTACCTACTGTAGCCTATACACATCAGCATTCATAATTTCGTGGAAGCTCGTATACCTTGTATTTCTCTCAGCAGTGAGTGGCAGGGCTGAGGTCAATACACTTTCCGCAGTTTGAATTATAAATTGAAATTCATTCATTCATTCAAAGTTTACATGACACCTTTCTAGTGCCAAATGTTTGGCTGCTGTAGATGATGGAACATTAATTGAAAATGGTTGTCAGACAGTCAGTTGTCAGCCTGCATGACATATGGACACTGTGCACACTCAGGCTTAAATTAAAGTATTAAAAGAAAAACGAAATGAACGGTCTAAGCCCCGGTGAAAAGCTGATCACAGTGATGTGTGCACACACATGCACAGTTAGCGAAAAGTGGTGTGTACAGTATTACGGCTGAGAGATGTCTGAATCAATCCAACCACAAGATTCCTTTTGCCTGATGCCCAGACAGTATGACAATTTGAGATTAATGAACTGACTCTGCCCAACTAGCACATGGACAACTGGTATGTACACTGGTTCTCCAAGCCTGAACTCACACATGGAAAACAATTATCTCATGATTGTTCTCGGGGGAGAGGGGGTGACAAAACAGCTTCAATTCATTTTTCTATGAGAAGTCACATGGTTTAGAAGAGACATGTCTCATTGTTGCGTTCATACTGTATATCCATAGACCAGTATATATATATATATATATATATATATATATATACTGTACATGTTAAATTCAAGTTTATGAAAAGTATTTCATCTTTACTCCTCTCTATTCGTACCTGTACCCATCCCGTTTCACATTTTACTGCTGTTGCTGCTACGACACCTGAATTATTTCCCCCACCGGCATCAATAAAAGATCATCTTATCTTATCATGTCTTATTAGTGTCTCCCTTACGCTGTACGTCTCAGTTGCCAAACTGCCACTCTCATTTTGAGGAAAGAATTATAATCGGAATGGACTATCCTGCCAAAAATCAATACCACCCTCCCCCTTCAGACCGTTCAAAACGGCCCCTGATGAGTTATAATTACCACAGAGGAAGGCGTTTGCCAATCTCACGGCAAACTGCTGCACAGCTAGCATTGTCATCACCTGCCTAATGAACTGACAGGATTCAACAGTGCCCTGGCACGGCTCTTAGCATTATCTACACGAAGTCAGGAAACAGAGCCAGGCATCTGTTTTGAGGTGTACGTCTCTAATGATTGATCTCAGCGAAGAGGGAAAAAAACTGCTAGTGAAGTAATTTACTGGGGCGCTGAAGTGTTCCCGTGTTAGCAGCAGCCACTGTACTGTAAACATGTAGCCATGCTGCTCAAACCGCTCTTATTAACTGCTGTACATGTTTTCCTCTCACCATCAACACCAACATTTAGTCTAGTAGCCAGAATGTGAACCCGGACATGCTGAATACACCAACATTTTATGTTATAAATGTTTAGTATGGGTCCCCAGCATGTAGAAACTGCCAGATGCTGACTTGCATATGTTGAGCAATTTTCATAATTGGCATAATATGTGACCATACCATTAACAACCTATAGAAGGCAAAATATTAAAAAAATGCTTCATGTAGCATGTGTCAAACTAGGGTGTTTTCATGATGCCGAATCCATTCCAGGCATTAGTTTTGCCAAAAAAAACCCACTATTTTTAGCCCAATGAGTGTTTATTTGCAAAATTAATGCTTGGAATAGATTCAGCATCATGAACACCCCCTAGTTTGACACGTCACATGCTACATAAAGCATGATGACATTTTAAAAAAAATTCTATAGGTTGTTAATGGTATGGTCACATACTATGCCAATTCTGAAAATTGCTCAACATATGCAAGTTATCATCCAGCAGTTTCTACATACTGGGGACCCATACTAAACATTTATAACATAAAACATTGGTGTACTCAACATGTCCGGGTTCACAATGGGGCTCTATGGGCTGGCTAGCTTGTAGATCGGTTATTTTCAAATGGCCGAAATGAAGTGGTTCATGTATGTTTTGTAATAATAATCAAAACCTACAAAGTAACTAACTAAAGTTTTCAAAGAAATGTAGTGGAGTAAAAGTACAATATTTGGAATCCGAGATGTATGCTACAATTACAATTTAGGTATTTAGCAGACGCTCTCAATCCAGAGCGATAAGCAACACCACATGGTCATACAGAATCATACGTAAGCTAAGAACTTAACCATCTAACATATCTACATAATGAAACTATGCATATACACACTAAAGAGTGCTATGTCTACAGTACATAAAAGGCTGTCTAAATTACATTAGTTGAGCCTTTGCTTACGCCTGTATGGTTGTCGAGACTAGTGCAAGTGCTACGGCAAGTGCTACGAGCTAAGATGGCGTATGAAGAGGTGGGCTTTCAGATTCAGACTACGGCTGAAGATTGGGAGTGAGTCTGCAGTTCTGATGCAATGGGAAGGGAGTAGGAAATTGATAATACTCAAGTAGAGTACCTCAAAAGTGTAGTAGCCTACTGTAAGAGTACAGTACTTAACTAAATGTCATTAGTTTAGTTACTTCACACCAGGTCTTTATCGAGAACGATGCTGATCACAAGAGTCACCACAGAGGCACGCACGTGAAGAAGCAAAAACAGCCACACAGGGAATGAGAGCCAGAGTCAACACATGAAAGTGCCTAGTTTGTAGCCAGTTGATTATGAACGAACGAACAGTTAATCATTCAACCATCATGTCCACAGATCTTAAACACTGACAGTAAACCAGTTACTTCGGAGTCACCCACGTGTGCTCTAGTGTAAACGTTACTGTGGGCCTATAGTTGCAAACATGAACAGTGAGAATAAACAGTACTACAGAGTAAAAAGATTAACATCAACATAGTCATTCAGCCTATTCTGTCCCAAAATGAATGTGTTCTGATGACATAACATATACTGTACCTAAAATGTATGAGTAAAGCTGTGTCTTGATTTATTTTTCCAAAGTTAAGTCACCCTGAGTGCACACAACCTCGCCCTAAAGGGCACGCATCCGCCTGGGTGACGGCAGACGGCAGACTGGCTAGCATGGGAGGTCAGATCAACATTATGGAATGAATTCTGTACTGGCCATATATGGAGTGTGTCTTGAGTGTACAGGGTTTGATGAGGTCAGATCAACATATGGAATGTTAGAACAGGAAGGACGGGTGGGGAAGGACCTGTTCTGACATGTCAGGACAGGTCAGCTCTCTGAGGGTTTGAGGTCAAATGTAGAGTTGCTGGCCGGCTCCATATATGCAAATCTAGGTGATGATCCAGTCTTCTCCATGTATCCAGGGTTAGATGAGGTCAGTGTTGTGATCTTCATATATGGAGATGGCCATATATGGTGGCATAACGTGTCACGAGGTGTGATGTCACGAGGCGTAACCATATATGGAGGTGTGATGTCACGAGGCGTGACCAAATATGGAGGCGTGGGGTGACTAACTATAACTGACGAACAGGAGATGCAGGTTGTCAAAGTAAATAATTTAAATCTTCAATTATAGCGCATAACAATAAAATATATACTTGAATTGACCACATAAAATGTTTGTATTAGCTGCCAGAATCTTTGTACTTTTACCCAAGTAAAATGTGGAATTATGATTTCTACTTCCTATCTTTTTCCAGTACTTCTTCCACCATTGGTCACATGCGAATCTACGATAAACGTGTCTGGCAAAGTCTATACTACTACAGGAGGAGTAGAAGAAGAAATAGTGGAGGGAGGGGGGAGGGAGGGATGGAGGGAGGGAGGGAAGGAAGGGCGAATCTCTTTCTACTTTCCGCCCCCGGTGTTTGAAGTCTAAAATCTTTTGCAGGGTTTTAAACATCTGTTTCCAAACTGCCAGCAGCCACTAATTAGGGCTAAAAACAAGACGGGACATCGTGAGAACCCCGGGGTGGGCATGAGGCGACATGCACACCCCGCTAAAAAACCACCACATTCCTCTGCTTAAAGACTGCTTCTCTGAAAGGGGGGGGGGGGGTGTAGAGGGATAGAGGTGGTGGTGGGTCGGTGGGAGGAAAGACAGGGAGAGAGATAGGGAGACTCGGAGGGGAGGGGAGGCATTATTTTGAGGCCCCACCTGTCAGTGTTTTCTGCTTGATTCTGGGGGCTGTGTGTGCATAGTGTGTACATATAATGTCTGTTTGCATGCGGACCTCCCCCCCACACACACACACACACACACACGTGTATGCGTATGAGGTCTTAGAAAGGGTTTGTTGAGGTTTTCTAAGTCGTTTGAAGTCATCAAGGTGCGTGGTGTTCTGTAACAGCTCTGTAATGAGTCATACTGTGTTCTCTCTTTTTCTTGCTCTATCTCTCTGCCCCCCCCCTCTCTCCATTAGTCTCTCTATGCCTTACTGTGTATTACATTTCCAGACCGTGATTGTTTCATTGTGCGTGCAGGCTCATTAAGAGTGGTGATACACAGCCTGTGGTGGGCTGTGACAACGTAGACGGGCCCTGTAGTCAGAGTAACATCACTCACTGCAGTCATGTATAAAAACCTTGTTACTCCAGATTTGGTCCTCTCTGTGGCCAGTTAGAATGACGTTCCTACCAAAAGAAAATATATCAAATTTTCTCCTTCATTACAGACAACATCCTGGATATGTAATTTTTGTTGTTTTTGTCTGACAGAAATTAGGTGTAAGCTGATCCGTCAGATAGGTAAGACAGACAGAGGTCCATTGGTGCTTCACTTTTGACCTCTGGCCAAGGTCATCACCGGTCATCTCACAACACAAGAGGAGAAGGTTAGGGACATCAGTCACCCTGGGCACATATGGCATGCACAATACTTCCTGAAGAATAGGTTGTTTCCTTGATGTAGCCAATGACCTTGAGTCAAAGATCAAAACCTTGGGTCAGAAAGATCAAAGTTTGTCTTGTTAGAAAGATACCCTATGGCTGTCCAGAGGAGAAAACAGCTATGCTTGGCTAGTAGGCTAGGAATAAAAACGCTGTTTCTAACAAAAAAATACAATAAAATAAATACATATAGATTTTTGTGTCAACCCTAAACTGCAAATCTTAGGACAAATGTAACTGTAAATTAAAATAAAGTTGTTGGCTTTGTTTATATTTCCTTTTTTCTAGGCATGTAACGATACACTCAACTCACAATACGATACGTATCACGATATGAGGTTCACGATACGATTTTTCGCGATATTTTCAACAATTATTTTCCAGACAAATTATTTATCTTCCCCCCAAGCTTTTTTCACAATTTTTATTTAACTACATTGCAAAAGTAGCATTTCTTTTCATGTAAAATTACTTATTTTCTGTGCAACAACTGTAAACATGCTTTCATGTTTAAACCTAGCTCGAGTTAACATTTCTTCTTTTCTTTGATGGCATCTTAGGATAGACCTATTTGACAGTGCAGAAACATAATTGCCTTCCTTGATGTATTAATGAGCATCAATAACGACCATCACCTGTGTCAGAGACACATACAGCTCCCCTCTGCAGGCCTCTAAAGTGACTGCATAGAGTCTGTCTCATTTCTCTCCAAAAGCACGTGAATATGATGGAATATGATTACAGCTCACATTTCATATCACACACTAGCCCCCCTAAAAAAAAAAATATATATATATATATATATATATATATATTTGTTTTAAATTTATTTATTAATGTTTTAATAAATCGATCCTTACATGCCTACTTTTTTCAGCACCTGGCATTTCTGGGAAGTAGGCTACTATTGCGGTTCTCAACTGGAACAATTGCTTTCACTCAGTGCTCCAAACATTAACCTATAAGCATCATATCAACACATATCCTAGAACTATGATCGTGACCTTGCACAAGGGCTGAATGTTTCCTGTAGCACAGTAGCCTAAATAAACTTGTTCTGGAAGTTTTTGTTTCAACTCACATCACATCTACTGCTTTCCATGTCTTGTCTTGTACGTCAAAGCCTGACAGTTTGAAGACACATCCCACTGGCTAATGTGTTTTCTTCTCACACATAATCAGATACTGGTGCCAACCACTAATTCTTGGCAAAACCAGCAGAGAGAAGTGGCCTGCACCATGAAACTCTCTTGACACCGCACAAATTCTGTCAGAAACTGTTGATCAAAAGGAGTCCTTCTCTGCCAACGTTCAGTCAATTCAGATTTTTATGACGGAGAATCGTTTAACATCATATATCAGCGTGTCATTGAAATAACGCCTGCCATAAACAGTGTCAGTAAGATAAGCAACACCTTGTTATTCTTTAGGCTTATTGATACAATATGTGTCGTCACACTTCAACTGACAGAAGAATACCTCCCTCCATCCTAATATTAAACTAATCACCCATCAAAGATTGATTTCCATTCAGCATAACCATCAACCATGTTCCTTGAAATCTATACCAACAACTTCTGGTACTACTGCTACCTGGTACTATTTGCTATAGTAGTAAAAGTAGTAGTAGAACTTGAAGCAGCAGCAATTATTAGTAGTAGTAGTAGTAGTAGTAGTAGTAGTAGTAGAAGAAGTGCTGCTGCTCCTATTATTACAACTATTACTGCAACTATACTAATATACTACTGTTACAGTACCACAACTACTGCTGCTGCTGCTGCTACTACTGCTATTACTGTATCTAGGACTTAAGTAGCATCTAGGACTGAATACTTTACTTGTCCGGAATGTAAACAGCACGTGTGGTACGCAAATACATTAAGACTCCATGTTGTCCTAGACCTGTAGACTATGCAGATGACATCTGCCTGCTATCTGGCCATGTGGAGCAGGCACCAGAGCTCTTGGCCAGAGAGGAGCCAGAGGGTGCCAAAGCAGGTTTTGGGGCTAATGCCAAGAAAACCTAGCTTATCACCATCCACTTCTAAATTGCAACAGGAGGCACCGCAACGAAAGAAGTCAGTGACTTCAAATACCTGCCCTGAACATCATGGCCAGTGTGTGGAAGTACAATCTCCCCTGGCACATTGGACAGGAGTTCAGCTCCTCCTCTGTGACTGTAGAGTGGGGGAGAGGGGGGGTGTAAGTTAACAAAGGTGAGTGATAATATAGCATCCAGGAGAATGAGGCGGACAGGTCACTGTCACAGACGAACTGGCTGCGAAGCCCTGTTACTGGTGGTGCTACTAATACAACTGCCAGTACTATGACTACTTGCTGGTACTAGTACTGCTGCTGGGATATGTTGCGCTGCTGGGCTTGGGTGACTCGGCTCTACATTTGTGTTATGTCTGCATAATCAAGGAAACCAGAAGTAAACTGATGGACAGATACAGGCCCAAATTACACTGGAGGAAGCAGTGAACAATGAGCAATTTACAGTGTGTTCCACCACAGTGCTGGAAGCCATCAGGGCTTATCACTGTCATTTACATCTTTCTCTTCCATTGCCCAAGGGGGTAAATAGCCTACACAGTGAAATCCTCTGTATTCATTTAACTCTGAGAGGGACAGAGGGTACACATTTATGTAACCAAATGGAAAATATACCTGGCTCCTACAGCCAATTATTAGTTGGTGTAAGGTCATAATAAGTTCATTTAATAATTGAGTTACAAATCACAAATCACAGGCAGGGTTTATGTTAAACAGGGTGACTTTAAATAGTACCAGTGATACACGGTTAAAACGTTTGCTACTAGTCGTTTGCTGCTGAAGTTGGAGCATTAAAAGTGAGTTGTGACTGTGAGCCCCTTCTGTCCCATAGGAATGTAACATTTAAAGATCATCCTTATAATGAACAGAAAAATACAGTACAAAATTACATTATTGAAGAGCAAACACAGTGCCTGAAGTTTGTTCTTGCAGTTCTTGCATCTCCAACATTTTCTAAATAACCTGATATCACCGCAGAGACACCAATGCAAACATTGTGTGCGACTGGTCAGATACTCAATGAGCTTGTGATTTATATTGGCTATATGCACAATCTCCCTTCAATTGTCCATGTGAAACATACTGTATAGTGGAGAACAGAAGCTCCCTCTGAAGAGCTGTTAAGTTGATGAAATTGAGCATGCATAAATAGCAAACAAGACGCTTGATTAGATAAGAGGTATGGTGGTGACCTCTGCAACAAACCCATCTCGATTTAAAGCAGGGCATTTAATGATTGGGTGAAATTAGATGTATATATGCATATCCAGGCACTGTGGCAAGAGTGACTCAGCAGACATTGTATGCACCCCTTCAGCGATCAGCACTGGCTGCCCTCTCAACATTTTACAGTAACATGGATCAGCGCAGCCAAATTAACTCATGTTTTGATTCTAATAATGCTCATATAACATAAGACTGCATTCTGTTATTATTCTGCAATTCTTCAACTGTCAAGTAAGAACTGGTAACAGCCTGGGGAGCTTAGACACACACACACACACACACACACACACACACACACACACACACACACACACACACACACACACACACACACACACACACACACACACACACACACACACACACACACACACACACACACACACACACACACACACACACACACACACACACACACACACACACACACACACACACACACACACACACACACACACACACACACACACACTTCACTCTTGCACAGGCCAAACACATTAAATCAGGATGTAATAATGACAGGCTGGTGTGGATTGAGCCAATAAAGAGACTGTGTTTGCTCATTATGACGTGAGCATTGGCCCACGGGCCCTGAAGTCACCCACACTCTCCACCTGCTTTACAGTAAATATATCTTTCCCTCTACAGTGCATGGTCATTGTACAACAGCTTGAACCTACATCTATCTTCCACTCGTAACACCAAATTGTTCCAAACCTTTCTCCTTGGGAGAAATCAAGCAGAACAGTGAACAGTTCAGTGGTAGAGCAGTTATCGTCAGTACATCTATTCTCTGCTGCATACTGTAGAGTAGTAGAATAATATATCTACCATACTGCATATCATGCAGGCAGGCAGGCAGACCAGGTAGAAATGTGTTTTTTCCCTTTACAGACTTTATCCAATAACTAGAACAGCTGTGCCCATTTGGGGGTGATCAGGTGTGATCAATAATGGCTAATAAAGGGCGAGGTTGCGCATCATGGTGATGTCAGAACATCAGAACAGCATTGTGATGTCAGAACAGCATTGTGATGTCAGAACAACATTGTGATGGCAGAACATCATTGTGATGTCATCACTGTGGGTGTGTGGAATCGGTGGGGCGAACGGTTCCCGAGTTGGGTGGATTACAGACGTACAGTAAGTACAGTACATACAGAGACTTGGCGCATTTATAGATAGATGGACACTGTAAGTTATTTGCTAATGACATGACTTCATGAATGGACTGAATTGAAAATTAGTCAGAGTTTTCTCTCGGAAATGCTACAGATAGCATTTCCATGATCACATGAAAATCTTAATATGTGATCTACAAGCTCACAATGTGTCATATTGCATTGCACTGTGAGTGTATAGAGTGGATATCTGGATATTAGATTGGCTATTTTGGTCAGGTAGGGACGCCTGAGTAAAATTAAATATGTGCCCCCCCCCCCCCCAGATTCTACTCCTCACTCCCCCTCCGCACTCACCTGCCTCCCAACCTTGTTATTGTGCAGCCTCATGCGGGCGTGGATGTCCTTGTTGGTCTCGCGGGCGTCCAAGAAGTCCCTTGAAAACTTCTCGCCGAACTCCACGTCAGGGCTGCAGCCGCCCCACTCCCAGGAGTCCTGGGGCCCCGGCAGCTCGGCGGGGAAGTGCTCCATGACGCCGTGCACCATGCCCTTCCCCCGGTGGATGGCCTCCACCTGCAGACGATGCAGCTTGATGCGGAAGGCCTCCTCGTCGCCGCGCCGGTTCTCGTCGCAGCCGCACGCCTTCAGCTTGCCCATGGAGCAGGCGTTGGCCACGGCGTGGACCACGCCGGCCGCCGCGATGGCGTACGCGAAGGCACTCTCTCGGAAACCTTGTTGGCGGCGGTCACAGGAGATAAGAGGAAGAGGAAAAGGGGTTGTGAAGGATTATGAAGGTGCATGGTGGGCGAGATTTGTTCCTATATCCATCTGAATCTGAGACGAGTAAAAGACATCGGGCAGGGATGTTACTTAAAAATCTGAAGTGAGTGGTACTGTACTGTACTGTACTGTACTGTACTGTACTGTACTGTACTGTACTGTACTGTACTGTACTGTACAAGCCCTCCTCCTTGGCCTGTATGTGTCTGTGTCTGTGTGTTAGGTTGTGCAACAGTGTATTTTTGTGCTTGGACACAGCCAGGGACACAGGGACACTGTGACACAGGGACAGACCCAGGGACACAGGGGCAGACCCAGGGACACAGCCACACACATAGCTGTCTATAGGAGTGGTTGCACGACTCAAAAATCACACTTGTATTTATATCGGCCACATGGCGTCTTACGTCATCATTTAGTAAACTAAACAAACATTAAGGTCCATAGACTTGGCTTGCAAACGATTAACGTCACAAGTGCTCAAAATTGTCTCAATCGTCTACAAAAAGACTTGGCTGCCATATGACGCAAAATCCATGATCATATCTATGATCTAGGCTTGCTCATCCAATGCAAGTGTGGAAGTGTCCCTGAGCAAGACCCTTAAGCACTAACGTGTCCCCCCAGCTCATCCTCCCCACATGAGCAGCCCGTCTACCAGTAGGTTATATTCTGCTGGGTCAATGCAGAGTCATTCATTTGCCCCGAGGGATCACTACGAATCCTCCCTCTTTAATTATACGGCTCCACTGTTGCTTTACAGATTACAAACACCTTCCTGAGAGGTGACATAAGAATTGAACCAGAATGCAGGATTAGAGCCCGACCGATGCAAGATTTATGGTTCCGATGCATTGGAATGTCCTGATAGGTCAAGACTTTGCAACGCAATTGGTGGTCCAGGTCCTTAGACCACCAATTACCAATGTGGTCATGGCTATTTCGTCAAAAAGGTTTGATGAAAAATTATATTTGAGGACATTTTAGCCCTCTATATTTGAGGACACTTAAGGCCTTAAAAATGTAAACCATGTTTACATTGTCAGAGAACACTCAGGACTTTACTATGTGCGTTGTAGAACTACATTAAAAAAGGAGAAAGAGGCAAATGCAGTTTAAGGTTTTGCTTGATTATACTTTCTTTGTGCGTACAGCGTCCTGCACAAAGATAGCCGATCTATACACTCAGAAGGTGTTGCTCTGCAGCGCTGTTGTGATCTATACACTCAGAAGGTGTTGCACTGCAGCGCTGTTGTGATCTATACACTCAGAAGGTGTTGCACTGCAGCGCTGTTGTGATCTATACACTCAGAAGGTGTTGCACTGCAGCGCTGTTGTGATCTATACAGAAGGTGTTGCACTGCAGCGCTGTTGTGATCTATACACTCAGAAGGTGTTGCACTGCAGCGCTGTTGTGATCTATACACTCAGAAGGTGTTGCTCTGCAGCGCTGTTGTGATCTATACACTCAGAAGGTGTTGCTCTGCAGCGCTGTTGTGATCTATACACTCAGAAGGTGTTGCACTGCAGCGCTGTTGTGATCTATACACTCAGAAGGTGTTGCTCTGCAGCGCTGTTGTGATCTATACACTCAGAAGGTGTTGCACTGCAGCGCTGTTGTGATCTATACACTCAGAAGGTGTTGCACTGCAGCGCTGTTGTGATCTATACACTCAGAAGGTGTTGCACTGCAGCGCTGTTGTGATCTATACACTCAGAAGGTGTTGCACTGCAGCGCTGTTGTGATCTATACACTCAGAAGGTGTTGCACTGCAGCGCTGTTGTGATCTATACACTCAGAAGGTGTTGCACTGCAGCGCTGTTGTGATCTATACACTCAGAAGGTGTTGCACTGCAGCGCTGTTGTGATCTATACACTCAGAAGGTGTTGCACTGCAGCGCTGTTGTGATCTATACACTCAGAAGGTGTTGCACTGCAGCGCTGTTGTGATCTATACACTCAGAAGGTGTTGCACTGCAGCGCTGTTGTGATCTATACACTCAGAAGGTGTTGCACTGCAGCGCTGTTGTGATCTATACACTCAGAAGGTGTTGCACTGCAGCGCTGTTGTGATCTATACACTCAGAAGGTGTTGCACTGCAGCGCTGTTGTGATCTATACACTCAGAAGGTGTTGCACTGCAGCGCTGTTGTGATCTATACACTCAGAAGGTGTTGCACTGCAGCGCTGTTGTGATCTATACACTCAGAAGGTGTTGCACTGCAGCGCTGTTGTGCGCTTGTCGGCTATTTTTGGTGAGTGACAGCAGCATGCAATTAAGTATAAATCAGGCTTAAGAGTACAAGTACAGTGTGTACACACACACCCACACAGCGCACGCACACACACACACACACACACACACACACACACACACACACACACACACACAGCACATGCCACATGTCTTATAAAAACAAGAGTAACATCTGGGACAATAGCATTTAAGTGTTCCAAACACTTGCATAGCGTATCCCGGTGGGCCAGCTGAAAGTGAGCAGACCCCCACCAACCACTCCCCTAGAGAGGACACACTGACACACTGCTAATAAAGAAACAGGGCTGGGTCACCTTGTGTCTGTCCTGCCTATATATCAGCCTGGCCGGCTTGTCTTGCTGCCGTGATTGTACAGTATTTATGTAATCGTGTATGTACATGCCAAGAACAGCCCCCCCAGAGACACACACACACACACACACACACACACACACACACACACACACACACACACACACACACACACACACACACACACACACACACACACTTCATCAATCTCACATTCACACCACCGTGGTTTCCAGACAATTCCTCTTGAGAACAGAGCAGCAATGTATAAATGTTGCAGCAGTCATGCACACACACACACTTTAATTTCATGGGCCCCCATTTGATACAAATCTGTTTTCTTGCGGCCCCCAATCTAAACTGGATCAGATTCGAATCCATTTGGTTAATTTGTACACTCTCTGAGTTATAGAATCATAGGAGGTCCATTGGTTCCTAACCATCAATAATTTAGCAGGGGACCCCCTGGAACCCCCTAAGAACCAGTGCCATAGTTTTATTATTGTCAGTGCTGTACCTAATCCCTGCTTTAAATCCCTTTCCTCAGCTCTTTTATCCAACCTGTAAACCATTAATATGGCTAGCTACTGCTGGCTGACTATAGCTTCAGTACCACTGGCTGGCTGACCGACTGGCCCGCTGGCTGTGAGTCATAGGCTGGTTTGCTAACTTGCATCAGATGGCTACCATTTGATCTGTCATGTAATCCGCTCTGGGGCTGACCCTTTTCTCCTTCCTCATCATGCCATTATATATAATGGAGGTTTTAGGAGTGAATAACATGCAATATACATGTGTAAGATGAAGAGGATAATTACGTGCAGGCTCAGCCTTCCGCCAACCTTTATCCTTTGAAAAACGGTGGCTTCTAAAGGCAATAGTTAAGTACGTTAAGTTAAGGTGCATGTAATGAGCCTGTATCATTTGTCATTTGATCCCTGTTCCCTCTCCTATCCTTAACATAGACAGCCACAAAGCTTATATCTCCACAATTCAATGTTTTTTTTTCATAAATGAATGCCCTACTCCGTTGTGCAACATTGTCGAGCAAAAGTAGCAAGCTCTATTTTCAAGCTAAGGTTTACAAGCTCAAAATGTATTGCATTATGACACATTGCTAACTTGTATAGATCTGCTATTTATGCTATTTTGGAAAGAATTTGAAAGTGAAAGTGGTTAAAAATATATATTGTATCAATGAAAAGTATTAAGAGCCAATGACTATCCACTGTTACACAGGTTTTCTTCATTTGCTGAAAAGTAACGTGTTGGACATACACTGTTTCCACCTGAAAGCGACAATATCTGACACTGTTGCAGAGGCACAAGTAATGAGAACAACTATCTTTAATTATCAATGCTGCCTCTCTTTCTCTGCCTCTCCCCACCAACGTCCTCCTGCCTCCTCTCTGTTCACGGACATACAGTACAGTACGCATGCCTCTCAGTGCACTTCAATCTGTTCCTCTGAACGTACGCCTCCTTCATATCTTCTGTGCAATCCTTAAATATTGCAGGGCGAAGTGCAGAAGCACTTACACTTGTACCCTTTAGAATTTCCCTTGGTGTTTGCTGTTGGGGCTCAGCTTACTGCGTGTAAGCATGGAACCCTCAGGTTCTATAAAGGCAGCTCTACTGGCAATCACTTACTGGTGTTGAAAATAGTGAGGATTATAATGGAAACTTGTAAAGAACACATGAAAAGAAACCACTTAAGATTTTATAACCCACTGCTTGCAGGGGAAATAATTCAGGCTGCTCGTTGGGAGTCAAATAAAATGCCATTAACTTCTATTTCTCTTTTTAGCGAAGCCTGATGTTATTTCCTTGTTTATATCTTAATAAAAACTTTTTATATTTTTATTTATTTTATTTTAAGAACAGCCTACAGCTTAACATGATAGACATGTTATTGGCTTGCTTCACATTTGTAAACTTTGATTACAAAGAAAAGTTGGATGAAGCAGAAAATTGCTGCTGCAACTCACTTTCATGGCATTTGCTCTCGCAGCTGCCAGTATCACCACTGTCACTAAAGCTGGCACTGGCAGCAAACTTCAAATGAAGTTTTTCAGCTTTCTGAAACCGAACAAGTTCTCTGTGGAAGTAACCGTTACTCAACGTGGCTCTGCTTTGAGTGATGAACATTGGACCCCATCCACTATGTACAATGTGGAATTACTTAGATTTATTTATTGGCGGCACAAAGTGTGGACTATCTCTCTCCATTAAAACTCAATGTCTGCCAACGACTTAATCAACTGCTTTTTTAGCAACTCCCGTAGCGCCAACAACGTCTTTATCGCCTTTTTAAGACGTGTATAAAGTTGGGCAATTTTTTTTTTTACAAAAAAATAAAATAAAAAAATGTATAGAAACTGGCGCTCAGGGTCTTTTTTGCGCCCCATAGTGGCGATGGAAGAGTTTTAATTCTGGTTGTGTTTATGCAGGTCCATCAGAGAGTAACTATAAGTAGGTAAGTAAATACGTATTCTAAGTAGGTATGAGTGGCTTATTAACCACACGTCTTACTAGTTACCCAAGTTGTTCTGAGTTGTACGCTGAGTTGGCGGTGTCTGATCGAACCCATAACTTTGTAGTCCAAAGGTGAGTGCTCTAGCGACTAAGCTACCTGGATAAAGAGAGAAACTATAGAGGTTTGTAACTCTTAACCTCTATCAAATTCAGAGAGGGTGAATATACATTTAATTCTTAACCACAATGACACCATAGGCCTATCGGGGCACAGTAGCGCAGTCGGTATAGCGCTGTCACCTCATAGCTAGAAGGTCTCGGGTTCGATTCCCGCTGGGGATGCTGTGGGCACTGGGGGTGTGCTCTTTCCTCCACGTCATCAGCGCCCATACCCTATGTGGGGTTTGGCGAAAGGGCCCTTCTGTGTGGAGTTCTCCCCATGTCCCCAGCCCTCGGGTATGTAGGTACCCTCACAAAAAACATGTAGTACTCCTGGTCTTTATACTGCCTTTACTTATCCATCCCATTGTCCAAGGCATAACATTGTGGACAATTATAGTTGTAGGAAGGCAACAACAAAACACTGACTGTCAAAACATTTCATATGCACAGAGTGTGCGTGTGGTTGTGTACGTGTACTTTTACGTGTGCGTGTGGCCGTGGCCGCATGTATGGCCGTGTGCATGTGTGTGTGCATGTGCGTGCATGCGTGCATGTGTGCGCGTGTGTGTGTGGGCAACATGAGGGAAGCGGGAGGGATGGCACTTAGGTGCAGCCCAGAGCCACAGACATGGAAAGGCTGTTTCAGCTCTTGCCCCGCCATGTGCCCGGCTCTGCAGCGCAGGCCAGCCGAGAGACCTGGAACAAATCAATCTAACAAATAATTTACTGGCCGTGGCACGCCCCGCTGAACTGATGGCAGAGGAAGTGGCAAAATGAATGAAAGATTAAAAGGAAACTGTCACTTTGTGTTACAGAAACCAACTAAACTGGTTTATGCTTTTGCCGCCAAGAGTTGGGAAAGTGCTGAGAGCAAATTCACAAGCACTCGCACTGGCAAGGAGAGTAAAAGCTCTCGGAGTACTAGCCTAGCAAGGGAGAGTGAGAGGCACCGACAGAAGGAAAGAGAGAGAGAGAGTTTTCGCCCACCTGTCTCTCCACATCCTGTCTGACTGCCTTTTTAGCCTAGTTCGCAATCCAGGCTAAACAGGGATGATGCAGTGGTGGAAGTACAAGTATTTTTGTTTGTTTGTTTGATTGATTTATAACTTATACTACACGTGGGAGGCAATTTAAATATTGTACTTTCTACTTTCAATATTTGAAAACTTTACTTTGCAGATTTACATTACAGTGCAGATCGAGCACAGTGCAGGGATGAACACAGAACCATAACATTGGTCATCATAACTCATCAGAGGGGAGATAAGTGGTACAGCCAGGAATGATCCTGCAGTAGTCTGCTGTAGTAAAATTAGAAGCCCGGATAAACATGGAAGTGGAGAGTATCTGATATCCTATAAGCTGTTCATAGAAGGCAGGGTGTGTCAATTGGGGTTCCAGGGGATGGCAAAAACTCCCCTGTGGTTACAGGAGCACTTATCTTCACATCAATTCTTCCTTACTAATGCTCATTACTTACAAGACAGCACAATGCATGTCTACACACTCTGCATCCCTTTGGTGGACTATATGGACAGTCCGGAAACCTGCCTATACCAATGACATCATCAATGGGCATTACAAGCGAATAGAAAGAAGCTTACTATTCCTGGAAGGTTTGCATGCTATACTGAAGCCATTGTTCCCACGTTACTGCCCGCACAGAGTACAAACCACTGATGTTGGCCTACAAAGCATTGAAAGCAACCATATCTTCAATCTGATGCAACCCTACAACCCCCTCACCCCCAGATCTCCCTGGGGGAGAGGGGGTGGGGGGGGGACTAATTATGAAGAAATATTTTAAAAAGGGAAAGGTTTGACAAAAATGTCAAACATCTTATAATGAGCAATAATAAGGGCAAATTATATTAAGATTAAAAAGAATGGTTGAAGTGGTCCTTTATTTAACCTCTTAAACCCTATACTTTGTTGTGCAACAGATAGTGAATGTAGTGGATCTGCACGCTCACAACATAACTTGTAGATTAACTATTGAAAGAAGAAGTAGAAATGTAGAAGTAGAAAATGCACATCTAGAGTTCAGGCCGATATGTGGCCCTCACACCACCGATCCAACCAATATAATATGCCCACATGTGTCTGAAAACCTCCATATATGTGCATTTGGTTAATGTTGTGTATCATGCATGGCCGGATCTACCATATGGGCACTTTGGCCACGTTTCCAGGACCCTTGGGCATCAGGGGGCCCTCCTATTTCCCCCCCCCCCCATTTTGTAATTAACAAAATAAATTGTCAAAAGTAGTGTTTTATTATTGGTGAGAATGCAGCTGGAAAGTGCAATTGTGTGTAAAGCAGCAACAATGTGCTATATTGGCTGTCAAGGTGGGTGGGCCCACTGGGCCGTGTGAGGTCAGGTGAGAGGTGATTCAGGTGGAATAAAAGACGTGCGTCTGCTATCCAGCATGGTTTCATTTTGTTTACATTCTGCACGCATAGCACGTCAGATGGCTTGACAAAAGGGTAAAAACACTGAAATACACTGGCACTGGCGGATTCTGTCACCTGCCTTTGCTTACTATGTGGGTCAGCTGGGAATAGGCCAACATAACCGCATAAAACCGCAAAAAAACCCCGAACAAAACCGCCAAAATGTCACTAAAACGGGTCCACGTGTGCAGAGGGGCCCTTCGAGCTTCGGTGCCCAGAGGCCCTCAGAGGTGTTAATCCAGCCTTGTGTGTATGACATCAGTGCATGTTGATCTCCATACGATATAGCACATGCATATGTGCATTTGATCGGGGCTATTATGTGCATTTGACTCCATACATTGCGTTGGGATATAGCACACAGAGCACACTGTGCAATACAAACTAATAGGGGAGTGTGCTCCCGGTGCACATATACAATCGCATCCACAATTATATGCATTTGATGTTTGACGGTGGGGTGTCAACTACATCTAGGGTTGACAATGTTAGATTGCCATGGATTAACAGTGGGAGAGCATCGGACGACACATCACCCAATCACCCGAAAAGATGATGAAATCTTTTCGGGCGATGTTCCTCCGCCCACTTTTCCACCATCGCCTGTTCGCCTGCTATCGCCGGTAGTCGCCGGGTCCCGTAGACAAAGGGTCCCATAGACAAATAATGCACTTTCGGAAAATTTGTCTGGCTGTCGCCCGCTATTAACCCGTTTAGGCCCCGACGTCGAGATTTAACAAGTGGTAATATTGGCCTCCGACCCCCATCTGAAAATATGTAGTACCAGGAACCCCTCAGAAGCAAAGAAATGAGCTAAAAACGTTCGCTCTGAAAGAATATATGTTAAAAGATTTGCACTACATTTTCACGAATTTTCAAAAATAGCAGACCTACAAGCTCGTATGAACTTCTAGATCTTCTATTTTTCAATAGCTAAAGTATAACGTAATGCTTAAAACACCAAAAGGGGTTCCCGCCAAGAATGGGTTAAAACATACTGTTAGAGTGAGAAACTTCTACTAATCCGATAATGGTCATACCGGAACTCTATATATGGTCATGGTTGACGTGGAGCTCCTTATATGAATCCTTAAATGGTTTGTTTGAGTCTGACGACACGGTATGTTGGGGTATGAGGTCATGCAGTCACAGTCAGTATGACATGCCATATCTGGGTGTAGTTGCAGTGGGAACTCTATATATGGTTATGTCTGAGCTATAGTGACATGGGCCCTGACGGGCAGTGGTTATCCACAGGCGGACCAACCCATTAGGCAATTTTAATATAGAAGAGGATTGACAAATCGAAATATTATCAAACATAAATATCAAACAGTCTACCTTTCCCAAAAAGAAATGCATGTATTTAATGATGTATAAGTCTGACCAGAAGCCTGCCAATCTAACCATGGATGGAAGACTCCAAGATAATTACTTAGAACTACTGTGATCGGCTGGGTATGTATGACGGTGTATTCCATCGGCCAATCAGGGACCAAGAACAGCGATCGGCTGGGTATGTATGTCGGTATATTCCACCAGCCAATGAGGGACCATTATTCTCGATGACGTAACTAAAGTACTTTTCAAAGTTGTATATAAAGGGTGCAAAGCGCAAGTCGGCATCTAGTTTCTTCTGATTTGATATTACATCACTATCACTATTTAACATTAGTACAAGAGTGGCTACACACTCAAATCTGAAGCAATCTTTTAACTCTGATGGTGTCAAAATGTACCCATAGTACTGGTCCATTTTTATGTGATTCTTCTGTGCATTTGATGAGGGGTGAGCCATCCAACCTAAAATAATAATACGTTTGTATGTTGCAATGACATTGACCAAATACATAATTGAATGATTACAAACCGAACATACTGGCTGGTACATAGATTAGGCCTGGATATTTTTCTACAGAGATCTATACAAAGAAAGGTTGCATTAATCTGTGAGACTTCACTTAATCCACATCTGTGGATTAAGTGTCACGCTGAATAACACCGCCTACCTGAGCCAGTTGCACGCAACAGAGGTTGCAGCTCATAAATCTGCATCTATTTCAGTACTGCTGTGGTGCATAATTCATCAACATGTACTGTAATAGGTGAATCATCCAACTTAAAGACGTTGTTTATATCAATGGTTTGGAGTTTCTGCACCCGGGGCTAAAGAAGGATGCCAGACAAGCAGCTACTGCCGTGGCTAATAATGACAAACAGCTTTTCAATGAGTCAGTAACGAGTGAAAGTCAGACCAGAGGTGTGTATAGGCCAGATTGACAGTATTAGTATTAAGCTTAACCACAGACAATGAAGGTCACAAGGCTAAAAGTTCTTGCAGCGGTCACAGGGTGAATTGAAGCAATTGTTGCTATTTTTAATCTGGAGTGCCCATAAAAATGAATGAATTCTCCCTGGCATGGGGTGGGTTTGGGGAATGTTTCTGGTGAAGACACCCCTGAAATCAAGGTTTGATGGATTTAAACAGTCAATTATCCTTGCTAAGGGGAATTCCAAGGCTGTGCGACTGCCTTCAAAGACGTGCAGCCCATTGTGAAGGTTGAGAGCATTCATCTTTCGTTCAGAAAACATCGAAGTCAATGTTGTGCAACCTTGCGTTCAGAGCAGATTGACAGTCCTGGCACATAGCGTGCATGTTTTACTAGTGTTGCATTACGTCACCAGATGGCCATCTTGTTGCCAAGCCATGCGTAATTAAATTAAATTAAAGTGAAATGTAATCTAATGTTTGCCTCAGACAATGAGCCACATTTACACATTCATTGGAGGACAATGAATGCAATGACAATACTTTAAATGCCAGAGCATTTGACTTTTGATACATAAATTGATTGATTAACCACTTAAACCCATACTTCATTGATCGGGGTCCCAGAGTGGTAAATCCTTAGCCCATCCATTTTCCCCTCCACAGAAAATCTCTCTCACCGATATATCTTTCAACACGTCACAACACAACACGTTGTGAGGTTGTAGACCTGCTATTTTCAGGGACTGTTCGCCATTCTCGCCAAATGTTTTCTTATTATGAGAGTCCGAAATAGGCACATTGGGATTCATGTGGTTAAACTGTCTGAAAGCCAACTGAAAGCCCAGGACTCCCGAGTATCAAGCATATATTGTACCTGTGCATCTATCCAGGTGCCTGGGTTGCTAGGAACAGATGTCTTTCACAGTAAATAACCCCAGATGAGTCGGACCGAAAGCTTCAGAGCAGTAAAGATCCTCTTTCATCCATTGTGGCCGATGCGAGAAGCTCTGAAGACTACAAAGCCTCATAGGGAAACTGATCTGTACTAGGTTTAGTAAAGGTGACTAACTGCTTTTGAAGTTAGCTGATCCATTGTACAGGCCATTGAGTAGCTAGTAGTTTAGAAAATGCCATACAAGAGTGGCCTGCTGTCTGTCACTGGAGATAAGCATTTGGGAAGCAACGTTATTGTCAGGGGGTCTTTTGATTATCACTCTCCTGGATTTGAAGGATGAGTGTATTTTATTACTGGGCTTCTATGGGATATCAATCTTTCTGACCACTGCCCTGTTGCTAACCTGTCTACTTTCAGGGTATCTTGTTAAAAGTAAGAAGAGCTTTGTGTGGGAAACAATACACTTTTAAGGCATTGTATTACCTGGCTATACTGTATTGTAGCCTATAGTGCAAAGGTTAACTCAAAATGACATATCTCCCATCTTTTTAGCTACTGTAATTGGCACTGTATAGAATGTCAATATTGTATAGAAAGACTATAGCTAACTGAGAGGGTTTTGTAGACTGCTAAAAACACCAGCCTCCTTTGAAGATGGCGAATGCCTTTCTGTGTATTAAAATGAATACAAAAAAATGCTCTTTGGGATAGAAGTCACAAAATCGGAAACCACAGAATTGCTGCAAACCTTTGATGTGGAAGGGAAAGGGGAACAACTAACATTTCATCTGCATGGTGCGCAGAACAAACATCCAACTAACCTCTTTTAAAAACCACGCTGTCGTACGGTATTTTGTTCCTGGTCTCCAGGCTGGAGCAGTTCCAGCGATGCCCCCTGAACTGGTGCTGGCACTCGTGGATGGCGATCTGGATCCCCTGGATGGCCGACGCCGTCACGTCCGGGTTCCGCATGCACACCTCCAGCTGGCGTCGCGTGAGGCCGGGCAGTGTCAGGCACACCGTGTTGGCATTCAGGATGGGTTCGATGTTAGGGATTTTCAAGCCCAATATCTCATTGGAGTTTGCCCTGCGTGGAGGTAAAACAAATACAATCCATGTGTATACAGAGACTGACAGCGCTTTCCACTGGTGTCGCACACGACAAAGTCCTGATTGTTAATTTTACTGAGGAGATTGTAAAAAAATGACCCGTACTCTTGAGGGTTAAATTAACACAGTGGAGCGATGGCCTCTGAGTCTGACCAGTCAGGGCCAATACAGCGCTGGAGAGGGTTCTCCACTCAAAGTCTGAACTCAAAGCTTTTATGGTCTTGTTTTTGTGTGTCTGTGTCCATCCCATCCAGAGGTTAAGGGATCTTAGTTTCAAACTGAATATTTTATAATAGTTTTGTTTTATAATAGTTGCACTGCTGCTGAAATACCACTACGGACACTGGATGGTGGCTGATATAGCCTGGGTAGAGTAAATGTAATAATTTACACTGGAACTGTTTTAGTACACGCTATGTTACATACAGTGTTGGAAAAAGTACTCACATTTTGTACTTAAGTATATTAATACTGCAATGTAGAAATACAATTACAAGTAAATGTCTGGAATTCAAAATTTACCTGAGTAAAAGTACAAAAGTATTGGTATAAAAATGTACTTAAAGTACCAAAAGTAAAAAGTAGTCATTGTGAATAATGTCCCATTTCACAAGTTAAAAATATATTTAAAAAACTTTTTAAAATAGCCAACAAGCTCACAATGCATCGCATTGTGACACATTGTGAGCTTGTAAATCTGCTATTTCCAAATGGCCGAAATATACAGGGCTGAAGTGGTTCATGTGTTTTGCAATAATAATCCAAATAAACAAAGTAAATAAAGTTTACAAATACATGTAGTGGAGTAAAAGTACAATATTTGCCTGAGGTAGTGGGGTAGAACTAGAAGTGTAAGTAGTGGAAATTGGAAATACTGAAATAAAGTACAAATACCTCAAAATTGTATTTATGTACAGTACTTGAGTAAATGTACTTAGTTACTTTCCACCACTGATCTTCAAGGAGCAAAACACAGCATTGACACTGAATGGAAGTCTGACTTTGAGGAGTTTATGACAGTATTAAAGAGTCATTTGGGGTCACAGGGTTTGAAGGCACTAAATTTGGGCCAGAAGAGAACATAACGCATGAACCTCTGTTCAGTTGTATAAACGAAAGAAGTAAAAGCATCATTCTCAGACAAGGAGTCAGTATCGTGTACAAACTGTACATGTTTGAATGGCACTTCTCCAGGTTCTGTCTCCTGATGAAACAAAATAAATTAAATGCCAGTTATTCAATTCATACTCGTCACAACAGCAGATGTAAGGGGGAATAAGTCTGACAAAACAGCAATTTGTATACGTGTCTAAAATTGGTGCCCTGGTGCCTTCCCCAGCATTGACATAATTGCCTAATGATATTTTTAGTGCATTTCTCCTTATTGAACCTATGTCTATGCACAGCAATCCACTGGTGCGTCGGTTTCAGATCTATCAATTGTGTGTTTTATAACAGTTTGTATTCAACTGACAGTAGCCTACCGTATAGGCACTGTTCCGATATATCAATATTACCCAGAGAAACAATAACAACAACACAGGCTACAAGATGTGTCTCATTATAAGTGTAACACTGTGCAGGACTGAACACACACTCACACGTGCATCCAGGAACATGTCCAAACACACACACACACGTTGCAGGTCTGCACGTTTTAGTAGTTTCATTAATATTGTTTATGCATTACCTTATTCACTAATACAATTTGTGCTACTTTTGAAACTCTGGTCACTATAGGCAATATAACGGTAGCTATACGGACCATTTATCTCCAAGTGGTAGATCTAAATATAAGCCACTGGCACTGTGACATCTTAACATCTTATTAAGTTTCCCTTTCTGATTGGCATCAACTACTTAAACCGTCTATTCTTAGTCAAACTGACCTGAGTTGGAGCTGTGCTCTTTTTTCTCCCCTCTAAACCAAATCTCTTCACCGAATGTTGCCCATGCAGAACAGGGATGCTAGGGCTCAAGTGGTTAAACTTTGAACAGGCTACTCTCCTTTGTATACTTCCTCTTGGGGCTCTGTTCCTACCTGTTTGCTACCTTTGCTTTGAGAAAAGTCCTGTTTCATCTGTCCATCTATCTAGCACTATAGGCTACACAACTTTCTGAGTTCATATTGTCAGTGAGCCTTGTGGTCATGAGAAGGCTATAATTTAGGCCAGTGGTTCTCAAACTTTTTGTTTTAATTTCAAGGATGCTCTTATTGCGGTTCTATTTGTATAGGCCTCTTAGGGTTACAGTCCTGCAAGTAGATTTGGAACGTCCCCAAGGAACCCTGAAGTTCCCTGGACCCCACTTTGAGAGCCACTGATTTGGACTTTAGGTGACATGTGACACAATCATTGCGGATAATATGAAATGTATAGTGACAGAGGAACAAATTATACATATTTTTTTGTGTTTAAACTACAGCAGCCTGTTGGTCGATCAAAAAGACCAGAGGCTCTGCAGCTTAGCTGTCTGGAAAAAAGTTGGTTCTAGTCAAAGTGGAGGACAATGTCCATAATTAAACTATTGTCCATAATATGGACAATAGTTTTATATTATATCTATATTATAGACCAGAATATTTCCCTTGCTTGCTTATGACATTAATAAATTATATGAATGCAGGCTAATTATCACAGTACCGTAATAAATATAAAAAGGAAACCTGTGTGATAAAGTAAATTGATTGGCTATAACTTAAGATGAATTGTGTTATGATTATGGTAGCCTATAGATAAAGAATAACATTGGGAGTGTTATAAAGGATTAT
This sequence comes from Protomyctophum bolini, assembly GCF_963924005.1. Lineage (NCBI taxonomy): Eukaryota > Metazoa > Chordata > Actinopteri > Myctophiformes > Myctophidae > Protomyctophum > Protomyctophum bolini. Next base: position 27,131,338 of record NC_137877.1, on the reverse strand, counting down.
AGTCATGATTCACGTTATTAATTCGTATCCTGCATTTGTATCTATTATTGTCAACTCACCTTTTATCCAAAAGACAGACTACTATCAAGACGCAAGTCAGTCTGTGGAATGAACGCTCCATTGTGTGATGATTTGTGGTTTTGCGAAATAATAAATAACGAAAGATAGAGTCAAAGACTCAAATAAAGTACAATATTCCTTCTTCAACGCGCCCTTTCAAGAGTTGTAGGAAAGGGAAAAAAGAAAAACAGAAAAGGGTCATGTCCATTTAAATTGCGCTGGGTTTGACAGCTCCGCTTTGGCTCAGGAGAGGCTGATGTCCTCTAATCCAGATGTGATACGCGGCAGAAGTCATTCAAGAAAGTTTCAGCGGCGCCGCTATGAACCTCTCAACTTTAGTGAATGGGGCGGACGGGGCAAGTTGGAAGATGGGTCAATTACAGCGGTCCTAGGTGGTGTTTCTCTCCCTCGCACATCCGTACACATCCCGGTATCTCCGCCAAGACATTTGCATTGGAATAACATCCGAGGGAGACGAGTGTGCCTATAACATCGGCGCGCTATCTGAAGTCTGCTTGACTAGTGATGTTTCAGCAAGCACTGATAGCGTTCTAAACTACTGCACTTAGCACTCTGCCAGCCCACTTTTTTTACGTCACTCAGGGAATACAGGAGAGTGGCGGAGAAGGTCAAGTGCCTTGTTAAAGTGGGATAGAGATCCGTGGATAAGGAAGGAAGTTTAAAAAAAAAGGTGTGTGTGTGTGTGTGTGTGTGTGTGTGTGTGTGTGTGTGTGTGTGTGTGTGTGTGTGTGTGTGTGTGCGTGTGCGCTCGTGCGTGTGTGTGCTCTCCGTATGGGACAGAGTTTTAGCCTAAAAGTATACTGAAAGTGATATTGATGACTTATGAGGATAACTACAAGAATTAGAATGATGATTATTTTGTATTTATATGAGACTATAAATACTTGCCGTCTCTCTATGTGGGACAGCAGCTCTTTATTGCATGGCCCAAAGGGGAATGTGATTCACAGACATTCACTGTTGTGGTGGGATGAGGATGATAGAGACCATTTGTGTACTTATATTCCCACATAGGCCTATCTGTCTTTATACGGTATCTTCCAGGCATAATAATACATTATATCATTATACCAATGTTACCTGTACACGGTACAAGGATGGGACAAATTGATTTAGAAGACATGCCCAACAATTTAGCAAAGCAGTACTATGCCATGGAAAAATAATTGTTGGGGGAAATTAGGAGTAAATTGCTTAACAACATTGCCTATAAATCATGGTCTTTGAGCTTTTGATCCAAATCACTTTAACATAATGGCCCCCTTGCCGAGCACACTCATCTTAGTTCTTTATGAGTGGGGCCCAGAAGAAAGAATCGCAAACCACAAATAAAGAATCCTCCCAACCAATGTAATGGGGCTGAGCATTCTGACCCTGTGAGGTCACTATGAGTGGTAAAACGCAACAAAAGTTTAAGATTCTGCCACAATTAAATTGGCCTACTCTTAATTTTGAAGATTTGGGTGCTAATCCCACATCATAGTTGTTCTCAGGGCTCGTCGTGGCAGCCGGGGCAGACAGCAACTTTGTGCTTAATTATTTCAAGGCATATAATGAACATACTGCAGGCTTAAGGTCGCTCAATGGGCTGGAGCTGTGAATTAGAACCCAGTTCTCAGCATTGGTCGGAATGCTATAATGTTTTATTATAACTTAAGTAAAATAAGTAGAAAATACTGTAGAAATACTGCAATATAAAACAATACTCTGTTTCAAGTAAAAGTCAAATTTTCTTAATTTTACTTAAGTAAAAATACAAAGGTATTGGCAGGACATGCAGAATGTCTCATTTCACACTTGTTTTATTTTTTATTAAACAGCAGCTACAAGCTCACAACACAAATAGCGTGGTATTTATGAGTTTATTTGGTTAATGAATGTTTGGAATAGGTAATAATCTAAATCTGCAAAGAAACTACAGAAGGCTACAGTATTTTCCTCTGAGATGTATTGGAGGACATAAAGTATTGAAAATGGAAATATCCAAGCAAAGTACCTAAAAACTGTACAGTAATTGGTTCCGAGTACCAGTAGTGTAAAGTTTATACTATGTCAGTCTGCTCTGCATGTGTTGCTCCCTTGTTTTGCTCTCTATTGCCGATCTTTCATTGCTCTCATGAAGCAGAATACTTTGAAGCAACAGGTGTTTATCCACCCTCTTTTGCACTGGTTTTGTGCCAAGGACCTCCAGAAGAGAAAATGATTCAAAATGTACCAAACATTTAAAAAATATATCAGATGTATACAAGCTTGCAGCGCGACACGAAGTTATAGGCTGTGAGCTTGTAGATCTGCTACTGTTTTTACAGCTGGAGTAGTAGTGCATGGGATTCTGAAAGGGATGCTGGAAGCTCCGATAAATATTCTAAACTAGGGGTGCAACAGTTAATCAAATGAATCAATTAAAATGGAAAAATAATTGACTTTATTTTAATACAAAATAATTGATAATGGATTTTGGGGAGGAAGGATTGAAATGAAAATGTCCCCCTTTTGTGTGTCCCCCTTTTTTGTGTGATAAAATATGCACTTCTCGATTATTGCTATTAATCTAATAAGTAATCAATCGAATAATCACTATAGGAAAATAATCAATAGCTGCAGCCCTATTCAAAATTCTCTCCCATCTTCTTTGAGACAGAGCTCACACATGCACGCACGCACGCGCACACACACAGTTGGAAGCTTGTGGTTGATCTTTCCCCACTGAGACGCTCCCATAAAACAAAATGAGAAAAAGGTGCTGAAAATCTCATCTCTCTAAGAAGCACTTTAACAGAGAAGCCTGGTGTTGCCAACCAATCTCCTGAATGAAAAACAGTCTGTTTGGTAAGTTGCTTTGATGACTAAGATACTTGTTTTGCCCTATAAAAAAGAAAAATCTGGTTTTATGCAGTGTATGAACAAACAAATGCTCAAATGCCCAAATGCTCCTTGATGTCTCCTCAACGAGCCTAATAACCAAAGGTGACCGGGCCTTTCCAGTTATTTCCCCCAAAGTTTAGAACAATCTTGCACATCAAGTCCAGCCTCACCATTGAAAGCTTTAAATCCACCCTAAAAACCCAACTTTTCTCCATTGCCTCCACTGCCTTCAGCGCAGTCTGAGGACAAATCAAACGTATGGCCTGCTCTATAGTCATTGAAGGTTTTTCGTTTTTTGGGGGTTTCTTTTAATTTAATACTGTGTAAAATGTTACTACTCTCATGTTCCTTTTGTTGTATTTGTATGAGGTATTGCTTTTATGTTTCTTTTCACTATGTTGTATTTTATTAGGTTTTTAGATGGAATTTTTAAATGGAAAGCACTTTGGGTGCTGTTTTTGTGCTATATAAATAAAGGTGACTTGACTTGACATCCGGTCTCTACAAGGGGAATTGGGCGGTGCCCCTAGAGGCAAATTCAAAGGATTTCCCCCCCTCTTTTTTGCTGATGGGTTCCCAGATTTCCAGGATACTGACACCAGAATACTAACACCAGGATACTGACACCAGGTCACAGACACCAGAATACTAACACCAGGATACTGACACCAGGTCACAGACACCAGGTCACCGACACCAGGTCACCGACACCAGGTCACCGACACCAGCATACTGACACCAGGATACCGACACCAGGTCACAGACACCAGGTCACAGACACCAGGTCACAGACACCAGGATACCGACACCAGGATACTGACACCAGGATACTGACACCAGGATACTAACACCAGGATACTGACCAGGATACTGAGGGGCAGGTGCTCAAAGATCATAAAGGGCACATTGAGTATGTGCAGAGCGTGTGTGCTGATTTTTGGGAGTGACTTTTTGGGGGGGGGGGGTCCCTCGTGCCATTCCTCCATTTCACACCAGAAATGTATGGAAGCAAGATGTTCTAGAATAACTCATCCCAAATTTGTGTCATTCTTGCCCTTACCCCTGAGCTTCTCATGCATAATACAACAAACAGCCTGACATGTTGACTTTAAGATGAAGACAAACTAAAAAAGCCAGGATGCCAGTTTACTTAATTATCACACTGATTGGAAATAGGGGGAAACAAAACACACAGCGTAAATTGTTTATTGATGGGAGAGTGAATTTACCATGCTTGCTGCTGTCTAAAGTTGTTTGCAATGCAGCTGCAAGATGAACGAGGTGGCAGAGCTAGGGCACTTGACATCACTGCATCAGATAAGATGAACGAGGTGGCAGAGCTAGGGCACTTGACATCACTGCATCAGATAAGATGAACGAGGTGGCAGAGCTAGGGCACTTGACATCACTGCATCAGATAAGATGAACGAGGTGGCAGAGCTAGGGCACTTGACATCACTGCATCAGATAAGATGAATGAGGTGGCAGACATCACTGCATCAGGTAAGAAGTGAAACTAAAACTGATTGATGACAGCCAGCTCATTTTAATGATGATATAATTACAAATAATAATTAAGATGAAATTATTGTTATTTGCCAAACGGGTGTGGGACGTAGGCCAATTAAAATGTGAAAGAATTGTATGGTTGTAAGAAGGGTATTTGCTGGTTGTATATCACCCTTACACCAGTGTGCCTATTAGAGCACCAGGACCAGAGGTATATATTTATTGAGGATGACATGGAGTGATGATTTTAACTGCACAAGAAATAAACGGTATATAACAGTCAGTAGTGCAAACTAAAGGTACAAACTTGGGCATAAACAAACAATACGCAAAAAGGACAACAGATAGAAAGGAGCAAACTTACATGTACATAATGCATCAACTTGTGGCACAACTGTCAGGGTTCCCACAGTACTTCTCTGATAGAGGGCAAAATGTTTGTGAGGTTACCACCTGGGCCTATATAGGCCAGCCGCAGGTGTGCCTAACTAGTAATTAGTATAGGGCCCCACCCACCACTAGAGGAGGAATGAGGTGATCAGCTCCCACTCCACCCCACTCTCAGCTAGAGTGAGGGGATTTCATACAGTATGTAAAGTAATTTTTTTTTGTCTGTTTTTTACTTTGGGCATCAGAGGATACTGACCAGATACTGACACCAGCATACTGATCATGATACAGACCATGAAGGATGTAGATACAATGCTAATAAAATAGAATATTTAATATCTAATTTTTATATGGCTACACCATTTGACATTTTCAGGCGCATTCTGTAATTTCCGTTGTATAAAAGGTGCAAATGGCAAAAGGTGAAAACGTTTTTCAACCATAAAACCTGGAAACCTACAGTACGACTTTTCAGATTCAAATAAAAAGAAATATCAAAAGTAGCAGATCTGCTCAAAACACGTTGGCCGCACTGAGAGCTTGTACTGTAGATCTGCTACTTTTGTTTGACACTGTAGTTTTAAGTATAGGGTATTAATATACAAATAATGGAGTTTCTGTGCAACAGCAATACTACAGTATGTTCCAGAGCCATCAGATATTGGAAATGACCTGAAACAATATATTTACAAGCTGAGTGAAACAGGCAACACAGTAGGCCTACAAACTTGTGAACACACACACACACACACACACACACACACACACACACACACACACACACACACACACACACACACACACACACACACACACACACACACACACACACACACACTTCTGCCACGGTGCTGGAGCTTTGCTCATACACAAACACACTCATATACAGTAGATATCTTTAATTTGTTTCCCATTGTTCATTGGGGGAGCATTTCTGTTCAATTATGTTTATCATAAAATTATGTGGGAAACATTTCTGTGCTGGTCTCAGTTCAGCTCAACCCTCTGTGTCTGGAGACGCAGCCTAAAGTGTTTTGTCAGGCTTCATAATATCCTGCTACATGTACACACATCTCTGATGAAACAAGTTATTTTCTTTTTGTACTTTTTGTCAATCTTGGCGTCCCCTTGTTGAAAATATGTTTTACTGTTAAAACATTGCCGTTAAGTCAATTCACATCTGTCTTAAAGTCTAGTAGATACTATAAGTCCTACAGTGCCTTAATTCACAATGGAAACATGACTGGAATATGTGTTTACGTGCTCACACTGTCCAGTCATTTCAACGTAAACTTTATTACCAAAGCGGGACGGCTTACGCAGCTGCGATTTCACAGTCTAGAGGCGAGTGTCATGTAAAGAGATGAGGTCATATAGTATATGATTAAATAGTTATTGGCTTTGAACAATAAGACTTTTTGCATTGTGCAACCTTTGTCCTGTGATTCCTTTTCCAACTTGTGTATTGAAAAACAACAAGCAATTTGCTGTGTTGTTAAGTCATATTATGCATGATTTATTTTTAAATTACTGCACTTTAGAGCAGCGGTTCTCAACCAGTGGTCCGGGGGTCCTTGAGGGGGTTCCAAGTGGTCCCCAACTAAGTGATGTAAGAGTTGGTAACCAAATGAACCCTTATAGATCTTGAGAGCGTATAAGTGCATTTTACACTCTCAAGAGTTAAATGATGTTAAACATCTATCTGCATTACCTAAGTGAAGTCTACACAATTAGAGAATGTAGAAGAATTGTTATTCTGATCAACATTTGCCTGTTATCTCTCCTAATGGTACCACAGTACAGCATGGAATAGTGGACAAAATCTTATCCAACGATAACAAAATATTTAAAGCTTGGGGTCTGATCAAATTGCATCAAATAGTGATGTGTGGCTCAAATCCCGAATTAATAATGGGCCTTGATATGAAAAGGGTTGAAAACCACTGCTTTAGAGGTAGGCCTATAAGGATAAGCTTCACTGCCAGTAATATCTGACTGGCTGTCTAATCATAAAACGTACGAGAAGTCTTAGATACATGGCTTTACCATAAAACGGAGAAGTCTTAAACTGGGTTTATGCAGCTGGTCTAAGCTAAGGCTTAGCAGATGAAAGTTGATGAAAGAGATATACTAACACAGTGTAGTCAGTGGTTGCCTCTCATTCTGTCATCCTAGAATGAGAGAGGGCGTTACAATAAACCTGGGGAAAGGTAGATTTTCATAATACATATTTTCATCCAAAACAAAGATACCATAATGCATGATTTGAAACTAAAAATGGTCCCTACATCTTGTTATTTAATGCGATTAAAACTGTGAAAGTACTTGAAAGTACTGGACAACCTAGTCTGATGTACTGTAAGGATAACACATTTAATTACTACCTAGGCCATCTTTTGTATTTATAGATACTGTACTATGACCTTTTTGAATTGCCAAAATAGTTATATATTTGTTACTAAGCCATTTTACCAGACACAGATAATGAATTATCTTAGTCCCTTTAGGGTAAACCCACTTCAGAGATCAGTTGCATAGTTCACTATTTTCTAGCTCAACGTCTCACTGGTGACTGAGCCAGGCCCTGGTCTTCTCTGGAGGCCACAGCCTGGAGCAGAAGCCCACTTGTCAAAAAGGTTGTTGTTGCGCTCCGGTTCTTACCTGGCTGAATGAAGCCAACCCCTGTGTTCCACCATCAGTCATAGCGGGGATCGTCCCAGCTGGCCTTGGATGGGAGGCTGCAACCCAAACCCCCATCAAAACAATTCAGAAACAAGCCGGCGCAACCTGCATGACACGACAGCGGTGCCTCCAGGCAGACTCAAGTCGCGCCATCCCTACAAGTATGGTGGAACAATATGCTTCTCAAGCATATTGTTCCGCATGGCTGCAGCATTTGGAGGCAGGATTGGGAGACGGCCGAGCCCCTTGAATTCATCATGTGAACTTGAAGGTGATATATCTAGGCTTTGTCTCTCTTGACAGCATCCCTTTAACTTGATACATTGTATCACCTTCTTAGAGTAATGAGCTTTCAATAATAAAGTGGAAAAACCCATTGTTGTACAAATAATGGTGTCTGCCATGGTTACGCTATCCATTTTAGGCCAATCGGGCCTTTCATCCATTGAGTCTCTCAACAGCATCCAGGATCAACCTGACAGTAACCAAGATTGCTAAATCCAATATCATACGCATGCGTTTGGTCCGACAGTCCGACACCCTACCCCAAACCCTAACCTATAACCCTAACCTCATAGGGAAGAACAGGTGAGTCTTACAATACGTTTTAACAGTGGGCGACAGCCAGACGAATTTTACGGAAGTGCATTATTTGTCTATGTGTGTCTAGCTATTTAGTGTATTTTGCAGTTTCCCTGCTTGAAAGGGATGGTACAGAGTAAACCATTTAACTGGGTTTCACTCATACAATGACCACACAGTTTCCTTCTTTTTACTCTTCTTTACTTTGTTTGTAGTTGAGTACAGTTGTACAGACATGGGCATTGAGTAAGCAAGGTGAAAAACCTTAAATGGAAAATAAAAAATAACTAATTTAAATCATTAAATCAATACACATACTTTGCATATCTGTTTTAAACACCTGTAAATATCATTCTTACTTTAGTGTCTATTAATCAATTCATTTTTACTCAATTCATTTTTCAACTGTTTTTAAATATAACCTCATGAAATGTAAATTAAATAAACTGAGTTAATTAGTATCATTGAACCGTTATCAATCAATAATCAATTCAAATGTATTTTAAATCAAATAATCATGTTCATTGTTCATGTCCAATTGGCCGTCATGTTTCCTTTAACTTCAAGTTATCACAGACAACAACAAACGATAACAAGTGTCCATGAACTGGCATGCAACCAGCATGATCTGTAAACAAATAAACAGTTCTCTCTCACCGGCTGTCTCTCGAGCTTTTATATGGCTGCACCGTTCTGCTCTGATGTTTCAGTGTGTGTTGCTCCTGTTAGCACACTGTTCCTCATGGAGGTTTGTGTAGGATTCCTCTTTCCTCCTCTCTTCCTGTGTTTGGCCAACGCCCTCCTCTCAGGTGCAGTGAATGCACTGACGCTGATTAGTCAGGCAATTGGGGAGTGATTGAGTGACAATCAGCTGAGTGTCAGTGGCAATGAGTGTCAGTCCAGATTTTAACCCTTTGCTTTCCTTTTCTCCATGTTGACTTCACAATGGGACCCGGTGACTACCGGCGATAGCAGGTGATGGTCGAAATGTGGGCAGAGCAACGTCGCCCAAAAATATACAAATAATTCATCTTTTCGGGCGATACTGCAGGGCGATTGGGCGATGTGTCGGCTTATGCTCGCCCGCTGTTAAAACGTACTGTTAACCAGCCACGTATATCAGGAGCCACGGGTGAGTCTTAACCGGCCACACATGTGTCTTAAAGGTTTCATGATATTAACCACCCACGCATGTCTCAGACTGTTGCATGATGGACTGTTATAGTACGTATGCACCCCATATCCTACACTACATAATATAAATCATGTCATGGCCAGTATCATGTCAGTATCATGTCAGTATCATGCCAGTATCAAGGTCAGTAGTGTATCATGGTCACTGTACTTTGAACTGTCATTGTGTTTTGTGTATATTGCTCCAATACTTTGACCCGGATATCTACAAGCTCACTACGCAACGCGATGTGACTCAATCAGGAGTATACATTCTGGGCCTCTCTCTTGTTCTCCATATCCGGGTCAAAGTATTGGAGCAATATACAAAAAACACAATGACAGTTCAAAGTACAGTAATATTACCGACTGCCAAGCCCCCCCCCCCCCCCCCCCCATTTTCTGTGTGTGTGTCTCTTCTGAAAAATGGAGTTCAAATAAAGTTCATATTTCTTGGAGTTTTAGACTCTGCTGACGGAATGAGCAAAACAGAACGCGGCAGAGCAGAGGTTAGTCAATTACAAGGCTCTAGTCGAGCAACAAACTTCTAACAAGCAAATTCTTTACGTGCGTGCGTGCGTGTGCATGTGCACGTGTGCATGTGCTGTGCTGTGCTGCTGTGCACAACAATCATTCAACATCAACAGAAAAATGCTTGATGTCCATATGCAATAGTTTGCAGTCTGTGTGTGCGACTGTGCGTAACTGACCCAAGTGGACCTTATTATTACACTCTCAGAGTGGCAGGTCTATCCGGCTCAATTTGACCCACTCGGAGGTAAATTAACACAGCAGCAGGGTAGGACAAATAACAGAAGAAGGTAACTGTGCAATTATACCACTGAGAACTTGGAAAAATGGCAGGGCTGTCAGTCAAAATGTATTTGAGATAAATGGGATCGTGGTTGAAGTGTTGGTTTGGACAAGAATAAGCAAAAAAACTATAAGTAAAGGTTTCTTGATCCCCCTCGCTTTCTGTGTTTCTCTAAGCCAGTGTTTCCCAAACAATGGGACGGGACTCGGGAGACTCGGGACCCAATCATCGTATGTCCAGTCTTATGAGTCAATAGTATATCCCTTTCTTTTTTACGTTTCCTACATTTTATAGGATTTATAAATAAGGATAAAATCATGAGGATTTTCAACCAAAAAAGTACTGCAAAAATCTGAAATGTCTTCTCCAAAAACATTTAGAGTGGTTATGGCTATTGGCATAACTATAAATTCCTGTTATAGTTATGTTGGGTTTTAGTTATCAAAAGTGCAGAAGTCGACTATGGAGCCAGGTGGGTTTGGCGAAAGAGCCTTTCTGTGTGGAGTTTGCATGTTCTCCCCGTGTCCCCTAGGGTAGGTACCCTCACAAAAACATGCAGTAATCCTGGTCTCTAAACTGCCTCCCCCTGGCCAGCCGGGGCGTCTGATGGAGGGGAATAACTGGTTGGAATAACGTGTTCCTCCCATGCGCTACGTCCAACCAGGAAAACTCCCCCCTGTCAGGTGTAAAGGAGCAACTTGGACACTCATGCATGAAGGAAGCATGAGTTCAAGTCCTTTGCTCTCCCCAGGTTGGCGGAGGGTGTGTAGACTGTAGAGCCCAGGATCACATTAGATAATTGACACAGGGGTGAAAATGTGTGAGGACAGAAAAGTGTGGACGCCAAAAGTGATTGGCTGAGCACGGAATGTGAGGATAAAAAGTGAGGACGCCAAAAGTGATTGGCCGTAATGTGAAGATGTATGATGATCGGTGGGTGTATGATCATAAGTAAGCTATTAAGAACATAATATCTGTCTAAGAGTAGAATATCTGTAGAATGTAACTATAAGTAAACACCATAGATAGCTGTAGTCATTGGCCATCTCCCCCCCCCCCCCCCCCCTTTACCCACTTGTTTTGTATTCTTTTTTTTTGTATTTTATTTCAGTTATAGTTGATTAAGGTACAATTTGTGGTTTTTTACATTGTATTTCAGACTTTTATATTTTATACATGAATGTTGAGTACTGGTGTTGTTGTTGTTGTTGGTTTGTCCTGTATCTGTCATGTATGTGTTGTCTGTCCTGTCTTAAATATATTTTTTTTATCCCACGATTTTGTAACCCATTTTTCACCCCTGTGTCAATCATCTAATGTGATCCTGGGCTCTACACACCCTCCACCAACCTAGTCCCCATATATGGGGGACAAGGGGAGAGCAACGGACTTGAACTCATGCTTCCTTCATGCCTGAGTGTCCAAGTTGCTCCTTTACACCTGACAGGGGGGAGTTTCCCTGGTTGGACGTAGCGCGTGGAAGGAACGCGTTATTCCAACCAGTTCCTTTCCCCTCCATCAGGCGCCCCGGCTGGCCAGGGGGAGGCAGTTTAGTGACCAGGACTCCCCTGTCCTGTCTTATGTACAAAAAACTTCAATAAAAATACTTGAATAATAACACTATAGAATGCTATATGACACACACACACACACACACACACACACACACACACACGCACACACACACACACGCACACACACACGCGCACACACACACACACACGCACACGCACACTCACACACACGTATTATCTTAGAACAGAGAGAGAGAGAGAGAGAGAAAGGTTGAGGCAGTCTGTGTTGTTGTCTTGCTACAGTACTCTATCTGTGTTGCAATCCTTGGGGTGGGACCCCTCTGTATGTTTCTAATCAATTAATCCGTCATTGTGGGAATGAAAACATCCCCGGGATGAGGGGGCTTACTTTATGTTGGATGGCCTGTTAACAACTCACAGAAGGTACACAAGACGCATGCCAAATTGTGTCTTTGTGTGTGTGTGTGTGTGTGTGTGTGTGTGTGTGTGTGTGTGTGTGTGTGGGGGGGGGGGGGGGGGAGGGGTGTCCCAAACTTCAGGGAGAATCTCTTGACAAAACAGGCGCCCAAAGCGAGGGTCTTAAAACTTCTGTGAGAAAATGTTATGTGGGCGTTTAGACAAAATATGTTTTGATTTTTTTTTGTCTTTTTCATGGGGGGGGGGGGGGGGGGGGGGGCTAAGCTGGAAAGCAATTTGAAGGGACAAGGGAGTACAAAGGTGACTGTAATGTTAACAGAGAATGGGCGGTAGATCATTGTACACAGCAGAGAGTTAATTTAACATTTTAACTCAACATCAGGCAGTGATAACAATTTCATCCAATCAGGAGAGGGAATTCATACTGTACATGATACACAAAAGAAACGAGATAGTGATAGTGTAATAATAATGTGACATATAGGCCAATATATATCTTGTTTTTCTCTCTTCCTCTCTAATTGTTTTCTTTACTATATTATTATTATTAGTCTGAATTGAATAAGTCTAACAAACATAAATTGTACTCTTAGCCTGGCCTGTGCACAAGATAAAAAACAACACTGAATCAACCCTTGAACTGGAAGTGATGAAACAAAAGAATCTGACAAAATTCTAACTGGAACACTATAAATTATAAAATATCTGGTCCGTGACCCACAAATGGGTCCCGACCCAGTGTTTGGGAACCGGTGGCTACTGTGATTTGTATTAGTGACCCACACTAGACTGCAGGTCTCAGGGCAGCTCACTTATTACGATGGGTGGTGTTTCCCAGAAGGTCCCATAAAGGCCTCCTCCTGGGCTTCACTTCAAGTTCACACCATGCAGGGACCCAGCTGGCTGGCCAGAGTACGACCGTTGCACTTTAACAAGCCCAGGGAAACACCTACATGAATGATGGTATAGTAGAGAAGTTCAAAATGAAAGACAAAGTATAAGGTCAGCCACAAAGGAAAGGTGTTTGGACATGCTAGTGTGTGTGTGTGTGTGTGTGTGTGTGTGTGTGTGTGTGTGTGTGTGTGTGTGTGTGTGTGTGTGTGTGTGTGTGTGTGTGTGTGTGTGCGCGCGCGTGCGTGCGTCTTTGAAACATTATTTACTTATTTGTGTGCGCGTGGTTTTGAAAGTAACATAATCACAAAATCAATGTGACTATATGGAAATATGATAATTATTGAAAATAACAACAAAATATTCCTGTTTTTTAAGCAAAGCTGACAATTTGACAAAATTGACCCTTATAGATGGTCACACTCTTGTACACACTCTGTGTGTACAAATGGAACCAACCAATCCTTAGTCTAATGCACCCCAAACAGGGGGTCCTTCAAATAAAAAAGTTTGACTATATAACATTGATTACTCCACAAACATGCACACAATACAATACAGTCTGAGGACTATCAGGGAGGATAGCATGGAATTGACAATCTGTTCCAAGGACGCCATCTAGTGTTCATAAGCCCAAATTAGTGTTTGGTTGACCTTGAATGAGAACATACAACTTCAATTCAAGGTCACATTATACAAAGTGAGACACTGGACACCATTTTTTCCAAACAAAGAGAGCAAACTAAATGCCTAGTCTGTCATTAAAACATGCGTGCCTATAGCCTATATACTGTAGTGTTGAGGTGCGATGCCAGACTCTATGGGGGTGAAAGCCTTGCTCAATGGCATTGAAAGAGTTTGTTTGAGAACAACTACATTCGTGCATGTTTCTCCTCCAGGCTTCATCCGAAGATGAGCCTCCTTTATACATATAGCTGATAAGCAGTGGTGTTAAAAGTATTTAAAAGTAGCTACTTGAGTAGAAGTGTCAATACTGAAATGTAGAAATACTACATAAAAGCCTGAAATTCAAAATGTACAGTACTTGAGGAAAAGTACAAAATTATTGGCATCAAAATGTACTTAAAGTACCAAAAGTAAAAGTACTCATTTTTCAGAATATCCCATTTCACAAGTTTTCAAATGTATGAAAATGTTTTGAAAATAGCCAAAAATTAGATAAAGTGCCCCTCGGGGCACAGGTCTCCACCAGGGCAGGTCAGATTGTGGCCTCCTGTGACGCTATAAAGGCCAATGTGAAAACATTTCACGTAAATTGCACGCTGCGTTCATGATCTGAGGCATTTTGTTCCAAAAATGTGTTTTGCAAAAATCCACCTCTTGGTGGCGCTATAACAGGCCAATGTGAATGTGTGAATGTGGTGGGATTTATTCCTCAGCCTAGTAGGAAAGTGCGTGAAAAATGTCACGTAAATTGCACGCTGCGTTCCTGATTTGAGGCTTTGAAAGCCAATGTTAACCAATTAGGATGGAATATGAAATATCGGACAGATCCGGCTTTTGGACAGAATCTGGAGGAGTATATCAAACAAAGTTTTTCAAAAGTCGGCCTCCTGGTGGCGCTATAACAGGCTGTTCTGGAAAATTTGGAGCAGAGGTTCATGTTGGCATCCAGGGAGTGTGTGTGCAAAATTAAATGTGGCATTGACCGGGATGACGGTGCTGGAGATTAACTGGTAACAGACGGCGGACGGACGTGCACACACACACACACACACAAGTAAAACATATACTCTCTCCCCATGCCTTCGACCTGGTGGAGACAATCAGCTATTTTTCAAATGGCCAAAATGTATATAGTGCTCGAGTGGGGTTTTTTCTGAGCGTGAACACTATACAGACATGAGGAGCAGAGAGCTGGTCCTTGTGTGTGGAGGACACCAACACCACAGACATGAGGAGCAGAGAGCTGGTCCTTGTGTGTGGAGGACACCAACACCACAGACATGAGGAGCAGAGGCCTGGTCCTTGTGTGTGGAGGACACCAACACCACAGACATGAGGAGCAGAGAGCTGGTCGTTGTGCGTGGAGGACACCAACACGACAGACATGAGGAGCAGAGGCCTGGTCCTTGTGTGTGGAGGACACCAACACCACAGACATGAGGAGCAGAGGCCTGGTCCTTGTGTGTGGAGGACACCAACACCACAGACATGAGGAGCAGAGGCCTGGTCGTTGTGTGTGGAGGACACCAACACCACAGACATGAGGAGCAGAGGCCTGGTCCTTGTGTGTGGAGGACACAAACACCACAGACATGAGGAGCAGAGGCCTGGTCCTTGTGTGTGGAGGACACCAACACCACAGACATGAGGAGCAGAGGCCTGGTCCTTGTGTGTGGAGGACACCAACACCACAGACATGAGGAGCAGAGGCCTGGTCCTTGTGCGTGGAGGACACCAACACCACAGACATGAGGAGCAGAGGCCTGGTCCTTGTGTGTGGAGGACACCAACACCACAGACATGAGGAGCAGAGGCCTGGTCCTTGTGTGTGGAGGACACCAACACCACAGACATGAGGAGCAGAGAGCTGGTCCTTGTGCGTGGAGGACACCAACACCACAGACATGAGGAGCAGAGAGCTGGTCCTTGTGCGTGGACATTAGACAGGTGGGGGTGTCTACTTAGTACTTCCCATCAGGGAATTCCATGGTGGAGTGTTGTACAAACAGCTTTGTTTATTGTCTCTGTCCTCGAGAGAAAGAGTGGTGTGTGTGTGTGTGTGTGTGTGTGTGTGTGTGTGTGTGTGTGTGTGTGTGTGTGTGTGGGTGTGGGTGCGTGCGTGTGCGTGTGTAGGGAGTGAGGACCTGCCCTGTTCTCTCAGAACAGACAGAGAGCCAAAGCTGCCTCTGAAGACAGCAGGCCTCCTCTGCATCCCAGCAGCCACTGGCAGCCATGTTTTCACAGCCCAAGATAACAGAGAGAGAGAGAGATAGAGAGAGAGAGAGAGAGAGAGAGAGAGAGAGAGAGAGAGAGAGAGAGAGGGGTGGGGATGGGACAATGGTAAAAGAATGGGGAGAGTGAATCGGGAGTCAAGTGTGCGTGCGTGTGTGCATGTGTGTTGCACCTTTGCAGGGTTATGTTATGTTTTTAAGTGTGTCATTCGGCCACCTGTGTGTGTGTGTGTGTGTGTGTGTGTGTGTGTGTGTGTGTGTGTGTGTGTGTGTTTGTGGAGATATTGAGAGAGAGAGGGGGGGAGCGAGAGGAGGGGGAGAGAGAGAGGCTGAAACAGAGGGAGTGAATATAAGAAGAGACATTGAGGGGTCACTTGGATGTTTATCCACCCACGCCTATAATATGGGTCAATAAGGGTTTCTCAACTCCCAGCCAGTGGGTAGGTTTCACCATGTTGCAATGTAGGAGTCAGGACAGGTTCTCTGAGACTCGCCGCCCGTTCACACGCTAACCACATTAGTGGTTTCTTCCAAAAAGAAGAAGAAGAAGAAAAAACAATACAAAAAAAAAACGTTTCACAAATTGTTTAACTGGTAGAAGTATGTTGGCGATTGTTCTTGTACATTTGAAGTTCTCAAGATACACATGGCTTCATGAAATGAAATGTGGCTTGCAAGATGAGCACAGCTGACCGCCTCTTATGTGTTTTTTAAGTGATAATTCGAGAGTGCACATGCAGTGAAATGGAGCGATTTTTCCCAAATGGACCCACAGGTTTCATGGACACTATGGACCTTATTGTGCACGCTCTAACTTATATCATTGCATTATTATGTGTAGAGAACACACATGCAGGCACGCACGCGCACACACACATACGCACAATTCTTGCAGTCTTATCCATATGGGGACTTTCCGCTGATTTCCATTGGCTATATTTGTTCTCCAACCTCTAACCCCTAACCACGACCTCACCACTACATGCCTGACTTTAACCTTAACCCTGACCTCACCCTAAACTTTAATTCTAACCCTGAATGCACATGTGCATGCACGCCACACACATGTCAGTCACACGCGACGCACACATACACACACACTTCCTCAGGATCAGTGACATATTTTAGCCGATGCACTGGGTGTGTAATATAAGTCCATATTCCATCATCATGTACCGAAAAATAACGACCCACGCTCTTTTCAACATTTTCAATATCCCGAGGTACAGTTCTAACCACAACAATGTCCATGCAAAGCGATAGATGTGATGTTGTAGGTGAAACGGATTGACTGCCGGTATTAAATCTCTTCCCACTGGCTGCCTAGTTGGGTGGGCTATGTGAAGCTGAGACAACGGCTGAGCCATCACCTCCAGGGCGCGCATTAACTCATAAAAATCACTGTCTCCTCCGAACACACGCAGCTGAAGTGCTGGCCATGTGTCTGTGTATGCGTCTGTCTGTCTGTGTGTGTGGCTGTCTGCCTGTGTGTGTGTGCGTGTGTGTGTGTGTGTGTGTGTATGTGTGTGTGTGTGTGTGTGTGTGTGTGTGTGTGTGTGTGTGTGTGTGTGTGCGCGTGTGTGCGCGTGTGCGACTGTGCGTGCATGTGTGTGTGTGTGTGTGTGTGTGTGTGTGTGTGTGTGTATGTGTGGGTGCATGCGTGTGTGCATATCTATCTGTCTATCCTGAAAAGTACATTTTTGGAGCGCATTTCAAAATGTAACTTTGCTTCACTTTAGGTTCTGGATTAAACATGTCTCTGTCTCTTTCCGTCTGTCTGCCCCCGCTATAATTACAGTGGTTGCTATCAGATGAAACCCCACACAGAGCCGAGCTGTGGATGTGCTCTTAAAGTAAGCAACATCTCACTAGTAGATTGATGGAGGATCTCAGAAGAGTTCTCACACACACATAGAAAGACATTATAGTGTCGGGTTACACGTAAGATCTCTCTCTCCCTCTCTCTCTCTGTCTCTCTCTCTTCATTTATTTATTTTCCCTCATTGCCCCTCGATCCATTTCTCACTTTCACGTGCCCATCTCCTGGCTGTGTGTGTGTGTGTGTGTGTGTGTGTGTGTGTGTGTGTGTGTGTGTGTGTGTCTGTCTGTCTGTCAGTCTGTATCTCGGCATACTATATGTAAACAAACAAAACAAAATATTATAATCAACAAACAAAAGCAACTGCCCACTAAAAGCTTATACTACAATAATGCGGTGCATGTCAATGACCACATGATATTAACAATATAGCAAACCCTCATTAATGCTTTGCTTGTGTGTGCTTGCATGTATGTTTCTGTGTATCTCTACAGTACAGTACGGTATGATACAGTACATAACTGGACACGTGGATGTCTGTGTGTGTATTTTTGTGGAAGTGCATGCATATATAAATGCATGCACTTCAGTCTGTGTTTCTTAATGTGGATGCATGTGTGTGTGCATGCATGTTTTACAATCAGTGCAATCGAAGGCAGACTAATTTCCAAGATGGAACGATGCTGCATTCCTCACACAGTAAAATCCCCAGTGTCCATTTCACTACAAAGTATACCAACGGGTTAGGGTTAGGTCACAAGGGTCCATTTGGTACCATTTGTTCACACTAGTGATTGGACTGTGCAGGCAGTGTTCTCTATGATACGGACATGTGGAAAAGTACCACCACTTTAACCTGGCCACACGTACAGAACACATGCACAAACATAGTCACACGCACGCACGCACACACGCGCGCGCGTGCACACACACACACACACACACACACACACACACACACACACACACACACACAGAGCCATGCAGGAACACACTTGCACACTCACATTGCATGCATATTATGCGTTCACTTGCAAATACACAGATTTACCCGCGCATGTACACGCGCAGATGTTGACAGGCGGCTATATTTATACCAATGCCTTCATAAATCTATCGGCTCACTTGTCTATTTTCTCTGGCTGTGCCCATGGAGCGCAGACGGTCCGCTCTGGTGGCAGGTTAGAGAGCTGGAGGACAGTGGGGAAGAGGAGAGGATTGGACAGGTTAGAGCTGGAGGACAGTGGGGAAGAGGACAGGACTGGACAGGGGATAGAACAGGTTAGAGAGCTGGAGGACAGTGGGGAAGAGGAGAGGACTGGACAGGTTAGAGAGCTGGAGGACAGTGGGGAAGAGGACAGGGGATAGAAAGGGGATAGAAGCAGTGGTGGATAAAAGTACTCAATTATTTAATAGTATACATTGCAGTATCAATACTGCAATGTATACTCCATTGCAAGTAAAGGGCTGGGTCGGGACTCAAAATGTATACTTAAAGGGGCCTAGTGGTTTAGGCACATGCCACATAGGCTCTGGCCTGACAGCGTGTCGCGTGTTCGAGTCCCGTTCATGACGACCCCTGCTGCATGTCTCCCCTCGTCTCTCTCTCCCTCTTTCCTGTCAATCTTCACTTCGTATCTATCAATAGATGCAGAAAGTAAGTCACCAAAGGTAAAAATAGTCATTATGCAGAATGTCCCATTTCAAAATTTCAAAATGTATACAAATCTTCTGTAAATAGCAGATCTACAAGCTCAGGAGCTTGTAGATAGGCTATCTTCAAATGGCCGAAAGGACTAAAGTGGTTAATGTAGGCCTACAAACAAACAAACAAACAAACATCACTGGATAGAAGAGTGGAGGAGAGGAGCTACAGAATAGGAGATAAGAGAGAAGTGAGGAAAGGAACTCAAAGCAGCCAATTGAGTGTCCCATCATTGGTCTTCCTCTCTGCTGGCTCCACTCCGCTACGGAGCAGCACCATGCAACGAATTCCTGGAAAATATGAACTTGTGTCGACTTGCATGCACAGCTCTAATACAGGCAGCGTTTTTTCTCTTTTCTTCCTCCCCCTCTCCTTTTCTTTTTCAATAGCGTAAATAACTCGAAACAACACCTCTTTTTTGCTGAGTGGCAAATGGATCTAATTGAGGCGGAGGTGTGGAAAAGATCTGGTTAGCTGCAAATGGTCATTGAGGTGAAAGACTAGCTCAGCCCCGTGCCCTGTGTGAAATCAGGCGCATAGAACAACACACTGCACTGTCTGGAAGGGAAGAGGGGAGGAAAAAGTGATATAATAAGTTATAAAACAAGAGTATAAATGTTTAAAGTTTAGGAAGGTCAGTATATCTTTAAAACCTCTCTTTTGTGGCTGCTCTTCCAGGGTGATAAAGACCAAATTTAGTATGGAGTTGATTAATATCCAGCCCCCCAGCTATATTTAAACACAAGTATAAAACAATTTAAACTTGGCATTCAAATGCCAAGTCTAATATCCAAATGATAGGCTATCTAATTCGGTGCCAAGCCACTTTTAAAATCAGACCCGTCTGAAGTGAGTGGTGCTGTACTGTACTGTACTGTACTAGCTCTCCTCCTTGGCCTCTGTCTGTGTGTTAGGCTGCACAACAGTGACACTTGGTGGTGACAATATGCTACTTCCGTGCTCGGACACAGGGACACACACATAGCTGTCTATAGGAGTGGTTGCACCACTCAAAAATATGTATTAGTTTAATTGATTTTTACTAGTGCATAGTTTAGCTCAATG
The DNA here is from genome assembly GCF_963924005.1 of Protomyctophum bolini. Taxonomy (NCBI): domain Eukaryota; kingdom Metazoa; phylum Chordata; class Actinopteri; order Myctophiformes; family Myctophidae; genus Protomyctophum; species Protomyctophum bolini. The sequence continues at coordinate 27,110,892 of NC_137877.1, read as the reverse complement.
CTGATGCATCTTCAATATTAATGAAAGTATTGTCAGCTTGTGTTGTTTTATTGCTCAAATTCAGTTGTAAATGAGGATGGTCGCATTTCATACATTCTGGCTAACACAAGAGATTCTGATCCTCAATGGGATGATACGAGAGCTTCAATGGAGAAAAAAAGCAGTCCATTTCCTGTGTTTTGATTTGAACTAAAACTTATTTTTTCTTTTTCTGAATTGACCGTTTTAGAGCTCCACATTTTGTACAGTATACTTCAGGTTTCCTCCTACTCTGTATTATTTGTACATTTTCATACTAATGCAAAACACACAGACATGCAGATAGACCACAACAAAAGAACCCTTTATTTCAACACGTTTGGTTTCAAACTGTGGTCAGTCTAACTAATGCATAATGAAGATTGCCGTATAACATCCAGATATTGAAGTGAATTCTGTAAAATACAAAACAGAAACAAAGAGCATGAGAGTGGAAACAAACGTTGAACAGTGCGTGTCTTTAAATAAATCTGAACTCGCTAACATTGGAACAGGTGGTTGCTTGAACACAGGACCTAACATAGCTGAGGCAGACACAGGCCAAGGGCTGGTTTGCAGTATATAACAACTGTCAGGGTAATAATATTAACTATCACTCTGGCATGGAAACGTATGCTCATAAAAGCTACCATATTGGTAGTAAAGTACAGCTCATTCTCCCCCTGTCTTACTGTCTGTTTCGATGTGTTCTGCATGGGGGTTTCTGTCCACCAAACCTGGACAGAATAAGAACCACCCTGGGGAATGCTTGAATAAACTCGCGAGACCAGTGTTTCCCAAATGTGACCCATTTTGGGTTGCACACCCGCTTTATGGGTCATGTGAAAAAGAACCCAAAATATAATACATCCTCGATGTTGTAAGATGATATAAGAGCACCCCTCACTTCACACTGATTTTTATACAGTGTATTGTATACAGTTATAATTTGTTTTATTTGGGAAACACTGTGCTACACAGACACAATGACTGATTTCATATGTGGACACACGACTTGCCAGGTCAATGAACAAAATCATCTTGTGCACCTTCAGAGTGTTCATAATCATGACACCATGTTTCATTGGGTCAATGAATTTTGTACAGTCTATGGGGGCCGTGTGCAAAGACCCTGGTGCTGGGGGTGACGGAGGCGTTGCCTAGCAACCGAGCCAATTTTAAAATCTGATTCATATTTGGTGTAAAGGCAAGCTTTAGGTACGAACATGTTCGTACTTATTTAGCAGATAACGTCCCGGGGGAAATATGTCCGTAACTTAGCATTAACAAGATTAAGCATTCAGTATGGTGGTATCCGTTTCTCACTGTTGTTTGATAATCGATTATCTTTAGCACCAACATGGTTTAGGGACATGCAAACCATATCTGTACAGTAAAAGGTACAGTAGGTGGATGTGAATCTGAAAAGAAAAGAACACACCCTATACATTATACAGACTCTGACAAGAGGCTAAATGGAGCAACTTGAAGCAGTATAGTAACATTGTCTGGTATAATTAGATTGTCTGCTATTACACCTGTAAGATAACTGAGATGACGTTGGTCTATTATGGGGAACCAACTTTTACGAATCTATCATGTTGGAGGGAGGCTTAAGGATTAAGTCAAATGTATACTCGTATATATATATTGTGTTATATATTATATTGTGTCACTTGTTGACAAGAACTGGTCATTGCAGTGTGGCTCCTATACTAAGGGCAGTGTCTTCTAGAAGATGGTCTGTCTGTGAGACTGTCCACGGCAAACCGATCAGTGCAAAATGATTTGTGCACGCTGCCAGTACCTCCATTTCGTTTTACACACACACATATATAGTCTATATATTATTGTTGTTATTGTCAACCTCGCCCAAATTTGGAGTCATATCATAGAATCGTCATAGACGACTGAAATCGATGACTGACAAAATAGTCTCGCCACATAATGTCCTAAGTCTACATGGAAGCCACGCTGTCATTAAACCCTGTCTTGTTGAAAAATCGTGCTGCGATGGAGTATGAGTTTAACTCTATCCCCTCTCCTCCCCTGAGTCAACAAGCAACCAAACCACATGATCTTATCTGCCCCACAAAAAACAATACAAAAGAAAATCTAGACAAAGTCAGAGATGAAAAGTGAGCTTTCAATAACCAACATAATGTAGTTAAACATCGAACGACAACTGAAAAATACACCAAAGTATGAAGTTACTGTCAGTTAAAGGATACGGTGATGACTGGCCATCCGTACACCCCACTCGCAAACACTTGCATGCACACACACACACACACACACACACACACACACACACACACACACACACACACACACACACACACACACACACACACACACACACACACACACACACACACACACAAAAGCTAATGTTGAAAGTGCATTATTACAATAGCCCTGTATATCATAAAAGATAAAATACATCATAATCTTTTCTTGGTCTCGAATGTTGTGTAAAAATTGTTGCTTTTATCTTTGCTTAGAAATAAGGCTGAAACATAAAAGAACAGTCGAACGCTACTGTAAAGCTCACAGCGGCCGTATCCAAAGTGCTTTTGAGAGAGATGGAATGGGGCGGCGCGCTGTGAGTCTTGTTATCGTATCTTTGTATAAATAACAGTCTTCGCTGGCAGGTTGACTCCACGACCACATATGGTGTTGATTGTGTCCTCCATTATGCGATAAATGTGACCAAAAACTTCCCTTTTCATACATTTTTGACACAGCAGTAGGAAAACAAAACAAAACCAGCTTTCGCTGTGGAGCCTTTCCTTCCTGTAAGTGGAATACATTTTCAGTGGATAAAAATCAAAAGACGGAACAGCGGATCCAAGTATGGTGAGGTTGAGAAGCGCTTCGCTTTGATACATGAGGGAGATGGACATTGAAACTGTAGTTTCAACATTCACTCCATATGGTTTATTATATGTGCTTGTGAGACATACACCATTGTGGTATAGAAGGATGCTCCCATTACAACCTCAAAACATTTGGTTTAAAGTGAAACTCACAGATTGTTTTCCATGTCTTCTTCTTTGCTCCGTGGCAGCGGGAGGGAAGTAGCTGCAGAAATTAAAACAAGGTTAAATAAAAAATAAAATGTTCGTGGGCCAAGCTGTAACGCCCGGCTCTGCACTGAGCTCCAGTCTGCAGAGAATCTTTTTGTCTCTCTTAATGTCATGACAATTCAATCGCAACTTCCTATGCCTTACAGCAAGCATTCGTTTATGGCGTCAGCAAAAGCCACATTGTTCAATTTCAACGTGGCGCCAACTACATTTCTGGAACACAACAGCTTTCTCAAAAGTCCCAGTTGGCCATTCCCATGTAGCCTATAGCCATTTTATACTATTCAACAGTACAGATGCAGCAAGAGCTGCGGCAACTCTTTGTGTTTCCCAGGTAGGAAGCAAGTTGGACAACCTCCCATGTCAGTTGATGATGCATTGTCAGGTGACATACTGTAGTTGACAGCATTTCAAATAGCAACAAGGGTGTCTTTGGAAAGACAAAGTGGGCTGAATGTAATGGGATAGCCACACATGGATGGTGGCTTTAGTTCCTACAGCAAACTCTAGCTGTCTCTGTGGAAAGGGGTGCTAGAGCTGTCAAGGCTTTGTTTTAACAGATTCCGATTTAGATCCGGGAAGACAAAACAGAGGCTTATAAAGACACAACAACGCCTTATGTTGTGTTGAATGTTTTTCTTTATTTATTTTGCGTTTAGGCGTGCGGCCAGTAAAATGAATTTATAGGAATTTCACAATCCAGGTAAATCAGCAGTCCCAGTGTAGCGTGAAATATGAAACACAGCTCTAGTCTGACCTCAGTTCAAGGTCATTTTCACTGTCTGCTGTTTGAATTGGTAGATATACAGAAGACACTGGCACCATATTGTTCAAGCACAGTTCTTTGTTTTGTCACCGTTATATTGTTGCTTGTTCACTGACTTGGAAGGTGCATTTTAAACGTTTTAAACAGGTCTCTTTGGTCCTATTTGAAGAAAAGAAATACGAGTACCTCCATTTCAATGTCGTAGGTGCAGGACTGTAACAACATCACTCCGTTTTGACTTTCTTTCTTTGTTTCCTCTAACTGGCTCCTCTATTCGTCTTTCAGGAAAATGTTACGTCTAAAAATGTCTGGGAATGAACTGACCACACAGAGAGGTCAATAACTACTTGAAAACCAGCAACATTTTCAGGAGGTTTACTAATCTTATCTGGTGCAAAAAAGGGTTGAATCCCAACCCCCTGCTGAGGCGAAACCATTTCAACTGATTCATGTATTTCTTTACCTTCAAGCCCGAGGGGAGGGTGGTGGGGTGGGGACGGAATGAGGGGGTAGTGGGGTTCTGCTACTCAGTGACAAAGGCTGAGCTCTTTCCGGACGGAGCACTTCTTGCACTGGACCACGCAGCACCAGTGGAAGCGGCAGAGGCAGTTCTCCTCGAACACCACCGTCTCGTCCCGGTGGCCCCGCTCGCAGCACAGCAGGTCGCACCCGCTGACGTCCATGGCCGTGCTGTTGCACATGCGTCCCCGCGTCCCCAGCGAGCCGGTCTTCCGGTTGGCCAGGCAGAAGTCGGGCGACTCGGCCGAGTAGATGAGGTCCTGGCGGTCGGGCGGCTTGATGTTCTGGCCCACGGGGATGAGCGTCTTGCCGTCGTTGCCGCCCATGACCTTGGAGGCACCGTTGAAGCGCTCCAGCAGGCGGTCGCCCACCTCACGGAAGTGTGGCATCTTCTTCCAGCACGTGCGCAGCGTGCACGAGCCCGACAGGCCGTGGCACTTGCACTCCGTCCGCATGTAGAGCTTCACCGCCTGATTGGTGGGTCGGACGGGCGTGTATGTGTGTGTGTGTGTGGGGGGGGGGGGGGGGGCGGGGGGGTGGCACAAAGGGAGGGTAAGATAATGGGGGATGAGGAGGTGGAAAAAATAAATAAAGGGAAAGGGGTTGAGTAAAAAGGTGGAGGGGAGAAAGAGACAGAGAGAGGGAGAGAGAAAGGGAAGAGGAAAAGGAAATTCAGTCACTAGAATGAAGCAATGCGGCTTATGACAAATGAAAAATAGTGCACTAAAGGTGTAATTTATAGTCGTGTTTTTGCGATATATCACACACACTGGCACACATGCAGACACTGACACACGTGCACACTCGCACACACACACACACACACACACACACACACACACACCACAGTCTCACGCACACGCACACGCATACACACACACACACACACACACACACACACACACACACACACACACACACACACACACACACAGATAGATAGATAGATAGGTGAGATAAAAGTAGACGCTATTCAGAAGGAATTTAACCCCCCCCAACCCCCCTCTCCTTCCATATTGCCTCAGGCCTTCCTACATCTAACAAGCCTTGACAACAGATCATTCACTTATATACTGCACATAATTAACCCATCACACACACACACACACACACACACACACACACACACACTTGTTTCCAGACCTCTTTAAGAAGTGTGCCTCGTCGTCAGTGGTGCATGGAAAGTAACCAAGTACATTTACTCAAGTGCTGAACTTTTACTTTGCAGATTTAGATTATTACAACAAAACATACATTAACTAATTAAGCACTACTTTATATACATAAAGTATTTTGGACTTTTACTCAGAGTAATTCTACTTTGAGAAATTGAAACTTTTACTTGAGTACTTCTTCCTCCACAGTGCTCCACTGCTCGTCGTGCAGCACGTTCCCTCTGTTGTTTTGTTCAAATAGCTGCACACTAATGCTATAATTGGACGTTACCCCACCTCTCCACCTTTCCTCTCCTCCCCCTCCCTTCCTCCTGTCTACCTGTCTTTGACCCCAGCAGACGGGTGCATCACAACCGTTTCGCCTGAATTATACTCAGCTGTGTGCCGTGTCGCGCACCAAAAATTGCCAATCCACAAGCTCGTCGTGTGCTTGTAGATCGGCAATTTTTTGATTACCGATGTATTAATCACGCTTTTGTGCAACTACCCCCCCCCCCCCTCTCTTTCTCTCTCTCTGTGTGAATGAGTATTGGCGTTTCTGCAGGAGTGTGCAACAAACTGGGGCCAGCCATGGTTGACAGCTCTAAAGCAAATGAGAGATGGAAGACATTCCCAATAACATGTCATTAACTTCTTAAAAAGGACATAAGGTCTTCAGGAAAAAAGACAGCCAAAAAGGTTCCTATATCGCCCCTCTTTTTCAATAGGTAGTTGACTTGTCCTGGCCATAATTCACTCCGTGTAAATACACGAGAGTAGAGCGAGTAACAAAGAGCAACTTTAAACTTTAACAAGGGCCGGGGAAATGTTAGAAGCTATGTGCCTCGGAGGCTTGAAGACAAAATGTGTGGCACGCTCGTGTTTTTGTGTTTCAGAAACTTGATTCTTGTTCGAATATCGGTTTACGGCACTACACAAATTTAGCTGGAGGCGATATCTTTCTCCTTTGGATCTTGGTGCAATGGTGGAGCATTCCATAAGACAAGCAATGCTTTTGTTCCTATAACCCTACAGTATAGAACAGTGAATTATTACTGCTCAATATTCTGCACTATGGCTGCGCCAACTAAGTTTCCATATGCCACGTATTCAATATCAAATATTTCTCAGGTTGTAGGCTGATGTCTACGTTTTCAAACTTTCAGTGTCCAAAGCACACCAAAGTCAAAATCTCAAGACATACCTATATTTATATCCATACAAAATAGTCTCTATAACACTCTTATCACCCTAAATATTTACTTAAATGTTCACTGTCCAGGATGTAAATGTTTTCATTGATTTTATTATTTTTATTATAGAATTTCCCTTTGTATTCGTAAACTGAGTGCGCAAAGTACTGATATTAAAAATAAATAAATTATTCATAACTTTGTATTGTTTATATATTGCAATAACAATGCGTGGTTATCACAAAATCCCAAGGCACACCTGGACTTGGTCTCACGGTACACACACACACACACACACACACACACACACACACACACACACACACACACACAAACAAGCGCTTGGGAACCACTGAACATAACCAATGAATGAATGGGTGACATCATCACGCGTACCAGCCTGCCCGCTTCGTTGTTGTGCAAGTCAATCAGAGCCCTGATGTCACTCTTGCCTCTCCTCCTCTTGGCGTCCATAAACTGTTTTGACTTCTCATAGCCAAACTCCACGTCATCTCCACAGCCCCCCCATTCCCACTTCACCCCCTCCCCAGTGGAGGAGGCGGAGGAGGAGGAGGTGGTGGAGGAGGAGGTGGAGGAGGAGGTGGAGGAGAGGGGGCGTGGAGGTGCTCTGCTCCGGGTCGCCTCGCAGCCGCACTGCAGGAGGTCTCCCATGCTGCAGGCCTGCGTCACCGCGTGGGTCACGCCCGCCGCCGTGATGGCGTAGACGAACGCCGTCTCCCGAATATCTGTAAGACAAGTGGCGAGAGAGAGAGAGAGAGAGCTTTGAGATCTGGGAAGCATGGTGTTATATGCCTGATTTGTACTTGGTTGGTCGTATCACTCACCTAATAGAGCAGATCTACAAGCTTATATAGTCCGCAGAGTGATGCATTGTGGGGCTGTATAGGTCAGCTATTTTAGGCAGTGGTAGAAAAAGCACTCAAATGTTTTACTCAAGTTAAAGTATCATTACTGCAATGTATTAATACAAGCTGTGAGCTTGTAGATCGGCAATTTTAAAATGGCAGAAATGTATAGTGGTACGTTTTGTAATAATAGAGTAGATAGATTAAAAGTATATTATTTGCCTTGTGACCACCATGACCTTTCACAGCATGGCCATCAGGCCAAACCTTCCAATGGGCAACATGGAGAGGTTGAGGCAGAAGCCTGCCCTCTACTGAGCACACAGGTGTAGTGCTGCAACTATCTATAGTTTTCTTAGCGATTAATCAATTGAATAATTGTCGAGAAGCGTGTTGTTAATAGATATTTCTTCATATATATTGATGAATCAATGCAAAAAAGATATAAATCTAAATCAAAATAAAAAATGTCATGAAGCAAAATGCGCTGCTGTAGACAGTGGTGACATCTGTGATATCAGGGCTTAAAAATTGCAGCTGTGGAACATTTTACATTAATAAGCAGTAGTAGTTATACTACCGGTAATAATAATAATGATATCAGAATATATAACGCACATTGGAGGACAGCATGGTTGTGTGTTTTTGTTTAAGTGGGGATAGGAATAGGAACACCCAATATACCATGGCAATACCAATATTTTGTTATGCACAATCCAGTCTCAGTAAAGACCTTTATATTTATTCAGTCATACAACTGTCCGGTCAGATGGTAGTGAGATCAAAGCAGGTCTTTCTCAATGGTCTGTTATCATGACCTCAGTGTAATCTGTGTATGGACGGTATGCGGCGCGTGACATCATCATCATATACCCGGAAGTTATGCGGGAACAGCTTACTGAGTGGCAAAAAACTACTTCCTGGCCTTGACAGCCCATACATCCAAGCAGATATACAAGCTTGCAGCGCTGCGAGTGTGAGCTTGCACATCTGCTACAGTATTTTTCAAAAATCTGTGAGGACTACCAATTTAGACTGCATTAATCGGTCTTAATGTTGATGGGAGTGCTATTTATCTCTTTCTCTCTCTTACGCACGCATGTGCATACACACACACACACACACACACACACACACACCCCCCCCCCCCCCACAGCTGTGGGTTTATTTCTGGTGCAGGGCTTAGCACTCCTGGCTAAAGGCAAGTCCAACCACAACTGCAAATTGATCCTCTGTCCTCGCCCGTGGCTTCAACATCATTCTTCCTCTTTGGGTCCACACAACTCTATTCTCAGTTATTGATTTATTTATTCTTTATTTGCAAAAAAAAAGCAGTTAAATACTTTAGATTTAAAGTATTTAACTGCTACCTTGCCATGTTGTAAAGTTTAGAACATGGCAAGGAGCCTTAAAGGTGTACAATTCTACTTTTCTACTGGTAGATCCACTATTTCTATAGGCCTATATCCCAGACGTCTGTGTAAATAGGACAACAGCTCAGCTCATGGCAAAAAAATGACTTCACTAAACTAGCTTGCAACACGGAGGTGTGTGAAACCTCATTTAGATTCAGATCCATTAAATGTGTGGAACTGAACGTTGGTCCACAGCTATAGATTTCAATATTAGCCTAAGACACAGCCAAGCGTACATGGCTGGAAGTGTATTTGTTGCCTGGAAACATTTTCTGGGTTTACATTCTATCAGGAAGCAGTGGGAACAATCGGTGCCTTCGGTGACTTCAATGGCAGAGCTCTGCCTAGATAGATGGCTCTAGGGGGGATTGGGTACTGTGTGTGTGTGTGTGTGTGTGTGTGTGTGTGTGTGTGTGTGTGTGGGTGTGTGTGTGTGTGTGTGTGCAGGCACTTAGTGGGCCATTGTGTGGGAGCTGAAGTGAATGACTTTTATTTCTGCAAGCTGGAAGGCGGTGAGCGTGCAGTCACCACCATCAACACTGCCAACTCCATATCGCATGATTCAGTGAATGGGATTCATTAGGGCCAGTCGCTCGCTTGCACTCTCCTGCGCGCGCGCGCACACACACACACTCAACACACACACACACACACACACACACACACACACCACACACACACAAAATGGGTGGCGTGCGACGAGACCTGCACACACAAGCATGCCATGATATCAATACCAGCTGTACACCCCAACACCCAAAGATGTCTCCAGTATAGTCAAAATTGTGTGTGTGCGTAGGCGTGCGTGTGTGTGTGTGTGTGTGTGTGTGTGTGTGTGTGTTGTGCTCAGTCAGACCACACCTATTGCCATTTTGCTTGAAAGAATATATTTCATGTTCTTAAAAAGGACGTTTCTGCATGTTCCTCTTGGACAGAGCACTTATTAACACCAACACGTGTCACTAAATAACGTACGTTGTGGCCTGGGCCGCGGCTGAGCAGTCCAGGCACCGGCCGGTAATACAGACTGATAGCCCGTCTCTCTCCCCCTTTCCTGTCTAATTACTGTAACCCATCAATAAAATATCCAAAAAAATAAATAACGTACGTTGTGGGGAGAACTGTTACTGTAACGTCCCCGACAGTGAATGCACACAGCTGAGATTCATATCCTATTTGAGTGTGTGTATGAGTGGACATGACAAGCGTTTTTAATCACAAAAGCTCTTTGTGGTCAGAAAGAAAACAAGACAAAGCCCATGTTGATCATACCAGTTCTGTGGTACCCTCCCAACACCCAGACATATTGTTTTAGAAAATAATGTTGACATTATAAAAATAAAAATAAAAACATGTTGATGATGGTGATATCTGTTGCCCCGGTAACACCTGAGGGTTTGACTAATATGGTTCCAATGCCCTCCTATCCTGTTCCTATGCGATGCAATGGAAATATTACTTCACTCATCCATTGGCCAAAGACAACGACAGAAAAAGAAAGAGAGAGAGAGAGAGAGAGAGAGAGAGAGAGAGAGAGACAGAGAGAGAGGGAGGGAGGGGATAAAGAGAGAGGAGAGGAAGTTTGAAAAACAGGAACACAGACAGACAGAAGGGTATGGCCGGGGTATGAGTTAAAAGAAGGTATTAGAAATCAAAAAGATTTGAGGCCCCCCTCTGTCTTTTTTCTTTTTTTCCCCCTCTGAGACATGAATTCCAAACAAATTCTCTGCCACAGCGGGTGTCTGGGCCTGTCTAGGTCTGCTCTTACAGCCAGAAGGGCCCAACTTCTGGAATTAGCAAATATTATTTTAATACTCAACCTTTCAGGCAATGATGTATGGGATCCGGGTCTGAAGTCTGGAAAACAACCAAACATCGGCCCAGACACACAAGACACAGAAATATGTATTGTGATGACGATCAGTAGGCCTGTCACAATCATTTAATAATTACAAAAAGCATTATTTGAGATAAACATAATTATTTTTGCATAATTGTCAACCGTTTCCATGTTGAAAAATGTCCATACAGTTTCATTTCTTTTTCTAAAATAGCCGAAATAGCAGATCTACAAGCCGCTATTGTTTGGTTAAAAAAATGTGTCAGTGTCAATTGCACTACACTTCTCCATTATCAAATAATCTAAAATGAATCAATAGAATAATGGCTAAGAACAACAATAATCGCCATAGTCACAGTGGTGGCGTTGAATGCTACATAGGAACGTAAGTCTTCAGAGTGGGCTGGTTTAAATTGGGTGAATGAAGTGAAAGTGTACACTCCACTCCACTTTACTGTGGGACTGTCACTGGGGCATTAACATGATCTCTGTTACCACTTGTTATTTAGCAGGTGTGATTGATTGATTGATTGATTGATTGATTGACATTATTTCACAGTATGCAGAATGGGTACATTTCAAACGAAAGCACTAATACAAGAACTGTTACTTTGCTGACGAACCATGATTAAGCATTTAACACTTGTTTATAACAGGATGCAGATCAATAACAATGTATCTGAACACCAGCCTGTCCCAATCCATAACTTTTAGGATGTCTTTGCGGATTTATGTATTTACACATTTTTCAGCTCTGTACATTGGAGTGGTTTGAACACTTTCTGAGCACATGTGCATGCATGTTTGATTTCGCGAATATGCTTTGATCTGGAATTCCTATATATTTCACTGTGGAACACTATGACCTGTGTAGGGTAATGATTATCCAGGAGCTACAGTACAGCTGCTTGTCTGAAAGGTGTAAATAATGCTGAGTGATTGATTGTCACACACACACACACACACACACACACACACACACACACACACACACACACACACACACACACACACACACACTGTGCATGCTTACATTACATGCACAATTGCTCAGAAACAAAAACATATAAACAAGGCACATGAAGTGAGCTCTTTCATGCACGCACGCACGCTCATATGCATGCACTCATGCACGCACGCACAAAAGCATGCACGCACGCACGCACAAAAGCATGCACGCACGCACAAAAGCACACACTCACTAATATAAGAGTATAGACTTTTTACTGCCATTGACATTTTTAGTTTACTTGTGGCTTTTCCTTTCCTAATTAATTTTCCTAATTGTACGCCTAACTCCACAAAAATATGTTGTTAACCATAACACAACCATTGCTCTTGTGAGAATCAGGAAATTAAATTTAACTACGTAGGAAACGCACACGCACGCACACACACACACACACACACACACACACGCATGCACGCACGCACGCAGGCACAAATGCATACACTTGTTTGTACCAGCTATACTGTACAATACATCCATATTGCTGTGCTCTTTATAATCGGGACAGGGAAGCCCTTATAATCCATGTACGTATGCGTCACAAAGCCATAGAGATATGCAGTATAGGCCTACTGTACCATGTACAATCCATGCTGCATTCCAACTGAAACAAAGTATGTCATGATATAACAAGCCACATAACCCCAAAAAACATAAAAATTAATTAGTGTTACTAGAAGCCATTTCTATTGATCAGATCTTTTTTTAATCGTTTCACTCACTAATTTACAATGACAACTGACCTTCCCAGTGACCCTGGTGGTGCATATTCACACAAGACAAACTTGAGCAAGCAAATGAGTGATTGTTGCACAATTTTGAACCTTGCTTAATTGTCATCTGAGTTCCAAAGCTTGGCCCTCTTTGCCAAGCTACAGCACCAGCCAAGCAATTCATAGCAAAACAAGTTGACATGTGTATACAGTATAGGTGATAAATTAATTAGTTTGTGCTTGCTATTTGGTGGCAGGTTATGAGTGCATGCGCATGCATGGTTGTGTGTGTTTACTTTATGTGTGTGTTCGTACGTGCATGTGTGCGTATGTGTGTGTGTGTGTGTGTGTGTGTGTGTGTGTGTGTGTGTGTGTGACTGAGAGAGAGAGAGAAAGTGTGCATGTTGCAGGAGTCTCTCAGCAGTGTGCATGCATGTTTGCACGGTAGTGTGTGAGTTGTCTGTCTGTGGCTGTATGATTTATGCTCACATACTGTAAGAAAGAGCGGATAAATTCCTCTTTTATTCTGTTTTTGACACAGGTGATGACTGGCTTAATTACTCTGCAACCACTTGTTCACACCGCAGGGAAGGAGTTGCTGTTTATTCTACTGCCGTATTGGATTACATACAGTATAAACGCACGCACACACACGCACGCACGCACGCACGCATGCACACACACAACACACACACGCAGCAACAAACATCCTTCATCCTTCATTTGATTTTCACAAGCAGCTCATCTCTCTCTCTCTCTCTCTCCCTCTCTCCCTCTCAGCTGGCGCACACACTCGAGTCATGACTTGGCTTCGGGCTCCATTATGTTATTTGAACACAGCTGAGATCAAAGCGAGGATGGTAATAACTACCAATTATTGACAAGACACCAGAAATCCAATCTACTTTAGAAACTGGGCTATTAGGTTAGTATAAGTTTAATACGTTTAATTGCACAGGGGAAAACGTACACAGAATTATTTGTTGTCATTGTATTGACGTCCATCCATTCTTCATTCATAGCTGTGCGTGTCATTCTTTCTCTTTTTCATTCACTCTCTCATACTGTAAGCAAACACAGGCATCTCCACAGCCTAAAACATCCTCAATGTCTTACAACAGATCTTACTGTAGTGTATCTGTTAGTTACATCTCCTTCCTTCAAACACGCGACGTGAGTGCTACAAATTACAGTCCTTGTTCTCATCAAAGTCAGCCAATGAATGTGTTTGATAAGATAATCGATCAGTAATCTATTAGTAATCAATCCCTATTTTGGGCAGTGCAGGTGAAACATTTAAAAACATTGCTATAAAATCCTAGATTACAAGCTCACATCAAGGTGCAACGCAGCGTTGTGAGCTCATCTACTATTTTAACCATTTTTGCAAAACACAAATGTGAGATGAAGGATGAAATAGTGGTTAATCGGTTTGTTGTTTTATCATTTATTTTTTATATTTCAAAAACACGCTTAATTTACTTACTATTTACTTAATCATTAATATAATCGCTAAGAAGTAATCAATAGTGGCAGCACTGAAGTACACGGACATACAACTATACGTATAAATTGGTCTTGAGGTTCACATCATGTTTGCATAAAGGGAGAAATAAGCCTGAGGATATTTTTGTGCAGAAGGAGAAGAGGATGTCTCAGCTAGCCAGGTTGTGCCGTGGACCAAACCTGTCTATAGAGATGACTCATCACTGTCTCGTACCAAAAACCTTGTGAAAATAAATAGAATTTGAGGTTTGGGACAGAATACGGGAATACCTTCTACCGTAATTAACTTCTATAACAGCTTAGGGGTGTGAAAAGAGTCTATATTCTTTGTTGCATTTTAGTTAGAATCAATATGCTCATTATGATCATCAATCTTTACCATTGCTTTCAGTTCTGGTTTTAAGTTACAGTACAGTATGAATGATACTGTATGATGACAACACATTATTACAAGAGGTTATAAAAAGAAGAAGAAAGAAAGACTACAGTAATATAGGTAAAATAACCCAGGAACAGTGGTGGAAAAAGTACTCACATTTGTTACTTAAGTAAAAGTATCAATACTGCAATATAGAACTACCTCGTTAGGAGTAAAAGTCCAAAATGTACTATTGGTGTCAAAATGTACTTAAATGACTAAAAGTAAAAGTAGTTATTATGCAGAGTGTCCCATTCAACAAGTTCAAAATGTAAAATGCATTGCATTGCGACACTAGTAACTAAACCAGTTAAATCAGTTAAGTAGTAAAAGTACAATATTTGCCTCTGAGATGTAGTGTAGTCTACACGTATTTGAAATTGGAAATACTCAACTTAAGTAAAGTACAAATACCTCAAAATTGTACTTAAGTACAGTACTTAGTATATGTACTTAGTTACTTTCCATCATTGCCTAAAGTATAGGCAAAATAACATAAAGAATATTGAGGTTGACGGCCTGCATTGGCCTGGCATGGCTTAGGTCCACTCAACCCCTTACTGAGCAAGGTCAATGCCAGTACATACAAAGCCATCGTGAGCGATCGTTCTCGTTCTCAGGTGAAGTCTTTACACGTGCTATTAAAAACACTTTATGTTGGCACTTCTTTATTTTGGCCGTCAACTGTATTAATGACAAACGGCCATTAAGTGAGAGATCCAGGTAATTGAGGGCGAAGGTTTCAAAAACAAAACTGCACTTTGGCTTCTTATAGACAGGCAGGAATTTATGATTAATTGCTTCTCTGTCTTCTACTGGCAGATTGTTGCCGTGTGTGTGTGTGTGTGTGTGTGTGTGTGTGTGTGTGTGTGTGTGTGTGTGTGTGTGTGTGTGTGTGTGTGCGCTGTGTGTGTGTGTGTGTCTGTGTGTGTGTGTGTGTGTGTGTGTGTGTGTGTGTGTGCTTGGGCATGTGTGAGTGTCTGTGTGTGTTGCTCTGGTATGTCTCTCTCCCTCTCTGTATGCATGAATGTCTTGTCTTCCTATCAATTTGTTGTCTATCTATATCTATTCGTTGAACTAAGAAGCCTCCACTGGATGGCCAGGTGTTATCTTGTCACTGCTGCAGATAGTCAGTAGAACCCAACCTAGTGTGTACTGTGTAGTGGTCCTGTTTTCATTGCAGCGTAGGTTTTTATTTTACGTTAGTGGAAGAAAATAATGTATTGTGAAACTCCACTCACTTAAAAATCACTGTGAAAGAAGCGTTGTTTTCCATACTCGTATTTTTCCCTAACCTTTTTCCTCACTCTGCACCCAGAGCGCCAACAACCACATTGTAACTGGGGGTTCGTTGATTTGAGTTTAAATGACTGCGAGCTACAGAGCCAATGATGTTGTAGCGAGAACTGGTAAATCTACCCACGCTATCATGCGATTGGTCGTTGGTGGACAACCGTTTACACAAGTTAGGCTGTGGTCAGCCTTCCTTAGTCAATAAACAGGGAAATAAAAGTGACCCATGGAAACTGGTCAAATTGGCAAACTGGGATTATAAAGGAAATAATGGACTTCCAGGTATATATAGTGGTTGTGGAATGGACACGTTACAATCCTAAACGCCATTTCACAATGTGATACAGTATATGGCTGCTATAGGACAGTTGAAAGAATGGATACTGTAATCAACATTCTTGGGACAACCTTTATAAAATTACCCTTTTTATAAGGTATATCGACATCAATATTTCTGGCCCCTCGGCCAGACAGAGCACGTCATGCTACCACAGAACCACAGAGGATTACAGCTTTCCTCTGGTATGGATTACAGCGTGGCTATGGCCAATGGTGTAAAGTAACTAGAAGTACATTAAACTTCTGTACTACCTAAGTACAATGTTGAGCTATTTTTACTTTACTTGATTATTTCCAATTTCCAATACTTAATTACTTTGTAGATTTTGATTATTATTACAAAACATACATTATCCTCTTCAGCCCTACAGTATATTTATATTTTGGCCATTTAAAAAAAGCCGATCTACAAGCTCACAACGGCTATTGTCAAAATACTTTTTAAACATTTGAAAACTTGAAATGAAACATTCTGCATAAAGAGTACTTTCTACTTTTGGTACATTTTGATATTAATAGTTTTGTAATTTTGAATTCCGGACTTTAACTTGTACTAGCCCTTACCTGTAGTGAAATACTTGTATACTGCGCCCTGGGTGCGTTTTCACATTTCTTATTCACTAATAATTCATTATTAATTTATAATGTGTCAAATTGGAAAAAGGGCTTCGTTAAGACCTCCATATTGCCTGATGGAGACTATAAAACATACTCTCTCCCCATGCCTTCGGCCTGGTGGAGACAATAAAACATACTCTCTCCCCATGCCTTCGGCCTGGTGGAGACAATAAATATATGTTCCATTCATGAGTTGTCCTGACTGAATTGCTCATTTCAAAAATATTTTAAAACGTCAAATGAGATATTCTGCATGAGTACTTTTACTTATACTTTAAGTACATTTTGATGCCAATACCTTTGTACTTTTTGAACTGCTGACTTTTACTTGTAACGTAGTATTTCTATATTACAGTATTGATACTTTTACTTAAGTAAAGCATTTGAGTACTTTTTCCACCACTGAATGCTGGACCTTCTCTGCTTGTTGACAAAACACATTGCTATATGGACACAGTGAACTGGTCCTCTGTGATTCTGCTCATGGAACCGACAGACAGCTTCTTCTATGAACATTCTCATACCAGAGAGAAAAGCCAACACAGTAATTGCAGAAGACCGAGCCATGACCCGACATTAGCTATATTACAGACTTCAAAGAGCTGGAGGATGATGTTAAAGAGATCTTAGGGGGAGATGGTAAGGGAGAGGGCAATTTCAGAAGATCATTCGGAGCGCACGCGGGCCATCTGATGAAGAGGAGGGAGTCAGTCGAGTGTGAATATGTCTGCTCTGAAATACAACAGCTGCCCTTGTCTGTCGTACCGTGACCAGACAGGGAACCGACCTCAAGTTGACGTAAGGCCGGCAGCCTGTGGTCCCGAGGTCATGGGTTCAGATCCAAAAGCACACGTCGGCGAAGAATGGGAGATGACACTCTCTTTAAAAAGAATGGAGGTTTATATGACCACAGCAGTAGATTTAGGAAAGAGTGCTGACAAGAGCCATATTCGTGATGCTAGAAATATGTTCTCTATTACGCCAATCAATCCTATGGCGAAGTGGGATATTTGCAGTTTCTAGATGGGGCAACAAGCCTAAGGTTTATTTAATCACAAATAAATAAACCAAAAAATAGCAGATGTACAAGCTCGCAATGTGTTGTGTGAAGTGAATTACTTAATGTAAGTCGCTCTGGATTAAGAGCGTCTGCTAAATGCCTAAATTGAAAATTGAAATTGATGTGGGTAGGATAGGGACCGAGTATAGACCCCTGAAAGGTCCCCGCGGTCAATGAAGTAAGTAAGGTTTAAGTAGTTGAAATACAAACTGAGGATTATACTGTGTATTCATCACAACATGGCATTAGCATCGCCAGTACTCGCTCGCACGCTCACCTTGCTGCAGTATTTTGCCAAAGTACTTGTTATGGCTGGTGCAGTTCCACCGGCGGTACCTGAACTGGTACTGACACTCTCTGACGCCCAACCTGGCACCTTTGGCCACCTCGCTGACGATCTCCGGCTGAGTCTGGCAAAGCTCCGCCTGCTTCCCCGCCAGGCGCTTTGTCTTCCTGCAAATACTGTTAGGATCCATGACCAGTGGGCTGCCCACTGCCCTACAACAGAAGAGACAATGGTAGCTCGTTAGAAGAGAAGAGGAAAGCTTAAGGACAAAGAGACAATTTTGACTAAATATCCTCAATGTTGATATTTGGTAAAATGGGTTCAGATCTGAGCCAAGTCTCTCGAGGAGGCCGCATCTGAAGACTGTCCTGGACAGGAGTCTCCGGAGGTAAAAACAGAAGATCAATTTTCTTTTTTTTAAGCGGCACTTACCAATTAAATCCAAATGAGCTTTATTGGCATGAGTAAACAAACGTTTACAGTGCCTGTCTGATTGACCTACCGAGTCCCGACTGGAAGTTCAAAGATGGTGGATTTGAATTTGTCTTCTTCGTCCGTTTTTCAGCCTGACAGCAACAATACGTATAATGTATTATGATGGGCCAATTTTAAAGGTGATTAATGTGGAGAGATAAATCACATAAACCTTAAGTAGTTCAAATATTAACATAATGGAATAAAAGGCTTTTCTCTCTGGGGTTTGATGAACAAGGGCCCATAACCTCTTCAACAGCTCTGATGGATGAGTGTATACCATTGGGATAAATTGTTTACTTCAGCTCTTAATGGGGAAAGAGGACCTTGGCTCTTTCACTGGAAAGTCCTGCCCAGGGCCAGGCAATAGGACTTCAAATCAATATCACCATTATGTCAAACTATTGCCTCTATTACAATTAACAAACTATTACTATTTATTCTATTTATTGTAACAAAGCAGATCTACAAGCTCACAGCAACTCATGCTGGTAGCGTGTTGTAAGCTTGTAGATTTGCTTTCTTATAGCTACATTATTGTTGTACACCACAATTTACAATTTTCCTATATACAGCTTTAATGTTTGTGTTATTTGAACAAACGCCATTGACAATGAACAGAGAATGAACAGAGAATGTACGCCATATGTGTCTGAGCAAAGGCGTATGTATGTCGGTGGGAACACTTGGCCAATAAGGGACCACCAATCTTGATGATGATGTACGGTACGATGATTAGAGCGCCCCTCACTTCACACGGGTGTGATTTTTAATACACTACAAGAATAAAATAAATTATATGTAATGTATATACTGCAGTGTACACACACACACAAAGAGACACCCACCCACCCACGCACACGCACACCGTCAATTGCTTTAATAAAGCTAACGACATTCATATGGAGGATAACATGTCAGCATTATCTATGATTGAATCAAAACACCATTAATTACAACCCTAACACCAGGCCAAGTACGTCATGGAAACGGCTGATCCTTCTGTCCAAGTACTGCTATCACTGTCTGCGCAACATTATGATAATAGCGGGCGGCGTGGATTACCGTTATGGATTTCCTGTAATCCATTCTAATAAATTCATCTTGTCTTGAAGATTAGGAGGAGTGGGGTGCAAATCATCCCATGACATGAACCATGATATCTCTGCTGTTGGGAAGAAACCACCTTAAGTCCAAAATGTTCAATCTTCAGGAAATGAAAAATATAAATTTTTCAGGAAATGAAGATCTAAGATTTTTAAAACGATGCAATACTGCCTCATCAAAGTTGGTATTTGACTTTATATATTGTCAATTACTTGCATGAGAGGGGGAGAGGTGGTGGAGTTAGCTGCTTTAGCAGGCAGTTTGAGGGTCCAATGGAGTTAAGAGGTTTTGTCTGAAGCGTTTTTCTTTCATTGGTTCAATATTGTTTTTACCCGGCACAGATGTAAAGGTGGCATTGATTTATCCTTCCATCCATCTTCAACTGTTTGTCCGTAGTCGGGTCGTGGGGGCAACAGCTGTGTTCCAGAGCAACATTAGTGACTTCCTCCTGGGGGATCCCGAGACGTTCCAAGGCCAGTGAGTCAATGTGTTTCCTCCAAATGCGTCTTGGTCTGCCCCGGGGGCTCCTCCCATGTGGGACGCGCCTCGAGGACCTCCCTAGGGAGACGCCCGAGCGGCATCCTAACCAGATGCCCAAACCACCTAAGCTGGCTCCTTTCCAGGCGAAGGAGCAGCGGTTCTACTCCGAGTCTCTCTCTCGTGTGACTGAACTTCTCACTCTATCTCTAAGGGAGATGCGAGTCACCCGTCGAAAACTCATTTCGTCCGCTTGTATTCACAACCTTATTCTTTCAGTCATGACCCACACGTCATGACTATAGGTGAGAGTAGGAACAAAGATTGCTCGGTAGACAGAGAGCTTTACCTTCTGGCTCAGCTCTCTTTTCGTCACAACAGTGTGGTACAGAGACTGCAATACCCCGGCTGATCTCCTTCTCCGTCCTCCCCTCACTCGTGAACAAGACCCCGAGATACTTAAACTCTTTCACCTGGGTATACCGTCTCATTCCCTACCCGGACTGCACAATCCATCGGTTTCCTGCTGAGAACCATGGCCTCAGATTTGGAGATGCTGATCCTCATCCCAGCCACCGTACACTCGACTGCGAACCGGTCCAGTGAGAGCTGAAGGTCTTGATTGACTTCCGTTGGTGCCATCAGGACCACATCATCTGCAAAAAGCAGTGAAGCAACCTTTATCTCACCGAGGCGTATACCCCCTCCACCACGACTTCGCCTCGAGATCCTGTCCATGAAAATCACAAACGGGATAGGATCTACAAAGTAACTTGTGACTAAAGTTTTCAAATAATTGTAGTGGAGTAAATGTACAATATTAGGCTCTGAGATGTAGTGGAGTAGAAGTAAAAGTATTGGAAATTGGAAATACTCAAGAAAAGTACCTCAAACCGTACTTAAGTAAATGTACTTAGTTACGTCTCTCACACACACACACACACACACACACACACACACACACACACACACACACACACACACACACACACACACACACACACACACACACACACACACACACATCCTAGAGATCATGTACCTACAGTATGTGAGTGGACACTCACAGTTGAATGAACACTCTGGGCTTTACAGCATATCAGCCTCTGTATACTGGTTATTGACAGTGTATTGACAGCGTCTCTATGGAAACAGCCCCAGAAGCAGCCAGAAGTGGATGTTCTGTGTGTATGTGTGTGCGTGCGTGCATGCATGCATGCGTGCGTGAGTGCGTGTGTATGTGTGTGTGTGGTGTAGCAACAGCAGACAGTTGCCATTTGTTAGATGTAATTTTAGTTCCTAGCAATCTCTGCTAAATTAGCAGGTACAGGTAGCCTACAGTACTTAACAACACACACACTCCCACATGACAACCACTGATTATCCACCACTGTCATCAAGGATGGGCGTGTGTGTGCGTGTGTGAGTGAGAGAGACAGTGATAAAAATGGAATACTGCGATCTGTGAATGAGAGACAAAGTGTGTGTGTGTGTGTGTGTGTGTGTGTGTGTGTGTGTGTGTGTGTGTGTGTGTGTGTGTGTGTGTGTGTGTGTGTGTGTGTGTGTGTGCGCGCGCACACACACACACACACACACACACACAGAGTGTTTTTTTAACAATGGGAGGTGCAGAGTCATAAAATAATTGAGCATACAGTATCAAGTTTTGTTCCGCAAGGAGAGGAGAAAGAGAGAGAGAGAGAGAGAGAGAGAGAGAGAGAGAGAGAGAGAGAGAGAGAGAGAGAGAGAGAGAGAGAGAGAGACACACACAGAGTGTTGGATCCCGTCATAAAATGAGACAGAGTACCAGTCAGACACAGACATCTGGGATCAAAATATATTTGACATATGCTTTGGATTTTTAAAAGACAAACTGTCACACAGGACTTTTATTCTTGTAGCTAAGACTGTTAAGCATAAAGCTTCAATAACGGTACTCTGTGACTTTAGTCAACAAGCATGCCACCCACTGTGAAACTGTGTGGAAAATGTGGAGATTCCTTAGATAGATATTAACCCAAACAGCACCTTCTATCTTCCACAGCTCTGAATATAGTCAACGTAATGCTCAAGCAGGTGAAAGTGTGCTCAACAAACCTAGCCTGGATAAACGGAAGATTTGTGTCTGACTTATTAGCCAGGCTACAACAAACCCACTTAGGCCAGATGATGAATGGCAACCTTGACCGATTTTCAACCTAAATCTCACTGTTCCTATGTGAGGAGCTCTTGTTATTAAGTGACACCATCGTACGACGAAGTATAAATCAGGATTTACTCATCAATACAAAAAAACAAGGCAAAATGCAGAGTCAAGAGCTAAATTGTGCCTTTCTCTGATTTGCTTATCCCATTTCTTCTAAATGCATCTGTGGCAATGATATGATATGTTTTGTCATTTTGATAGAAGACAAGGGCCAGAAGAACTCTGGATAAGATCACTCTGTGATATAACTTCATTGCATCACTGTACTGTATGTCAAAGATCCTGCCATCAGCAACCCCAATTAATTAAGACACTCTCTCTCTCTCTCCCATTGTAAGAAAAGAAAGAAAACTATGATTCAAATTTCTTCTATTCTCCCTGATAATGGTGATAGATGAGCTCTGATGTAACTTTGGAGATAGATGTACTCTGTACTCCTGTTGGCCTGCGTTCAAAACCCAGCCGTACGTACCTTCTCCCCTGCCTCTCCCATGATCTCCTGCCCTCTCGTCCTTGTTGCCATCTCACTGAAGACAATAAAATAAAACCACAGAGGGGAGTTGTGGAACGTCTCCAGCAAATTGCTGCTGTCGGGCAGAAACCTTGTATCTCCAAATGTCAATGTCATGCTTCTAGATCTGCTATGTTTCTTTTGCTATTTTTGAAGTGAAAGTGCAAGGTGATTGATTTTTTTTATATAAATATTGAAAGTGTCAACAATACCTAGTAATAACAACATTGGATCCATTAGAACACAGCTTTTTAGTATATTTTCCGGGAAACAGTTTTGGACATACAAGTTTTCCACCACATACACAGTGAATCACCTCAAGCTCAGGGCAAATAGATAATCATAAGGGCTTGGCTTCAAACCACCACAGTTGTACTGCATCTGGACCCACAAACTCTCGTACAAGATTCGAATTCAAGATTATGTATGTATGTCATCCCTTTTACAATCCTAAACCCGCTCAGGGCAGGATTGCAACAATGCTGCACACTTCGGCGGAGGCGACCACACGCCACGGCCAGCCTCCCGGGACCTCGTGAAAAAACACCCTCGGCTCCCGCACCAATGTGCGTGGCTGACCTGCAGCAAAGACTTGCGTGTAATACCCACATTTAATACATTTCCCCCAAAACACACACCTAGCTCCGCCATAGCCCCCGCACTGCATGCTGGGAGGGACACAGCTTAATGTAGGGGTCACCGATTGCTGTGCAACATCCCCGTCATGTTCTCACCACCTATTTCAGCTACACCACACACACTAACCTATACAATTCTCCACGCGCAACACAGAGCCCTTATTAGCTAGCCGCTCAACACAGCTGTGATTGGCCAGCCACACACACACTACAGTACATCTCATCGGCACAAAACGGGCACAACACAACACATAATCGGATGCCAAGTTCTTCCGAGCATTATTTCCCAGTCCCACCACGGACTCATAGTAACCTCGCATCAGTGTCACTGCAGACACATGGGTTCACAGAGTGGACGTAACGGGGGCGGGGGACTAGAAATGTGAGTGAGTGAGTGAGTGAGTGAGTGAGTGTGTGTGTGTGTGTGTGTGTGTGTGCATGTGCGCGAGTACAGTACACATACTATTTACCCAGGGTGTGCGCGTGTCTACGACGTGTAGCCATCCGTTACTACATGTGGAGGCTGACAAATCCCGCAATTTCCTTCTTCCCATTGCGCTGCAACGTAACTAGGATGAGCTACCCGAAGGGCGGCGAAATTCTAGTTTATAAGACAAATGGCCGGAGGAAAAGCAAGAAAATAACAATGGAAATAGCAGTACACAATACAATTCAATAACAACAGCACAATGTAATGTGTCTTTGGTTCGGTGCTGTACAGTTCACGCATGCACGCACGCACGCATACACACACACACCATTTAGATAGGAATCATGCAGTGGTTAAGTTAGTCTTCCTGTTTCCCAATAATTGACACTAAAGCTCTCATTCATCTCAGCCACGCACACACACACACACACACACACACACACACACTTCATGCAAAGTCTCTCAGTCAAAACTCTCCATCGTGATCAGTGTGGTTAAACAGTCTCCAACCAAAACACCAAGCGGGATCTACTGTAAAGCCAGCGATATGATCGAGAGCCTTACCAAAACACTGTCTCGCATGAACTAATCCTGAAGATAAAAGTCCCAAAATAGACAGAGAGAGAGATAGGCGTGGATACAATTAGATAAAGGGGCAATATTATACAAATAGTAAGTGTCAAACAGTCAGATGACAGCTCAGATACTGTAGTTCAAATTCTGTATTCATACAAATAATTGTAAGGAATATATTATTGCTGCTTTACTGTTTTGTACAACTTTAAGTTATTGATTTAAATGCATTCAATATTGCTAATGTGTATTTGGTTATCTTAAACAAAATCTAGTTTTACTTTGTTGTGCAAGGCGAACATTTTGCAAAATGGCACTTGACAATGCGTCATGTTGTGAGCTTGTAGATTGGCTATTTTCATCAAAGAGATGGGTTCATGTGTACTAGAACAGTGGTTTTCAACCACCAGTGGTCATTGAGGGGGTTCCAGGTGGTCCCCAGTTAAATGATGTAGAGTTGTTAACCAAATGGACACTTATAATGTAGATCTTTTACTGTAACTCTTGAAAGCGTAAAATAAAACGGGTCCATTTGGTCCATTTTATAGAGCGTGAAATGTAAACTCTTGAAATTAAGAGGTCAATATTGTTAAACATCTGCATTACTTAATTTATAAGAAGTCTAGTTTGCCTGTTATCTCTATTATGTGGTACCACATCCATACAACATGGAATTTTGGAAAAAAAATCTTATCCAACAATAACTTGGATTGTAAATGTCATCAAATGCAGAATAAATAATGGACCTTGATGAAAATTGAAAACCTTTGATGTAGGAGGGAAATAAATGAGTGGACCAAGATAAACCCCTGGGGGACTCCGGTCAAAGAAGTCTAATAGGGTTTAAGTGGTTATGGTACTCAATATTGCAATGTTGCTTGCTGTAAGTTCTGTTTACTTCACCTGCATCTCTATACAGAAGGCAGCGTTATATAAAGGAAGCGTTAGGAAGCGTTGAGACATTGCTGATTTCACTGACATAATCTAACGCTGGAACTGTAGATGACTCTTAAGGTGGTTGCACACGGTTGCGTTCTTTTTTCGCTGCGTTTTACGTATCTGAAAGTAGTAGGCTATCACTAGCTGGCAGCCTGTCACCAACACCCTAGACCCCACTAGACAGACAGCTGCGAAAAAACGGATATAATCGGCCGAAAAAACGTATCAGTGTGCAAACACCAAGAGACAGACAAATAGGCTACACTGTGATTTCTACCAAACTACAGTAGGCCTTTATGTAAGAACGAAGACAAACATACTGACAAACATTATTAACATGCTCAAAAAGCAGCACAAAAAGATATAAAACTAGATAGATTATATATAAAACAAATGCACTCTTGGCTCGTATTAAAACTATTGCACTTGCATTGAGTAGAAGATGGTTTTTATTTTTCCACAATTTCCCCCTTATTTGGACACATCTAGACACCTTTCCAGGTGCAGTTCCCTTCAAAAACTGCACCACATATATAATATATATATATATATATATATATATATATATATATCACTCATTCTTGAGATGAGGGACAAAAGTGGAAAAAACATGTCCCACACATAAGAGCCTTATTTTATGTAAAAAATTAATTAATTCATAAAAATAAAAGCACTTGCAAAGTTAAGTGTAATACAGTTGTGTATTATTATGCCCTTAATTTCATTATAATTGTTTTCATATTCCATCTGAATTAGTTAAAAGCAGGCCCTGTACCCAAAAAGGCCTGTATTTAGCCTGTCCCCAGCAAGTGGCCACAATTTCAAACTGCCAAAAAAGTGTCTAATACTGTCACAATCACATAAATATACATACTAAATTAAAGTAGATTGTCAACAACATAGCAAATAATATACACAGTTAATTTTAATTTATATTTTCTATTAAATATCTCATATCAAATGTTCGTCCCACGTCTCCGTCAACTCCGTCAGGTTTTTTTAAAAGTCTTAAATTAATCAGAAAATATTGTCGACAGATTTAGCCTGAAGACTCCTTTTCCAAGTCCCATTTATATTTGTTGCAACAGTGGAGTACCTGGTCTGACAAGCATTCAATTGTTTGATATTTTAAACAAACAATGTTGATAACAATGTGGTCACAGCTTTTACATGTCAACTCCGTCAGGACATTATTATGATCTTTGTTAAGAATTCCAAAATAATGTTTAGTATTTTAGTTTAGGGTTAGGTTTAGCTAACAACTGAAGAAAAAACAAAATGGCTACATTGTACTACAGAGGGTTAAGATGAAAACAAATGCCATTTTGTCAACTCCGTCAGACGTCAACTCCGTCAGATTTTGTGTCTGACGGAGTTGACGTGTATCTGACGGAGTTGACAAAAGTATTCCTAAAACAATAAAATTATTGTTTTTGAATAATGGGCAGTATTCTAATTTGGCACACAGTTAGAGCATGCCTTAAGGAACATTTTTGGCTATGGGGCCATCACAGATTTGTCTCGTGGTGACCATGGCAGCCATATTACAAAAGAGCCGCCACCTGATGTTATTTTACAATAACTCAAGTTCTACACCACCTAGGATCTTGATTCTGGTTACTAAGACCTCATTTTCAAGGATGAGGGATACAGTGGTACAATTTAGACTTTCCCTGTGACCATGGCAGCCATTTTTCAAAATGGCCGCCACCTGCTGTTATTTTACAATAACTCAAGTTCTACACCACCTAGGATCTTGATTCTGGTGACTAATCATACATTTTCAAGGATGTGGGGTACATTGGTAATATTTAGATTTGTCCTGTGACCATAGCAGCCATTTTTTTTTCAAAATGGCCGCCACCTGCTGTTATTTTACAATAACTCAAGTTTTAGACCACCTAGGATCTTGATTTTGGCGACTAATCATACATTTTAAAAGATGAGAAATACAGTGGTACTATTGAGATTTGTCCTGTGACCATGGCAGCCATTGTTTTTCAAAATGACCACCAACCTGCTGTTATTTTACCAATAACTCAAGTTTTAGACCACCAAGGATCTTGATTCTGGCGACTAATCATTACATTTTCAAGGATGAACTTTCTCTGGGAGAGGTAAGGGCTTATTTCAGGTGCAGGTTGAGTTTCTACTGACAGGACATTAAAAGGAGGTGGGCTTTCTGGCCTTTGACTTGCCCCTTTCAGGTACAGATGCACAGTTTGACTTCACTGGCCACTGCAGGGAACTGTGGGGGAGAAACTTTGGTCTCTTGACACCCCGATTAGGTTCAGGGTTTTTTTTTGGTGGAGACTTGCCTTTCATGACATCTTTGCTGCAGCAGTTGATCTCCTTACTGCCAGTGGTGGCACACTCTGGGTCTCTGGGGCATTGTATCTTGGTGGCCTCCTGCCAGTGTTTCTCCATCCTTCTCCTGAGCTCTGTGTTCTGGGGCTCTGTTATAGTCAACTTACATTGTCTTGGCTGGAGATTGCTTTCCTGCAGGGTCCAGCCCAGTCTTGTGCAGATGGCTGCTGGCCCACCTGGAGGCCCCAACCTCACTTGTTCGGTTGGTGTGATTAGGTGGGGTGGTCTTCCCCAATCAGGATGAGGGGTTTGACCCTTTCAAACGGCAGTCTGGCCAAGTGTCTGTATTTAGTTGTGAGTTTAGATACAGGATACGATTGCTCACCCAGCCCCAGGTGACATGAGGTGAAGGCTCCTTTGATTTGGTAACATTGCTTTGGTTGACATGCTGGGGACACAGAGAAAGACACTGATGCCTTCAGTGTCTGCACATCCTGCCTGATGGTCCTGAAGCCAAATCTTCTGTCTTCAGTCTTTCGCTCACTGTTCACTGCTCACTGTTCACCTCACCAAATTTAGCCCAAGGAGTTTGACCCCTAGTTTGGCCATAGACCCCCTAGTTTGGCCATAGCCACTTGTCCAAATGTGCCGACATGTGCTGACCTCATCACATCTGTGATGATGACTATGGCCGTTTTTAGCCAACGTAGTGTTTTTTGTGCAAAACTAATGCTTGGAATGGATCCAGAATCATGAAAAGCCCCTAGTTTGACGTTTGACATGCCACATGCTACTTAAAGCATAATGAAATTTAGAACATTTAGCCTTATATTGGTTGTTGATGGTACCAAACTTTCAGCAGCTGTCAAACATGCCCCTATAGGGTGGTCAAATAGAAACCAATGTGGGATATGTTAGTAGACACCTTTACAAACATTGGTGAAGAAAATTCTTGGTAAGAAATGTATTCACAGATTTTATATTATTCTGATAATATTCCCTGAGTAAATTGGTAAAATAATAGCAGGTCCACCATTTTTGAAAATGTCTACCATCCATGGTCACAGGATAAATCTAAATAGTACAACTGTATTCCTCACCCTTGAAAATGTATGATTAGTCACCAGAATCAAGATCCTAGGTGGTGTAGAACTTGAGTTATTGGGAAATAACAGAAAGTTGGCGGCCATTTTGAAAAATGTCTACCATGGTCACAGGACAAATCTAAATAGTACCAATGTATCCCACATCCTTGAAAATGTATGATTAGTCACCAGAATCAAGATCCTAGGTGGTGTAGAACTTGAGTTATTGGGAAATAACAGAAAGTTGGCGGCCATTTTGAAAAATGGCTGCCATGTTCACAGGGCAAATCTAAATAGTACCACTGTATTCCTCATCCTTGAAAATGTGGGATTAGTCACCAGAATCAAGATCCTAGGTGGTCTAGAACCTAAATCAGTTAAACTTGTCAACTCCGTCAGATGTTCGTCAACTCCGTCAGACGTTCGTCCCGTGATGTTTTTGTTAATTTCCAAAGAAATAGAAAATTCGCTGTCAAATCTTTTGTGCTTATGTATTGAAACACCAACTGAAATGATACGTAATGATGATTTTTTTTTTTTTTTACATGGTTTTCATGTTATAATATTGA
The DNA here is from genome assembly GCF_963924005.1 of Protomyctophum bolini. Taxonomy (NCBI): domain Eukaryota; kingdom Metazoa; phylum Chordata; class Actinopteri; order Myctophiformes; family Myctophidae; genus Protomyctophum; species Protomyctophum bolini. Next base: position 27,081,474 of record NC_137877.1, on the reverse strand, counting down.
AAATAAAGGTTGAAATGACGGTTTTGAGAAATTGGATATTTCATAATAGTGTGATATTGGAACAAAATAATATTAAAAGATTTGTATTACTTAACTTGATTACTGAAAGCCATTATAAGATAACTGAGGACTTTATATTATTGTTGAAATGATAAAATTCAATTAAAAGGGATTTTAGTGTGTCTGACGGAGTTGACATGAATCAGGTATTAAGTGCATAAATGTCCCATTTTAGAAAGAAATGTTATGCGAAAAACCTGTTCCTTCTCAAGATTGGTAGTTGAGACCTGTGTCTACAAATACATCTATTTGATTTGAATGTATCTTAAAAAAAAAAAAAATCCAGTTTGAAAAAAGTTTTGTCCCTTATCTCAAGAATGGGTGATATATATATATATATATAATATAATCCTCAGGACTTTACTGTGTAGGACACAAGGGTGCAGAGCCAAAACAGATTGAAAGTGTTTGCCCAGCACGACCTCCGCTTTCATTAGAAGTCACATGATGCCACAGATACAGCACTGCGCTGCCCTGGGTCTTTCTTTTTTTTTGTCCACCCACGAAACGAGTGAATTTAATTCGTCCTTAATCCCTAAAGTATGCTAGAGATGAAAACAGTCACGACAAGAGCTAGTCTGGGACACCAGAGTGAGAGGGAGGCTAGAGGGAGAGAGAGGGATAGGAAAAAAGGAGAACATTCCGCAGACATGCCCCCTCTAATGTAAAATTGCGTAAGAAAAGAAGTCAAACTATTTAGATTAACCATGTGTATGATATCATTGAATCTATGAATTTGTTTGTTAAATTCACAATTGTGAATGAATAGCCAACTGCCTGTTAGTCCAGGTTACAACCAGAAGCAGTGGTTCTGGCCCGGGCCGGCCTAGCGTACACAAAGACAATGTTTGAGAACCACTGACAAAGACATGAAGAAGTGTAGGGATTATTTCCTCAGATGGAAGCTCTCAGGTTCATGCTAGTGGTTCCTGTTTCCAAGACTGAAAACATGGTCTACAATGGCACAAAAGAAAAGGACACAGCAATGCTGCTGTCTGCCATGCATGTGCACCAAGACAAACTCGATCAGTTACACAGAAAGAGGTAATCTGGCAGGAATTTGTGGCATGTAATGACCATCAAGTGTTTGGATTTTCATCTGACACTGGGCACAGAGAGAATAAGACATGGTTGTACTGTATTAGGGATGCACGATATATTGGTAATCATGAAGTTATTTAATTAAATAAATGATATTTTTAACCAATTTGTATGGTAGAGTGGATCTTAAAGTGGGGTCCGGGGACCCCCAGGGGTACTTGAGGTTGAGGGAGTTCCAGGGGGGACCCAGCTAAAAGATAATTTGGAACCAAATGGACCCTTATGGGTCAGTAACTCAGAGTGTACAAATGGAACCAAATGGACCCTAACAGGTCCATATGGTTCCATTTGTACGCTCTCAGAGTTAAATTAGCATTGATTTTACAATATAAATTGGGGTCCCAGAGATATAAATGCTATTCAATGGGGTGTCTGTAGACTAATGCATGTCAAACTGGGGGTCCTTAAAAGTCTTCTCTTATTGGGGTCCCTGGCATATCTTTTCAAATGGGGGGTCCGTGGGCTATTTAGTGTCAATTTGGGGGTCCTTGACATGAAAAAGTTCGGGAACCACTGTGTTAAAGGACCACTTCACCACTTTTCAACCTATCTTCATATAATTGGTCTTCACTAATGTTCATGCTAAAATTATAATACAATATAGCCTAACTAGTACATCTGCAGTGGGTAGAGGTGCTCTCCCTACTCTTCCGTTGAGACATTTATACCCCGTGTGTCACATGGTTGACAAGTAGTACTGCCTGAAGCTCCTAAGTGCAATATCTCCCGTGGGCCTGTACGAGCAGGGATTGCCACAGAGGAGGATGTTCAGTCCCTCACACAGACAGGAGACCATGGGTTCCAATCCCGGGTGGGTTGTAAAAGGTACGCATTGCAGCTTTACAATGGCGTCAATATCGGACACATATCAAAACTGATCCCAATATGTCTCGCAACGTCAATATGATGTTGCATTAATTAGGTGCAGACCACATTGATGCATTGTTGAATGGGATAAAAAAAAAAAAAAAGCTTCTTTCTACAATGAGTTTAAGAACACCATCGAACAATCACAGAAGTGACCAACCATGAAGTCTCGGCAGGGACCTTATGTACAGTAGCTAGTTTTATCAGCAGCACACTGTAACCCAAAACTCATTCTAAATCTGATGTGTGTCCTTGTCAGCTGTGGCTACATGAGCCAATTTTGTAATGATTAATTTATAAATAATATGATTCACTCCATCCATAGTAATACTGTTTCTGACATTCACAAACAAAGCAACAGTTTTATAAAGATATAACTCTCCAGCAATGGATGAACTTGACCGCACGCAGTGACAGATCAAAACTACTGAAACTGCGCCGGGCAGATAGAGACACTGTTATATTGTATGGGTGCCAGGTAGCTATACTGGAAGCAATATGGCCTCCTTGATATTCAGGGTTGGTCAGATTACTTTAAAATGTAGCCAGCTACTGAATAGTCTACTCATTACATGGCAAGTTTCGTAATTAGTATAGTCATTACTTTCTGCTTTGTATAATTACCTCGTATTATAGCCTACTTTATACACTGCGTTGTACATTTTTTTACCCCAAGTCTGAATACTTTTGGACTAAGGCAAACACAAATAAAATACCACTTTACTCTCAGCATGTAAACAAACAATAATAAACTCACAACAATGCATGTCTTTCATATACAACACACAACAGTACACACATGCGCACATGGATGTATTGTTGTTTGATCCTCTCAGCAGTCTGTCACACACACTCTCTCTCTCTCTCTCTCTCTCGCACGCACATGCACACACACACACACACACACACACACACACACACACACACACCCTAACCCTAACACACGATAATATGGTATTACATAATATCGAATTTAAAAAGCCACCTGTAGATCCAACACTCCCCATATAGCACTCCTCCACACTTCCATAATGCAGAGGTGAAGAGGAGCGTTCATATCTCATATCATATGAGATCATTATGAGTGTAGTATTCAGCAGGTCATTCGCCACGCAGGATCACAGAGTAAATGGTAAATGGACTACACATGACACAATGCAGGGCTATACAATGCATTTTGCCCATTCACAAGCACATTCACAGACCAATGGTGGAGGACACCATGCATCGCAGCAACATGCTCATCTGGAGCAGTTAGGGGTTCAGTGTGTTGCTCACGGACACCTCGACAGTCCGACACCCTACCCAAACCCTAAACCTAACCTCACAGGAAGCCACGGTTAGGTTTAACCTGCCACATGTTAGTTGTAACCGCATGTTGGGAGCGACGGTGTTGTCGGACTAATGCTTGTCAGACTGTTAGTATGTCTAACCAATGTATGCACCCCTGCTGACTCAATACTACAATGGCGCACTCAGTGGATTGCAAATCTCTGGCAGAAAGGCAGGGCCCAAATAATAACACTTTTTGGTGTGTAAATATTATTTTCTCCCTCTCTGTGTCTCACTCTCTATCTGTCTGGTGTGTGCATGTAGTCAGTAGTAGTTGACTAATTAATGTAAACCTCCAACCGTATGAACCGTGGTTACACGTTTGGAATAAGCCACAACTGTGCGAGCACGTGGACGTGTGACATACAGTAGGTGCGCAGGGTATGTTGTCATGTTTATATCTTGGCCTGATTCAGATGTGAGCTACAGTATAACTGAATGGTCTCTCTCTCTCCCTCTCCCTTCCTCTCTCTCTCTCTCTGTCTGTGTGTGAGTGAGTCAATAGGGCTACAGTATGTGGTAGACGGTAGTGTTTTTATTTTTTATTTTTAACGTTTTGGCATACGTTTTGTGCCGTAAGGACAGGAGTGTTGTAATTAGTAGATCCCATATATGCCAGATGGATAGCTTGCATGCAGCCGATTGGCTAGTTCCACTCCATAGACTTGTGGACACGTGACGTATCCCCTAGCCAGGAGGGACAGTGGGTCGGAGATTATTAATTCACAATACCTTAATTGGCTTTACACACACACACACACACACACACACACACACACACACTAATAATACCCGTTGTCACCCGTTTTAACTATCTGTCTGTGTCCCTTTTGTGCCCATACTCTCTATGGAGATCTCTGTAGTACAGTATCAATACCCATTGTCATAGCACCCATTTTAACTGTTTGTCTGTGTCCCACATGGAGATCTTTGTATTGTCTGTCTGCCTGTGTGTGAAGAGTGCAAACTGACTGTTAAAGGTGGACTGGTTAATTAATCAATTGGCAGGTGTGGGGTTGCCATGGCAATCAATTGGCTGATACCGGGCACTGCACTCCCTGTGGAACATGTGTGTCGAATTTTAAGTCGGTGGGGCAAACGGTTCTCGAGTTACGTGCAACGCAGACAGACAGAGACGTACCGCATTTATAGTAGGATATCTTAGAATTCATTGGGTTTCAAATGTAGTCCTACACCTGCCATGGGGACAGGTGTTGCAAACAAATTAATTACTTCTACACCAATCAGACAAATTGAAACATCAGTGTTAGTCCCCGACATGGCAGGTGTAGGAATACATTTGAAACCCATGAATAGATATAGACCTGACAGTGCAGCAACATAACAACCATCAGCTGGTCACAGTCACAGTCCCTATACAAACCCTTTGAATATGATGGAATATGATTAAGAATTACTGTGGAAAGCTCACATTTCATATCACACACCATTCACCTGGAAAATAATTATATATATTAATTATTATTATCTAGTCTAATCAATTTCCATGTGGGAGGGGGATTTGATTGTCCATAACCAATCACTAGAGACCAGCTTAATCTGACGTCATTTTAAGTAGACACTGATGCATCACCATTCGCCATGCCAAGTTGCCAACACAAAATTATCTCCCCTTTGAATAAATACTTTCAAAGCAGAGTGCTGGTGATTTTTACTGGACTTAGGACAGACTTGATAGCTGTGTCTTGTTATCCTTGGTTCCAGTGCACAGTTTGACATTGTTTGACAAGAGCATTAGTCCCACCCAAGGTGCTGATTGGATAATCACTTTTTCAACAGAGAAGCCGATTTTTCATGATTCCAGAGCTGAAACAGTCAGCTCAGTGGAGTGAGTGGAATCACAGGGTTGGACTGAGGCACAAAAAAGAGACATTTTATCTCTCCCTGGGACCAAAATTAGTCAAAATAGCAGATTTACAAGTGCACAACTTTGCGAGCTTGTAGATCGGCTATTTTCACTAGTTCTTAATATATATATATATTTTTTTAATTTATGGAATTAGTTTGTTTGTTTGTTTTAACATAACACAATTATATAAAAAAAACAAATATAAGTGAAATAATTACAAAATCTTAATTTCTTTTTACTGTATGAAAATAATATGGTATTTTTACTCGTGTCGTAAACCCTTGAAAATTGGTCTGTGACCCATGAATGGGTCCCGACCCTTACATGTCTGACTTGGTTTACATGTTGTTTTGGTATTTCTGTAGTTTCGTACAGATTTCGCACATTTGAATAAATCAAATCAAACAACACAGCGATACTTTTTTGCGCTTCAATTTACAATGATTTGTTATAGTCAGATCTTTTTGTATTATGAATGTTTCTTAGACAAGAAAATAATTGCGGGCTCTCTCTTTTGTTTCTGAAAAGTTCCCGGGGGGGGGGACCACAGGGTCGGGGGTTTAACAGTGTGTCGTCGTCGTCCCCATATTGAAATGAAACATACTGTACATGGATAGGGAAGAGAGATGGAGAGAGAAAATGAGGAAACAGGATACATAAATATGAAGATCAAAGCAAAAAACAAGACAAACTACTTACAAATAGGAGCAATTCTTTGGGGAGGAGAGGAAACATAAAGAACATACTGTTAAGTAGTGTGGTGATTTCTGGATCGCAGTGCACTGGCACAGAGCTGCGGTCTCTACCAGGACTCAACGTTTAATCAGTGGTGGAAAAAGTACTCAATTGTGAGCTTGTAGATGTGCCATTTTCAAATGGCCGAAATGTATAATGGGGGCTGAAGTGGTTACTGTATATTTCGTAATTATAATAAAAATATAACTATAGTAACTATAAGTTGTCAAATAAATTTAGTGGAGTATTTAAAGTACAATATTTGGAAGTTACAAATACCTCAAAATGAGTACAGTACTTAGTTACTTTGCAGTAGTTTGCACCACTGAATACAATGACTGTATGCTGTATGCTGCTGTACTCATGTAATACAATGACTGCCGTGCGACACACGCACATATGCTGCTATACTCACACTTAATACAATGACTGCTGCGTGACATTGTACAACATACACATGCATAAACCAACACACATACAGTCACTCTTGCACATAAACAAAGAATAATGTACTTGCGACGACGCACGCCGACAACACACATGTACACGGTTTGCACTATGATGGCCATTTAGCGGTCTGTGTCACACAACACACACACACACACACACACACACACACACGTACACAAACGTTTAATTCAGTTCCCTGGCTAGTGCCAAAACCACATTGTTATTTAATCTTTATCTGTTCCCATCTCTCTGGTCTTGATTAGACTGTCTCCCCCCCGCTCCTCTCTCCTTTCCCCTTCTTTTCTCGTGTGCCTCTACTCTTCCCTCTTTTTTTCTATTCTTATATCTCTCTCTCGCCCTACCCTTCTCTGTTTGTTCACTCTGTTCTCTGGATTTGACCAGTTTGTGCTATATCCAATGTCGGGGGGAACCTTCTGGCTTTGTCCAAAACCGTAACTTTTCAGGAAATGGCAGGAAGAACCTGGGTGATTTCATCCAATGTGGTTATTAGTCTTAAGTGCTATTTAGACTTAACCACTTTCAACCTGTCATAAAAACTTTGTTTAATGACATGCCTCGCTAAACATCATAACTCCAAAAGCACACTATTCAATATCGTTACGCATGATGCTTTGTTCAAACCTAAGAACGGCTGCAAAACATTCCGAAACATACTTAAACACAACAGGAACATACTTAAATACAACAGGAACATACTTAAATACAACCGAAACAGCGTGGCTGAAATGACACAAAGAAGAAATAATGGAACAGGGAGGCTGGGGAGTCAGCGTGGAGAAAGATTAGAAATGTAACTTCACATGCTTTTCTAGTGAAGTTGAGCGGATAAGATCTGTTATATCCAAGTGATGTTCTGCTGGTAACGACGGCAATCCTGGCTCTGTGAGTGCGTGCGTGCGTGTGTGTGTGTGTGTGCGTGCGTGTGTCAATTCAAACTCATCTGGCATGAATGGCTCATGGTTAATCTGCAATCTCCTACGCTTGCTTGCATGCATATATGAGTAAATGTGTTCACGCACTCACAGACACACGTGCACAGACACACGTGCACGCGCACACACACACACACACACACACACACACACACACACTACAGAGGGAGAGATCAGTACACCTGTGGGCTCGTGGCACACTCCAAGTAGGCTGCCAGCCAAGTCTGCACTATACCACACACACACACACACACACACACACACACACACACAGTGAAGATGGCCCTCCTGAGTGCCGTGGTGACAAGTTGTATACGAGAGCAAAGGCATTCCACCCTCCAGTGAGGTGCTCTCCTCTCTACTCCCAGGCCAAGTGATTAGAAGTCCCTAATCAGCAGAGGCTTTGAAAGGACAGTATCTACCAGTGTTTCATCTCCCCCCCCTCTCTCTCCCCTGCTCACTCTCTCCTCTCAATGACAATGTGTCTTTAGATGATAAGTATTCAGTGTATATCAGACAGAGAGAATGGAGAGGCAGGGAGAGAGAGAGAGAGAGAGAGAGAGAGAGAGAGAGAGAGAGAGAGAGAGAGAGAGAGAGAGAGAGAGAGATGTATGATGGTATGACCAGCAGCTTTCAACAGAGAGCATCATTGTCCTGGCAGACTGGGGACTGACCTACAGGTGTGGCTTTACCCCAGCTGCACCAGAGTCTGACGTGGGGTGTGTCTGTGTGTGTGTGTGTGTGTGTGTGTGTGTGTGTGTGTGTGTGTGTGTGTGTGTGTGAGCGTGCGTGCATGCGTACGTAAGCAACAGCATATAAGAGAATAACTGAGTGAGCCAGTCAGTCAGTCAGCCAGCCAGTCAATCATTTAGTTAGTGAGTCAGTCAGTCAGTCAGGCAGGTAGACAAATCAGTCCGCCAGCGAGCCAGCCAGGCTGAGTAGACCAAATCCTTGAAGGTGTTTGATGTGATTCCATAGAAACAGGCAGTGTAAACTCAGCTTTTACAGACTATAACCATATCGGATAACGTTGCCCTGTGGGACAACTTAAGTGATGGTGTCAAACTGGGAATTTAACAAGGAGAGATGATGAGCACATAAATCTTCCCTATAGAATCTATCCCTTCCAAAGGAAGGAATTATTTTACCAAGACTGATGTCACTCTCCTGTACCATTTTGTTTTACCCACTTGAACCCCTAGAATCCCTATTCTGAGGCTAACTTCAGTGAACATAGCAGATCTGCATTGTGATGCATTGCACTGTGAGCTTGTAGATCGCTTATTTTTGGCAAGGATATTTAGTGTAGAGCTAAAAAGGAGGGCGGCTAGTATAGGGCCCTTGTGCTCAACTAAATATAGCGTTTAAGTACTATTTCCCTGGACGGTGAATAGATGTAACTAAAATGAACATGTATGTATACCCATCGATTTTAATTTCAAGAATTAGAAGTATATTATCAATATTAAACAGCAAGAATCGTATCATTTGACCAGTGGTTTGACTTTGTATCGTGTTGCAATGCAAATAATTGGTATTGAATCATTTTGCAATGCAAATAATCGATTGTATCAATACCAAGTACTTGTGAGTTGTATTTAGCAATTTTAAGAAGAAAAAAGGAAAATATTTACTTTTACTCCATTCCATATTGCATGTCTATCGAAGAATGTGTGTATTCTCTGTGTTCATGTCAAGGTGTGTTTAAATATAATCAAGGTAACCATGTATCGTATCGTTATCGTATCGCTGTTATAGAGTTACACCCGTAATACCCACCCCTAATAATGATGTGCATCTGTGGTACCAGATGTACCACTGCAGTTCCTTTTCTCTCCATTCTCTCCCTTCCTACACTACAACTTTTTTGGCTTTTTGAAAACAATTAATGCAAATGATTGATCATCTGTCGCATACGGAAACACAGGTAAGATAATAGGTAAATATTGCATTCCTCAATATTGACCCATTACCCCCTCCCCATGTCAAATGATTCTATCCTAGGGACCTATTATTATTATTATTGAGATTTAACCATTTTGAAAATGTTTGCCTTTGACATGGCCAAAATAGGGATGCCAGGTTTACATTGGTTGAATCAAGTTGCCTAAATGTCATTGTACGTACCTGATGAATATAGGATTAAGGTGGTGATATTGAAACATATTGTTACAATGGTCATACATATTTTTTGTATTTTAACAATTTTCCTGGTCAGCAAAATCAGCATAAATCACCAATTGGAGCACAAAGGAATGGTAGAATGGCATGAATACAGGCCTGGTACAACCACAACACTATTGCTTGCACAAAGCAACAAACGAATGATTTCATTTAAGTCTGTTAACTCAACCCATTTGAGACATGCAATACTTACAGTAATACTAATACTTTGAGCATTTGCGATGCGTGCTAGAGCATACAAGTAGACCCACACAACCTCAGTGACACTGCTACCCCCACTGACCTCGACTGGGTTATGAATGAACAGTAGGACGACGATTCACTGGTGTAAAAAAATATATATATATATTTACAAAGCTTATATTCAAACGTCACTACTTTTCAGAAATGGGCAGGGGAGAGAGAGGGCTCGTTCTTGAAATCTTTCAAGACAAAAGTAAAAAGAAGATGAGAAAGAGAGAGAGAGAGAGAGGAAGAGGAAGGGGGGGTGTTATCAACAGATCTGGTGTCTGTCTGTCGGACTGTCACACACCTTGCGGTGCTCAGCCCAACGGATTGTTTTATGATGACATATCCACAGTGCCTCCAGGGCCACCTGACATTCCTCACTCTGACCCTCCTCATATCTCTCCTCTCCTCCTCTCCTTCTTGCACTTCTGTCTCACCTCTGTCTATTTCCCTCAGTCTCTTCCTCAGACTCACCCCTCTCATAACCTCTTCGTTCCCTGGCTTTACTTAAAATTCTTCCCTCTCCCTCTCCCTCTCTCTGTGTCTGTCTGTATGTCTGTTCCTCCATCTCTCTCCAGGAGATGCAGATCAGCAGCTCCTCACTGACCAGACACAGTGTAACCAGATCGGGACTTTTACTTTTTCTACTTTTTCAACCAGAGGCGGGACCCCGAATTCTCATAATTTACTCTCTCGCCCTGGGAACCAGACTCAATAAAATGTGGTTTTCTCACTCTCTCACATATGAGGAATAAAATTGTGACACTTCATGGATCCTGTCCAATATTGAAAAGTAACTCATAGAATAGAAAATGTATCTAATAAATAATAATGAGAATTATAAGTATTATTATATACATTTTCTATTCTATGAATAACTTTTCAGTATATTCAATATATTTTATTACCCTATTATTAATACAGCTACTAATAATAATTAATAAAAAAATATTAATATAATATTATTTGTATTTCTACTTGTAGCCTAATTGCTGTTAAATTAATCTGCTGTAGCCTGCAATAATACATATGTGAAAGCTATTTCTAATCTTAAACAGTTTAAATATAGTGTTCTTTAGCCCATATAGCCTACTTCATTTATTTTATCACAATATATAGCCTACTTTTTGAAACATTTGCCTTTATTCAAATTCTCCAATGCATGGCATTGGAGAATTTGAATCTGAACAGACAGCAACAATATTTGACATACACAAAATGACAATGGCCACAACACATATGGGTGAAATTAAATAGAGATATGTCGGTAAGGTAAGGTCTGGTCAAGCAATGGGAACGTGATTAAAGTAAGCGGTGACCGGTGAGAGAGGACGTCTGCTAACCGAACATTCATTCAATCTTTCATTTTCGACAACCGACACATTTGACATTATTATGATTATGGACTATCCTCCAACACGTGGTAAATACACATAAACCACTTACCACCAGAGTCCAATGATATTTACGGGGCAGAGCAAGATGAAGAACAGGGCAAGTTGGATTCGTGATAGTGGAATCGTCATGATGCGGTGAACGTAGCAAATCCTCAGGGGAGAATGACTCGCCAAAAAAGTTTTAAATTAACAGCCCAGACAACGCCGAATGCGGTGATTTTTGTGTGGAAAAACATGGGACATCCGTGTGTGGTGGGTTCTTAACTGCACGATCCAGCACTCGACCAAGTCATAATGCTCTGTCTGCAAGTGCGCAAGAAGTCAATCACCCAAGTGCCCAACTCCGTTTCTTCCAGGCGCATCCTACTTATCAATCAGTCAACTCGGTCAAGAGGTTACTAGAGAGAAAGCTGTGACCGAATGCGTAGTTAACGAGTTCATTGTCCTTAAAAGCTGTACTATCGGAGCACACCGCTGAATTTTGAAGAAGTCCTGAGAGAGAAATAGAGGTGACGCAAAGCAAGTATAAACCCTCCTGACTGCAAAATAGCCTACCCAAATTCCAAGAGCGCAGAGATTTAGATCTGGCAGTGAGGACACTTAGAGCCCCGCGGCTGATGGAATGAAGCCAGACTTTTGGGCAAAAAAAAGTGAAAACAAATCAAAGACTCCACAGAGACCAAAGTTCTGTATTAATGTTGACGTGCACTGTACAAATGTCACGGGAGATGTTGGTCTATACTGGCGCTGGCTGGGGGTTGGAATTGGAAGTCCATAATACGCGCTCTGGTTCACACTCACCGGCCACAGGTAGGCTATAGCCCGGGCGTCAAAACGCGCGTCTGTCTGTACTACAGTCTGCAGTGCGACTCACTGTGCGAGAGTGTATTTTCCTTGGATCATAGAGGGAGGAAAAATGCACTCATCTTCCACCTTGGGGTGACGTCGCTTCGGGCAAAGCGAAATCCTCGCTGTCACTCAGAAAGAGAAAGAAACTGCAATTAGTTTTAGGAGAGGACCTGCTGGGAGCAGAAAAGTTAGGCTTTCAGGGGTGACGGCGAGTCAAACCCATACACACGCGTGCGCGCGCATATCACACACGGGGGTGGGGAGAGAGAGAGAGAGAGAGTGTGCGCGTGTGTCACTGTGTGTGTGCGCGCGCGTGTGTGTGTGTGTGTGTGTGTGTGTGTGTGTGTGTGTGTGTGTGTGTGTGTGTGTGTGTGTGTGTGTGTGTGTGTGTGTGTGCGCGCGTTTGTGTGTCAGACTCAGACTCAGGGTTCAGACACTGCCATATAGCCGAAATCAGAGATTATGGAATGAGGTGAGATCAGCACAGGTGTGTGATAACACATTTCTGAGATGTGCCAATAGTCTATCGGATGATAAGTCAGGTATGCTGGAATGAAAGAAACACTGGATCCCTTTTCATCTGCTCTATTCTGGCTACAGGCTTGTTGTTGTCACCAAGGTTAATGTACATCCTTTTATTCAGGACAATGGTGAAAAATGGGGGTTAGGGTTAGTTTGTTTTTCTTTAAATTTGATTAGTGCCAGTTGTCTAAAAATGTACACATACTGTAGTCATTACATGTTGTACCCTTTGCACACCGTGCTGCACCTCCTCCCTCGAGAGGAATTGTTTGGAAAAAAGTGTGCAGCACTGCACTGATGTCAGTAGGGAGACTACTATTGTGTCTGCAGCCACCACCCACCACCATTAAGAGAACCAACATCATCTCATGGGGCTGTTACAGGTAGAAACACAACACATAAACAATAGGCCTGCACTGTTGCTAGGACGCATGCATTTGTGTACGCTTGTATGCAAGCCAATGCATGTGCGCCGACGATTGTGCGTGCATGTGTGTGTGTGTGTGTGTGTGTGCGCACGCGCGCACACGCACACATAGCCTGGTGGGTAGTATTATTATCACCTATCTGGCCAAGGGCACATCCATTGAAATCTAACACCTCTGCTCTGCTGTCGCCCATAAAAGCTCTGCATGACATCCCACTTCGTTCCTACACAGTGATGCAATCAATCAACTGTAACACACAAGGCAAAAGAACACAGTCATGTTCCACTATAATCATGGAGGCATTCAGATATGCCACCCTACCTCCAAATCCTCACCTTAAACCTCCCCAGTCCCAGTACACTCCGCTCATGAACCTAATCACGGTTAGGTGGTGGCCCTGGTGGGCCCCTTCATACACCCTCACAACGTGCCAGTGCGGTAACACAAGTAGCACAAGGTCACAGAGCAGCCTCTGCCAGTGGTGGTTCTCAAGGTGGGGTCCAGGGACCCCCCAGGGGTCCTTGAAGGGGATCCAGCGTGTCCCAGCAAAATGAGTAACAGTTTAAAGATTGCCGATCTACAAGCTCACAGTGCATTGCTCCGAGCTCGTATCACCGATTTTTGAGAAATCCTGACAAACCTTGTCTTATGGGGGCACAACAACTTATGAAATTGGGGTCAAATACATTTGAGGGTCTTTGACATGAAAAAATAACCACTGTCTTCTAGGACCATACAGGTGGTCTGGCAAGTTTAGCCCATTAATTCTCACTTTTTAATATACTTAGCTGCAAACCATTTTCCATAGCATACCGTAGTTTGTCTGCCACTGGCTTCCATTAATTTCAGTATGGTGCACTTGCTTTGAGATAGATAATCCAACACACTAAATATCACCGTGCAATTCTTTGTAAAAGTTAAATTTTCATTGCTTTTTAGTTTACACACAGATTTGTAATGTTGATCCGAACATAGTCCCTGATGAAAAGATTGATTTACAAACTAAACACAAACATCCTTGACTTATCAACTGCTCAATTTGGAAATGTAATGACTATGGAGGAAAATAAATAGCTAGGCTAATGCAATTAAAAATTTAAAACTGTAATATTGTAATGTTCTGTAAAAATATGGAAACATGGTCTATGTATGATATATGGACTAAGCTGTGAATAGACAGTGTGTCTTCTTACAGTATTCAAAGCTTGTGAATGAGACAAATTAATTGGCTTTTTACCATGAGGCTGCAGTCCAATCCATCTCTCTGTGTGTGTATGTGCGCGTGTGCGTGTGTGTGTGTGGGGGGGGGGGGGGGGGGGGGGTGTGTGTGTGTATGGTGTATACTGCCCGCACAGAGTACAAAACACTGTTGGCCTACAAAGCAACCGGGAGGCTGGCAGAATATTGATATTCTACTGTTAGACGGATGTTCTAAATGATTCTTGGCTTACTTACTACTAGCTACTGGCTAGTAGTGAAGGAAAAGTCAAACTTAAGACCATGAATGTTCTGCCATAGTTGAACATCTATGCATGTAAAATAATCCAACATTGTTCTTGTGACTCGGTAAGATAAGGTCGCTATTTCCATTGGCCAAAGGAGACGGCCCGTGACCACACACGTCTACAGTGTACATTGCCCACAAACTGGCTGTTTTTAAATGCCGGGAAGGACTGAACTTCATATTACCATTCATCACGATAATATTTTTCACAATACTGTATTGATTATCCAGCGGCCCTCGTATAAATATGTATACAGGACTCGATGTTCTTCAACACTACGCCTCAGACATTTGTCTCCGTTTATCTGTTGTATCTGTTTGCATGTTGCCATACCCCGCAGGGGTCCAAAGTGAGAAGAAGAGAGGTCCCAAATGGCAATCACAACACATTTAATCCATGTAGCGTTTAGAAACACAAAAATAAAATATATTGATAACATATCTGGAAATACTGTCACATATTTACAGGGTACTGTCACGCACCTCATTGTTTTTAAATATCTTATTTTCACAAAAGCCCTTCTAGCCTTTCATATTTGCCTTGGTGTTCTCAGTCCGTCTGTATACTCTATCAAATAAACCATACTTAAATTACATGATTGTTTCCATCACTGGGAGGGACAAGCCTCTCAGCTACTTATATCCCATAACCCAGAGGGACTACGCTGTATATTTTCTACCGAGTTGGTGGTCCAACAACAGCTGGGACAACGCTGATTGAGTATGACAATCTTCGGCTAAATATATGCTTTCAAAGTGGGTATGCTGTCTGTACAAATATTATCATACACAGCTGCTTCATACACACAATGCACATTCTATTTACTTACCCAAGTATCCGTAGTGAAGTTTGGACGAGGTCATGCTGTTACTAAACTCTACAATTTGTAAATATGTCTTTAGTATTTTCCATACAATTCAACATTTCAAGTTAGATTTCTGTATAGCTTATGAACTATTTGGCTTGTTATTTTTTCTTAGCCTGCAGTATTTTACCCATTCATGTTTTCTATATTAAATTGATTTGACCTGTGAACTGAAACCTTTAACTTTTGTTGAGACAAACACTGCCATGTCTAATGTATAATACTCCATCATATGATGCTGCAGCAGAAAAAAATACTTGCAAACACTCATCAACAGAACTGACTGGGTAGCTTATCGTTAGATACAAATAAATATCGCTTTTGATCTTAATCAGATAATCAGTTTAAGATCAGTGCTGGGCCTGATGTGGGCCTCTGGTTATGTTGTGGTCAGTGCGTTCTTCCATACATACTGTACCCCGCTGTAATTCAGCTTGCAACAATAAACTTCAAAGATGAAATATGGAGGCTTTTCTCGTGCTCCAGGTGCATTCAGGCTACCTCGGTTCAACTGCCGAGGCTACACTGAGATGAGCCGAGCTGGGATGTAGAATATATTTCTACTTTTATGCCTACAATATTTCTTTATTTTTTTAAACGCTTTTTATCACTGGGAAATCTCTATCTCGCAGCGCATGGGGATGAGAATGTGAATGGAGCAATGTAACAAAGCACCAAAGTCAAGTCTGACATATTGGTCCAATGTGCACTTTAAGCATCTCCATTTCAAGCATCCTTTTCAGTTACTTATCTCAGTGGTTTCAGAGTGGAGGCTGCTGTAGGCTGTAGGGTACCAGGAAGGGGGGAGGGAGGGCGACGCGGGACATTTCACCAGAGGCCTATTACTGGCCCACATCAGGCCCAGCATTCATCTTAAACTGATTATCTTATTATGATCAAAAGCGATATTTATTTGTGTCTAACGATGGAAAAAATTATAAGAAATTATACAGAGAACATTTTTAATCCAATTCATACGATTATTGTGCCAGTTTGACCTGATGTCCCTATTTTGCTCATTATCGTTATTGTCAAAGATGTAAAAAATTTAAAAAAAGATAAAAGTGAAAATGATGATCTACAAGCTCAAACCGTATCAAATCATGACACATTTAACAATTGGGGTCCATATATGGTAATGGAGATCTGGGGTCCTTATGGAAAAGTTTGAGAATACGTGACATTGTTTGCATTGTTCTCTTTCATGTATTGACGGGGTATTTTTCTCTCTCTCTCCTTGGCCACATTCTCCCAGTTGTTTGGAAGCGAACAGAAGTGACAAATTAGTTAGCATTAACGCACATTAAATACATACCAATCTTTTTTCCCCCCTCTCTTCTTTCAGAGACATTTCTATTCCTCAGACTCTCAGAGGGTCAGAATGATCCGATAATACTGTAATTATGTGAACTGTACGGGAGCATCCGTAACAAAGTTAGAAAGTTATGAAAATTGAGTTATCACTGCTGATCTATATATAACTGGAGAGCATAGTTGTGAACATGACCACCAGGACACTACAACTCTTTGTACTAGTACTATCTGCTCACCAGGGGTGGGAAAAGTACAGTAAAAAAGGTTACAAGTAAAAGTCCGGAATTCAAAATGTACTAGAGTAAAAGTACAAAAGTAGGCTATTGGTATCAAAATATACTTAAAGCACAAAAGTAAAAGTACTCATTATGCAGAATGTCCCATTTCACAATTTATCAAATGTATAAAAATAGCGCGATGTGACGCATTGTGAGCTTGTAGATCGACTATTTTAAAATGTCCAAAATGTGTATAGAGCTGATGTGGGTAATGTTTGTAATAATAATCAAAATCTACAAAGTAAATAGTAATACCATTTTTCGAAAATACTAGAGTAAAGTACAGTACTTAAGTAAAGGTACATAGTTACTTTACACCACTGCGCCTCTCTCTCTCTCTCTCTCTCTCTCTCTCTCTCTCTCTCTCTCTCTCTCTCTCTCCCCCCCCCCCCCTCTCTCTCTCTCTCTATCTCTCTCTCTCTCTCTCTCTCTCTCCCCCCCCCCTCTCTCTCTCTCTCTCTCTCTCTCTCTCTCTCCCCCCTCCATCTCTATCCCTGGTTCTGTCCATTGGGGTGAGTGTGTTTTGTTAGGGAGGTCTGATTCTTCTTCATACTTGGCTGGGGCTTTATGGACAATAAAGATCTGATTTCAAAGTCCGGCAGGGTGTTGGGCCTGGGGCCTTGGCTCACAGCTATAGCTGCCTGCTGGGAAGAGATACTCCACACACAGCCCCTATCCAGATGGCCATCAGCCTGAACACAGTGGATACATCATATTCTCAAATGTTTTCATGTCAAGGAGGACCCCCAAATTGATACGCATTTGGAAATATTTCTTGCCAGGGACCCCCCATACAAGATTTGCCCTGTTAAAATGTTTAAAAAAATGTTCCACAGATCACATGGTGATGCATTGAGAGCTTATAGATCAGTTGAAATAGCCGGGGTTAAAGTGAGAGATTTTGATGAAATATTAACACATTTAGCGGGGGGACTCCCTGGAACCAATTAAGGACCCCTGGGGGTCCTCAGACCCCACTTTGAGAACCACTGTTCTGCTCAACATGTATGCTTAGCCCATGAAAGCTCCACGCCTCCCTCATGAACAGAAACGTTCTACAATTGACTTCCAACCTAGAAAAAGTGAATATGTGTTGTCTATAATAATCTGGCCACATGTCTGCTGGGAATAGACACTGACGGGACAAACGATGCCCTTCAGGTGACTGTCCCCTGTGAGGACAGATATGCACAATGCTGTGTAGTCATGGGTTCAAAGCCCAGCCCATGCCAAGTTTTTCACCTTTATGTGTAGATAAAGAAAAAGTACTCATTTTTTTTACTTAAGTAAAAGTATCAATACTGTAATGTAGAAGTAAGTAAGTCCACTATTCAACATTTACTACTTAGTAAAAGTACAAAAGCGTTGGCATCAAAATGTACTTAAAAGTACCAAAAGTAAAAATGCAATGCGATGCATTGTGAGCTTGTAGATCGGCTATTTTCAAATGTCGGAAATGTTGTGGTTGATGTATGTTTAGTAATAATAATCCAAATCTACAAAGTAACTAGTAACTAAAGTTTTCAAAATAATGTACTGGAGTAAAAGTACAATGCTTGGATCCTTGGAGATGTAGTGGAGTAGAAGTAAAAGTATTGGAAAATGGAAATACTATATAAGTAAAGTACAAATACCTAAAATTTGTACCTAAGTACTGTACTTAAGTAAATGTACTTAGTTACTTTCTACCCTGAGGTGCCTGGTGATGTGCCAGAAACAGCAGGCCAGCTCTTGTCTGATAAGAGTATTACCTTATACCACACCGTATGTTTTCATTGGGTCGAGTCCCTTCTCTCAATGGCCACGTCTCAACAGTTCTCTAAGATCAGCACTGTGAAGTAATAGAAGTAAAATTACTCAAAAGATTACTTTGGCACCTCAATCATAGAGCTCAAGCCCGAGATATGTAAACATGCATCTTCAGTGGGTTTCTATCTCATTCTATGCCGAGGCTTTGGTTCATTGCACTATATGGAAACAACCCTGACGAGACCCAGCATTTGGCTTGTATGGATTCATAAGGCATTCTGCCAAATGGGTCCAAAACCCAGTACTCTGATGGGATGTTGGCTGGGATGGTCTAAACCACACCAATGGATTTCCCCCCTCTGCTTTATACAATATGATAGTATACTGTAGACAGAGAGGGCATATTGTGTAGTGAAATAGGGAAATTACATCTGACAGATGAAGAATTGGGCATGAACTCAAAACATGACAAATTAGTCACAACAGCACAACAGAACTTTCAAATAGTTACGATGTTTCCTCTGGCATCCCTGGAGTGAGACAATGTTAACATTTGGGCATGTTGAATCAAAGACATTTATCTAATCTCTGTTTACCTAAGTTAAGTTGGCTGTGTACCCACAAGTCATTTTTTTCCCACCAGTGCCTGGGTTGACACCTGTGTGTACAGTTACACACATTCACACCTGGGTGCTGTCTAGCACACCTACAGTATGTGTACTTCTTATAAGCAGGTATGCTCTTCAAATCAGGATTTCCTCAAATAGCAAACAGCTGGAATGAGGACCGTTTTTGACCTCAGGTCAAGAAAGCACGTGGGAAATTTTGCTGCTGATGAAGGATGACAAGCTTTTGACATGAATATTTGCTACGGCCACTTATAAGTTATAATAACTGATATTCAAGCAAAGATACAATCTTTTCAACAAAGTATACATTAGACCCCAATGTGCTACCACACCTATTTACACGCACTAGACACACACTTTACGCTGCTTTCATCTGGGCGTGAAATGAATTCCTACTGTCTGCCAGAATGCACCTCTCAGATTGACTCTCTATCTCTCTCTGTACTTTTCTTTTTCACTGTAACTTTCCCCTCCTCTCTCACATAACACACATATGCTCTGTGCCACACATGGGCTGACTTTGCTTTCAGTGAAAAAGCGCTCCTTCAATCCGAGAAAAGTGCCTCCGCCTGTTGTGCCGCGAAAAGTCCATGAAATGCATTCCCGGGCGATTATCAGCGAAAATGATTAGAAATCCCATCAGACGTAATATTTTATATGCAGAGTTTGAATTAGGTCTAAATCAAAAACACATGACGACCCTAACCTTTTTAAAACAAACCACAGTCATGTCTGGAATCCCCAGGAGAAATGTTCATGGAATTCCTCCATAACTGGCAGAGAGAGAGAGAGAGAGAGAGAGAGAGAGATTCTATTATAACATATTGATACCGCCCGCTGCCACATGATTTTACATGTCCAGAAACGGAAAGTCTGTTGTGGGGAAAGGAAGAAGAAAATGAAGTTATGTAAAGTGATGGTCTTGTTACAGCAAGCAATGAAGACAAACTTCATCCAGACAACTGCCAGCTACACAGTAAAATCTTCTGCGCTAATGCAAAGTCTGTGTGCGTAAAAATGTACACAAATTAACACTGCGGATTTAGCTGTGGCTGTTCAACCCAGAAAGAATAGATTATGGTATAATGTATAGTACATATGCTCTCTCTCTCTCTCTCTCTCTCTCCCCGACCTGGGCTGACCTGGAGGTGACCTTAAGAGATCCTGTCGTACGTGTCCTCAAATAGGACATCTCCAGTTCGAATTGTGGTTTTATATTTTGAAGCTGTTCGTTTATGAAGGTATTGTTGATGAAGTTCTATTTAGTGTGGACTCTAGACTTATTTTGAGTTACAGAATGTATAAGATTATTAACTTTCCATACAACTTTCTTAATAGGTTAAATAGGCCTATGGTATATCTTTAGTTCATCAGATCAACCAAATACTCTCATTAGTTACCATTCTGAATTAACGTTATGCTTCAGGCTGGCTTCCATGACAGGCTTCCTGTTCACTCTCTCACACACACACACACACACACACACACACACACACACACACACACACACACACACACACACACACACACACACACACACACACACACACACACACACACACACACACACACACACACACACACACACACACACACACACACACACACACACACACACACACACACACACACACACACACACACACACACACACACACACACACACACACACAGCTGCTGTCCAAGATTGCAGTCCTCTGTGGCACAGTCGAGTGTTTCCAGTGCAGATTACGCATTCAGACCATAACGACGTGTTCAAAGTTTTAAATGATTCTGAGATCAGCCCCTCGGCAGCTAATAACCCTCCTCAAACAGAGGCACAGCTATTGGAAATGGCTTGTGTGAAAACCTCATAAATCCAATATTGATGTTTGTAAAAGTTTTTTGCATTCAAATTCAAAGTTTGGATTGTGGCTTTATGTGTGGGGGTATGAGTTTCATAGCACTAGCTGCCAGGGAACCCATTGTTAAGTTTCACAAATATACAGTATGTGAATCAATTGGGAATGGCAACTCTTTTTCCCCCCCTCCTTTCTTGATTGTGCTGAGAAGCTGACTCCTGGGAGATATATTTCTTGTTTTTTTGTTTAACATATCTGACAGCAGCAATAGCTCGTAGCGGACAGAGACAGACATAACTTCCAAATGCATCACATCCAATAATGCATAATGATAACAACGCTGCCGAACGTGGGGTTATTAGATTAGATTTGGCCCAATCGTGGTGTGGTGTATATTTTCTGTGTGGGTGTGGTATACATTGTGTGTGTGTGTGTGTGTGTGTGTGTGCGTGCACACAGTCATATGACCAAAAATAAGACCTATAAGCTCACAAGTGTTGCATTTGCAATGCGTTGTGAGCTTATAGATTGGCTTTTTATAGCCCGCAACAAGGTCATTCAATGAAGCATAAATGGAACTTAACGCACACCACATGCACGCTGACTGTGCAGTCTGATTCATTATCATTACCGGCAGAGCAGTAACTTTGTTAGAACTGATCTTATCTGGTCAGACCCGCTCACCGTTTGAAAACTCTGGCTTTCTCAGCTTTCTTCCTTGTCCAATGTGTGTCTAGAGGGCTTGTGGTGTCACTGCTCATTTGCAAAGAGGTACACAGTTTATTAAGAGACTATCAATGGCCAGAAGACAATTCCTTTATTCTTATTCTTACTATGTAGTTGTATACTCAGTTTTTTCATTTTTATAATTTTGTGTCTGAGCCGTTTTCTTGTTTGTTTATATTATGTGTATGTTGAATGTCTGTGTGTTAAAATCAATAAACATAAAGAGGTACACTGTCACAAACCTGAGAGTTCATGCAACTCCCGAGTGTACAAATGGTCCATTTGTACACTCTCTGAGTTGAATGAACGCTGGGGATTTTAAAGTGTAGCAGCAAAGCATGCAGATGGTCCTCATGATGAACTCAGAGCAACCTTACCTATTATACTACTACGCAGTGGTGGAAAAAGTACCCAAATGTTTTACTTAAGTACAAGTATCAATACTGCAATGTAGAAATACTCTGTTACAAGTAAAAGTCAAAATGAATGTCAAATAGTTTAGCCCCCCGATAGCCTGATTATAATACGACCCCGTTTTTTATGATGTTTCCATTGGAAATAAAAATCAGCACAATAGAGTATTAAAATGTACAATTTGTACATAAAGTACCAAAAGTACTCATTATGCAGAATGTCCCATTTCAAGTTTTGCCACACATTGTGAGCTTGTAGATCGGCTATTTTCAAATGGCCGAAAGGTATAGGGCTGAAGTGGTTAATGTATGTTTTATACTACAAAGTAACTAGTAACTTCTTCTTTTCCTTTCAGCTTTTCCCTTCAGGGGTCGCCACAGTGAATCATCTGCCTCCATCTCACCCTGTCCTCTGCGTCCTCTTCATGTCCTCTTTCACTACATCCATAAATCATATATCTCTCTCTCTCTCTCTCTCTCTCTCTGTATATCATCATCATATATACAATTGAGAAGTTGTCCCCAACACACGGATAAGGGACCCAAAGTCAACAGCTACGACTGCTACGTCATGACAACACCGCCATACACACACACTGCCCTCACACGACAGTGACGTCACACAATTACCCTCCGAGTCGTTACAGATCTATCTCCTCATGTCGCGCCGCACGCCGAGACTCAACACCACACGCGGAACAATGGTCATTGCACTGCCACCAAAGCCGCCTCCCTTCCACACTCACGCCACCAATGCATTTCTTTACTACAAAGCCTCCTTGTTCTTTTGCTGCAGGATCCATTATGACGTGTAGAACACAGATAGAACCAAGCCCCTAGGAGCGTGGTGGATTATTGAAGCCTAGACTAGTTGCCAGATCTGGTATTGCATGCTTAGCACATGGAGGACACTACTGTGCATACTTCATGGCACCAACGTTGGTGCCATGCCCCAGCCACCCAGAGGAAACATTGAAACGAAATGGACTTTGGTGGCCGAAAGTAGGTACTGCAGCTTGAGCGGCACTGGGCCCATCTATGTCACTATGAGTGCGTAGTCGTACGTGACGTGTGCTCGTTCATGCTTTCGGCCTGGCGCGTTCATGAAAGCTCTGTTGAATTCTATGACGTAGATAGGGCCAAAATGGGCAGAGCCCACCACTTTTCCACCAGTCCAGTCCTGGAAGGAGAGTGTACTTCCAGATGGAGCGTGCGCTGGGTGAGCATTAGTCTCTATCATGAGTAAGCGATAAAGCGGAAGTGGAGACTCCTACAGTCACGCACATTCATCATTAAAAAACATGAGGGGCGCTCTTAACATACATCACATTTCAGCCAATCAAATCCTCACAAATATCATTCCGGCCAATCACTTTTGCCGTCTTCACTTTTCTGCCCTCACCATTCATCCTCAATTATGTACTTTGCTCAGCCAATCAAATCATCTCTATGGGGTGTGACAAAACAGACAAAGCTGGGCATAGGAGGCGCTAGTGCCCCTCAAAAATAAAATGTAAACGGAAATTGCAGCTTTCTTACTTGGATTTCGGGAGGTGTAGTTCCAGAGTCCATACTGCATTCGGAGATTGTGGAATAGTTACACGAGACTAGGAGAGCATATACATACACCACAGACAGACAGACAGACAGACAGACAGACAGACAGACAGACAGACAGAGACAGAGAATTAAAGATTTCAATGTGTGTATGTGCTTCTTCCCATTCAGGGATGCAACAGAAAAATATAATTGATTTGGACTGTAATAATATGTAACTCTCGTTTCTATAATATGAAAAGGTTCTGCTATATACAGAACTGGGCATGCAGGGGAGTTTGTTAGTATATAGCACCATCTTGTGGAACACTATGTGTCCAGCTAGTTCTATCATTCTAACATTTTAAAGGACAGCAGGCATGTTTTGGTCCCTGTGCACTTTATATCCAATGCTTTTTTGTGTTTTTTTTACCCCTTTCTTTTCTTAAGATTCCTTTTAAATTTTGAATTGATTAAAGTCAAAGTATTATTTTGTAAACTAAGCA